>NC_143129.1:172702691-173004488 GCF_059928025.1 Delphinapterus leucas | reverse complement strand
CTCTACCTCGGAGGCCCCGGTGCTGAGTCCTTGGCCTCCTCTTCCCTCTCCCTCCCTGGGTGGTTCCATCCAGGCCCTCTCTGGTCAGTCTCCAGCCTGGACCTCTTCTCTAAAGTCCAGATTCACATACCTAACTACCTAGTGGACCTCTCCACCATGCTTCCTCCCTGTTCCCTGCCCTGCAGCCAGAGGTCCCTCTAAAATGTAGATCATAGGAATTCCCCTGGCGGTCCAGTGGTTAGAACTCAGTGCTTTCACTGCTGGGGCCTGGGTTGGATCCCTGGTCGGGGAACTAAGATCCCACAAGCCGTGCAGTGTGGCCAAAAAAAAAAAGTAGGTCATGTCCCACCTCTGCTCAGAATCCCCCGAAGCCCCTCGTCTTACATAATGCGAAAGCTGAAAGGTCCCACAAATCCCTCCGTGATCTGTCCCTCCCCTCTCTCGGACCCATCTTTTCCCATTTCCTCCTTGCCTCCTCCGCTCCAGACCCGCTGACCTCCATGGTGGTTTCTTCTGCCTGGAATGTTCTTTCCTCAAGTATCTACATTGATTGCCCTCTCACCTTCTTCAGGTCTCTGCCCGAACGTCACCTTTTCACCAAGGTCCCTCATTGCCCTAGTTTTCCAAAGGGTACATATATATTCACATGCACACATGTGCACATACACACGCGTGCACACAGCCCGTCCCCCTTCCCTGCTTTACTTCTCTCTGTTGCCCTTGCTGCCATCTGACATACTGTTTCTTTGTTCCTTACCTGCTTGTCTCCCCAGCTGAAATGCAGGCTCCATGAGGGCAGATGTTTCTGTTTTGTCCACCACTGTGTCCAGTTTCTAGAATGATGTTTAGCTCATAGAAACTACTCCATAAATGTTAGCTGCAGAGACCCACTCACCCCAGTTTCACGCCCTGTATCCTCCCAACCCTGATGTGAGCGATGATGCTAACAGAGGCCCTTGGAGAAGCCGAGGGCTCTTCCGGCTCCAGAGGGACCAACTTAGCCAGGATGCATAGCAGGTCTGTCTGTGGTTGGGACAGGTGTTTCTGGGCATGGATTGAGGGTTCTTTTTCTTGGGACTCAGCATTTCCTGTAAAAATCTTAAATCCAGGAGCTGGGGACCTCAGGGAGCATCCTTCAGTCTTCCTTGTATTTTCACATCAACAAACATTAATTCCAGCTCTTGCTCCCTTGCCTGCGCTGGCCCAACGGTGTTTGGACTCCCTGCATGGTCATCCTAGACCGGGGCCTGCTGGGGGACCCACCTCTCAGTAGGAGCCTGGGGGAGCCCACCACAGGCCCGGGTCTGTGCAGATGCAGAGCAGGAGGAGACGCCCAGCCCGTCGAGTCTCCGATCTCAGGTTCAGACCCCAGCCCCATTGCCTGACTTACTTGAGGAGGCCTTTGCTCTGAGCCTCAGTTTCCTCACTGTTAAATGGGGCCTGTAGTCCCAGCCTCACAGGGTTTAGAAGAGGCCCAGAGGAGTCATGGGAGCTCAGAAGATAGGAAAGCGATGGGGAGTGGAGGGGGTGCTCCTGCTTCAGGAAAGAATGTTCCTTGGGGGCAGGGGGTCAGCAGGCAGTGCACCCGGAGAGCAGAGCGTGTCTACATGATTAAGGGGCCGGGGCTTGGTTGGTAATCCCCTCTCGGTTACAAGCAAGCCTGGGCACACAGCAGGTGGCTAATACATACTTGTGGCTTGGCATTGTTTTAACCAGACAGGGTGCTTTTATTGAGCGGCACAGAAGCAGCTCCCAGAGTCAGGGTGCCTGGGTCCGAACATGGGCTCTCCCACTCCCCCTGGGACCCTGGCAGAGCACCTCCCCACCCCACCCCATCTCTAGGGCTCAATGTCACCAGCTACAGAATGACTCTTCTGCACTAACACCCTCTGATTCTGTTCTTCCTGGTCCTCACATGCCCCTCGAGAGGCCAGCAGGGCAGCTGTGACCATCTGCGACACCAGGATAGTGACCCCGGGTTACCTGCCACTCTAGCGCCCTCAAGCAGGAAGGTTTAGAGATGTAGGTAAGAGCCAGCTGCCTAGGTTCTAATACTGGCTCTGACATTTACTAGCTGTGTGACTCACTTCCCAAAGCCTCAACCTCCTCATCTAAATAATGGGTGTAATAATAAATGGAATGTTACAGGTGAGTCGTGAGGACTCAGTGCAATAATCAAAGTAAAGCACTGAACACAGCACCCGGCACGTGGTCAGGGCTGATCATAGCCTGGTACTTGCTATCTAAATGCTCAGGGTTGTTACCATCCCCTTCTGCAGATGAGACTGAGGTTCAGAGAGAGCAGGTGACTTCCTTTGCTCCAGGCCACTCAGCAAGTAAGACCCCTTAACCCCTGTTGTCCAGTGGAGCATGGACAGAGGGCCAGGTGGGACTTGGGGGCCAGTCAGAGCTATTTCCCGCCTCTGGCCCCTGTGTCCCCGGCAGATTCTGGGCCCAAAGCCTCATGTTTTGTTGGCTCCTTCCAGGGAACCAGACTCAAGCTTCTTCCCTTAAAGGCGCCACCATCTGATTAGCAACATTTTAAAGACCTGAGAGTGGTCGCTGGCCTTTTTGCGCTGCCTGGGCAGGCCACGAAGCTTTGGGAGCCCCACATCCGTATCCCTGGCAACTGCAGCCCTGGGCTGCCCTCCCCCCACACCCTGCTGTCAGAGCTGTCTGTCTGTGGGAGCTCCCTGGAGGCCTGGGAGGGATGTGCACACACACATGTGCTGGGTCAGTGCATCCGCGACACACCTGCCTGTGTGTGTGCACTGGCCCCGTTAGACGTGGGAGAGTGTGTGCGGGGCCTGCTGGGAGTCTGTGTGCCCGTATGTGTAGAAGTGTGCCCACTGACCCAACATCCATCCACGTGTGTGGTTGGAACATCTCTGGACATAAGAGCATGTGCATACATTTCAGGGGTGGGGCCTGTACGTGCCCTTGCCCACGCAGTTCACCCTGGAGCCCACTGTGAGTCATTACTGCCTTTGTGTTTGTATGTTCCTGTGTCTGTCTGACCTGTCCCAGCACATGTGTGTGCAGGGAGGAGCATACTCACGCATGTGCTGGATCACTTGGACTAGTGCCCGTCAAGGAGCATAGGTGCCACAGAATGAGTGTGTGCACCCACCATTGTATGAGGGGATCCCTGTCCTTGGATGTGTGTGTCCTGGGTCAAGTAGGTGTGTGTATGTTTGTGCATATCCAACCACAGGGAGATCAAGCCAGAGTGTATGTGTTCATGTATACATTGTATCAAACCAGACGCACATGCACTTGGAAATGAGTACTTGTGAGCGTGCGTGTCTGTGGTGCACTGGACCCACCAGTGGGGTATGTGTGTTGGCGGCAGGGGAGGGTGGGGGGGATACACACACTCACACACACACTTTCTGGGGGCCAGAATGTCAGGGCCATTGATTTTCTGTCTCTTAGAAATTCTCTTTGAGGTCCTCTTCATGCCTCTTTCATGAACCAAAGTCAGTGGCTCCAACATCCTTAAAGCAAATCGGGCCCATTTTGCAGCAAGCCTCTATCCCTGGCCTGCCCGCCTTCCCTGCTGGTTGTGTGCACAAACACGTACATGCAAAATGTGCTTATGATTTACAGGAAAGCATGGGGGGGCCCTGGAGGGGTGCGGTGATGGTGCTGGCCCGGGGTCAGTTCTTCACCAGGCTCCGATATTTTCTAGTCAGTGGCCTTGGGCATTGCCCTCACTTCCCAGAGCCTCCGGTTTCTCATCTGCCAAAGAGGCCCAGACGGTGGTAAAGACATGACCGCAAGGCCCTGCCCAGGCTGGGATCGTCATTCCTCTCATATCTGTCTGAGGTGTTTTGTTTATGCAGCACTTTTGCCTTCTTCCTGGGGAGAAAGGCTGTGTCTACACGAGACACCAAAGCAGGGCCAGTGGGGGACAGGCCAGCAGAGGAGCCATGGTACTTCTAGGAGGAAGGGAAGGGGCACATTTGAACTGTGTCGCCCCAGCCCCGTGCACCCCCTCTGTGTTATCCCCACTCCACAGAGGAGGAAACTGAGGCCAGAGAGCTGCAAGGGCCTGCGCAAACCTCCCAGGGGGCAGCAGGGGGCAAGCCAGCATTAGGACCCAGGTCCAGCCGACTCCTAGGCCTTCCCGAGCATTCGGAGAACACTTCCTAGAGCAGATGGGAGCGAGAGGTTAGGCCTCGAAGGATGCGCATTCCCCAAAGCGGGCTGGATGGCATACAAGCCCAAGGCACTGCATGAGTAGAAGTGGGGAAGCACGAGGCGGAGGAAAGCAGGCCCTTCAGCCTCCGCCTCCCAGGAGCCTGCTCTGGCTCTCCCCGCCCTCTCCCCGCCCCGGCGCCCTCCAGATGGGCAGCCCCTCGCTGAGGTCCCTCCCCGCCCCTCGCGCTGCAGTCTTTGTGGCCCGGGAAGAATGCCTCTCTTTATCTCCCGGACGCCCCTTCCCTTTGACTCTCCTCTCCCCAGCGTTTCTGCCAACCTCTGCGTGTTGGGAATCCAATTAGAGGAACGGACAGAGAGAGTGACAGCCGCACCGAATCCCGCCTCGGTCCCTCCGAGCACGCCTGGCGGAGCTGCAGGCAGCACGGGGCCTGCTTGTCATGCCAGGCCCAGCGCTGGGCTTTGTGGGGATTAGCTGCCGGGGGCGGGGGTGGGGGGTTGGGGGGTGGGGCTCTCCCCAGATGGGACCAGAAGTGATGCTGGTGAGTGTCACGTCCCGGTGAGAGTGGAGGGGGCCACTCTGCTCTGTGTGGAACCCAGCATGGGGAAGAGGGGGGAAGGTGCCAGGAGGCACGGTGGCCTTGGCCTGGAGTGGGCTGCCTTGGCCTGGAGTGGGCTACCTTGGCCTATAGGGGATGCCTGGGGAAGTGATGGCCCAGCCCAGTCGGGTTATTTTGTTGCAAAGCTAGACTCAAGCAGAGCTGGCAGCCAAGCTCGGGTCTACCTGCTGTCGGGGAGACACCTGAATTTCCACCTAGGAGGGGCCGCAGGCGTTCATGTGCTTGCAGGGGTGGGATATTATCTTGATGCTTCATTTGCAAAATACTTTACCTATGATTGGGAGGGGAAACCCCAAGGAATGGAAAGGGGGCAGCCACTGCATGATGGTGTCTGAAGAATCGCCCACCACAAGCTACTCCTTGGCCTGGCTGCCAGGTTAAGGCCAAGACCCTGCCCTCCCACACCCACCACCATGAAGTTATCCTCCTGGTTTACTGCCAAGGAAAATGAGGGTCCCAAGGACAGAGGGCCAGCCTGAGGCAGAGCTAGGATTTCTCTAACCCCCTCCTACCCCCGGGTCACCCAGACCCCACCCCCAACTCCTAAGTTGGGAGAGTCCCCGATGCCCCCTCCCCAAGGAGGGATTTGGTGGCTGAAGAAATGGATTTCTGGACCTCAGGGAAAGCAGCAGCCTCATCCCCAGCCCCAGGAGCGCCAGGCAGAATATGGGCCAACAAATGCCCCAGCCTCTCCAGAAACGGCTGGAGCCTACAGTGCACTGGGCCTTGTCCTAGGCCCAAGCACAGAGAGGGATTTGCATCCAACGTGGCTTCCGCCTCCAGGAGCTCACAGTGATGGCATATGTAAAGGGGAAGCTCAGGACCGTGAGGACCCACAAGGGACACGGGGAGGCGGGGATGGGACCACACTCAGCCCGGGCGTCCCAGCGGGCTTCTTAGAGGAAGCTGCACCTGAGCTGAGACCTGGAGGACAAGCAGAAATAGCTTGAGAGGCGCCGGATATTCTCGGCATGAGAGGCAGGGCAGGTGTGGGGCTTCCCGGGGAGAGGCCCCTGCCCACCCTCATCCCCATCCTCATTCCACAGCTGCCTGGGCTGGGCAGGGCTGACCCACCTCCTACCCCAGAGCCCCAGCGGGGCTGCACAGCTGTGACTACCTCCTGGGCCTGGCAGGGTTGGCGGCTTGGGATACTGAGCATCTTCAGTAAGAATCATCACGGAGGTGGGACGGGAGAGCCAAGGGAGGCCACAGTGCCTAAGAGCACACATTAGAGAACCGGGCCTCTTACATACACTGTCTCCTGGGATCCCACATCAACCCGGGGAGCAGGAACCACCACCCTATTTTACAAGTGAGAAAATGGTTCAGAGAGGCAAAGGGGTTGCCCAGACTCAGAGAGTATGTTAATTTATGGGACCAGCATTTAAACTCAGGACCCCATGGACCTTTCCCACCACTCTGGGCTGCCACAGCCAGTGCAGATAGGAGTTTGTTGGGTTTATGTTTTTGGTTCTCCTCTCCCAGCACAGTGCCTGAGTGGTGGGTGGGTGGGTGGGTGGATGGATGGATGGATGGATGGATGGATGGATGCATGGCAGGCTGGCTGGCTGGAGAAAAGCGATCAATCAATTGACCAGTTCTTCCTTACGTGTTACCTTTTTAAAAAATAACAAATTGGCACTCATCCCCATCCTGCCACTAAAGACCATGTTAGTTATGAAGTAATCTTTCAGCTCAGTCCTTGTGAATACAAAATGAGAAGGGTATGTAGACCCAAGAGACCAAGGAAAGACACCCTGATCTGCTTCCCACACCTACCTGGGCCTGAAGACTCGCTCAGTCACACAGACCCACTCACTCTCACATCTTCTCACCCACTCCCTCCCTCACAGCTGATGACCCCCCCCCAGGGACCTCCCCCTCCCCACTCCCCATCTTTCCACTTCCAGGTGGAGGCCTCTCTGGGCTCAGCCCTGGCCCTGCCTGCATGTATGTGCCCACCTCTTCCAGCCCCTCCCTCCTCCCTCCTTCTGTCGCCCTCTCCGCTCCTCCTGTGTTTTCTTTCTTCTTCCATCTCTTGGTTTCTCTACCTTAATGGGGCTCCAGGTCTCTGTCTCATCCTCCATCTGACTGTCTGTCCTCTGGGTCTCTCCTCCCACTTCCTCTGTGTCTCCCCCTCCCCCTCGCACTTCCTCACCTTTTACCCTCCGACCCTAAGGAGGTCCGTTGCCCGTCTTGGACTCACCCGGGGCCTGGGTGAGCTGTGGGCTGGAAAAGTGAAGCCCTTCTCAACCCAGACACAGGGGTCAAGCTGGGGTCCAGAAGCAGCCCCCCAACCTTCCCCCGTAGAGAGGGGCGTGGTGCACATACCCAGGGTGTCTGACGTGGTCTGCTCACCTGCCGACTCGTGGAGTCACCTGGCCAGGCCGTTTGTTTGCTGCCCACACACCCTGACTGCCCACCCGCACGCTCACCCTCCGCCCAGGTGAGGTCGGGGGAAGGCTACAGGTTCACGCAGCCCTGGGTCACATTCACTCCATGCCCTGAGCAGGTGCCTCCACCTCTGAGTCTCAGTTTTCTCATCTGTAAAAGGGGACAG
Source organism: Delphinapterus leucas (assembly GCF_059928025.1). Classification (NCBI taxonomy): domain Eukaryota; kingdom Metazoa; phylum Chordata; class Mammalia; order Artiodactyla; family Monodontidae; genus Delphinapterus; species Delphinapterus leucas. The sequence goes on along the minus strand of NC_143129.1, from coordinate 172,997,147 downwards.
GAGACTTGGCCTGGAAGGGCTGTGTGAGGCTCGGGTGTTCTGCTGGACACAGTAGGTGCTTGGGAATGGCCGTGGAAGACAAAAGAGAAGAGCAGGCTCTACCCTCAGAGGACTCACGGCCCAGTGGAAGGCAGGTGGCTGGGAGAAGTCATCCCTTCAGGCTCTGGGGAGCTGGTAGAGCCATGATCAGAGTCCGTTTGCCCCTGAGGTCAGAACATGAGGGCAGACAGAGGGGCCAGGGTCAAGGGTCACAGGGAAGAGGTCAGCCTCAGTCCTGAGTGACTCTGGGGCCAGGCCTTAGTGGGAGCCACTGCTGGGGATTCAGCCTAAGGCCTGGTCAGCTTCAAGTCTGTCTGTCAGTCTAGGGGTTCTCGAGCACCCGTGGTTGGCCCCTCTCCTCGCCAAGGCTAGAATCCTGCAGGCTTGGGATAAGCCACCCACCTCCGGACCCCACATCATCCACCCATCATCTCTGTCCCATGCTGGCCACAGGGGGCCTGGCCTGTTGATTCTGAAGGGACTTCAGTGGTGCCCCTGTTTAGCATGATCCCATTTGTGTGTCCTTGAGCCACACCCATCCTCTCTGAGCCTCAGTTTCCTCATCAGGGCCTTTGAATAGCTTAAACAAGGGGCTGCAGGCCCAGAGTGGGCTCGGGGTACCGTCTCCCAGCCTCCCGCGGTGCTCCCTGTGGTGGAAATTCCAGACCTCCCCCTCCCCTTATGGCCCAACTTGGGCCCTCCCTTTCAGGAGCTGACCTCCCCTCCCACAGCCTGAGAAGTCTGGCCCCAGGACGCTCTCGCCCTCTGCCCCCTCCCTCCACCTCCCCTCGACCACCCAGCCCAGCCAGCTGGGCAGGAGGGGATCAGAGGCTGTGAGTAGCAACCTCCCTCCCACCCACTGGACCCAGGGTCAGTAAGCCTTCGAGCGTGGGAGGGGGACAGAGACTGAGATTCTATGGGGTGGGGGTGAGGGTGAGAATAAGGCAGGTGTGTGTGTGTGTGCATGCACATGTGTGTGTGTGTGTGTGTGTGACTTTGTGTGTGTGTGTGAGAGAGAGAGGGATTGCCAGTACATATGTGCCTTCTAGGGGGGCTGCAGATGTGTCTGAGGACCCGGGAGGGTGAGCCTGGGGAGAGAAGACAAAAGAATGGCGTGAGCTGAGGAAGCTGCCCCTGGGTGGGAGGCTGAGCCTATTTGTATGCAGCGGGAGCCCAGCAAGGCCGGCTCTTCAGAAGAACCTCAATTCCCAGGATGCTGGAGGGAGCACTGCAGAACCCTCCCTCACACACCATCCTGCCCAGCCCTAATTGTTCAGGTGGGGAAACTGAGGCTGGGGAGCCGCATGGCAAGTGAATGGCACAGCTGGGACTGGAACCCAGCCAGACTCCCAGACCAGGGTTCTTCCCATCCATTGAGTGCCTCTGGGGGCTGCAGCTAGGTACAGAGTTGGATGCATGAAGGAATGAGTAATGACCGTTGATATTTGTCAAGTGCACTGAGCAAACATTTTATGATAACTCAGTGATCCTCACACAACCTCTAAAGTATGTGCTGCTTTTATCATCCCCATTTTACAGATGGGAAGACTGAGGCACAGAAAGGTAAAGTAACTTGCTCCAGATCCTACAGCTAGTAAGCAGCAGAGCCAGGGTTCAATAACAGGCCAGCTGGTATCAGAGTCCATGCTTGCAGTCACTGGACCATGCAGCCTCTTTGAACGTGAAGTTCTTGAAACACAGGGACTGTTACGTCTCTGTCCCTCCGGTTCTGAGTGCTGTCCCGACACATAGCAAGTGCTCAGTGATGCTTACTGAGAGAGTGAATGAGTGTGAGGGGCTTCACCACGAAGACATCTTCCCAGGCCCCAGGAGCCCAGCTCCCTCAGCACGGTCCTACTGCGTGTGCGTGGCCCCTGCCCCCACCCCCACCAGGCAGGTGTTGGCTGTGCCCTCCTTAGGACCAGGCCCCGCGGGGACAAAGCCGGGGGCGCCCCTGGGCGGCCCAGCCCCAGCTCAGGCTGAAGCTGCTAACAGGCTGGAAATCTCTTTTGTCAAAGCCTGTGCTGCCTCCAACCTCCTTTAATTAAAGACAATTAGTGCTTTCAGCCCCTCTGCACAGCTCAGCTCCCCTGTTTGCAAACACACAGCTGCGGGAGCTTTGTGGGCCCCCCTCACTGCCACCCCCAGCCCTGCTTCCCCAGAGGCACACAGAGGTGCCTTTATTATCAGCACTCAGGCTGCAGCACCAAGAGGCGGGCGCCTCTGCTCAAGGAAAGGATGGGAGCGCTTCCCAGCAAGGCAGGGGAGCGAGGAAAGCCGAGGACCCTGGGGTGGCCTGGCACACGTGGGCCGTGAGTCTCACTTTTTGAGGAATAGCCTGTGGGTGCCAAGTCCAGCTGGGGCACCTTGGAGGGACTTGCCGCCTTCTTTTCTCCCCCTCTGCTTCTTAGAATTCGAGCCATCCATGTGTTTTCTCCCAGAACTTTGTGTCTGACATGGGCACCGCAGGGCACAGATGCTGGCCTGAAGTGCTCCCTAAGAAGGAAGGAAAAGGGAGAAATGGCTTTTACTGAGCACCTGCTATTTGCTGGGACCCTAGCTAGACTCTGACTGCACAGCATAATTCTATTATAGACGGAGATGCCAAGGCTCAGAATGGCTCAGTCACTTGGCCAAGCACGACTAGGAAACAGCAGAAGCAGCATTCAAGACGAGGCCTTCTGAGCTGAGCATACTGGTTGGATCTAAGTATACTAGGAGCCCAGCCTCTCAGAGTTCAAAAGCTCATCTGGTCCAGCTCTCCACCTGCCTTGGCCTCCATGGACTGAGCCTGTGCCACGTGCCAGGCAATCTTGGACCCCTCTGGATGTCGAAAAGGGCACAGACACAGCCATGCCCTCCAGGAGCTCCTAGTCGAAAGGAAGCTGCCACGAACAGACCCGTGCACAGTGGCAGTGCCCTGTGATAGCAGAGGGCTTTGCAGACTTCTCTAGCAGCGCAGGGGTGGGAGTGGCTCTTTGCAGGGAGAGGTGGAAACATTTGAGCTGGTGCTCAGGGATGAATAGTTATTCTCAAAAAAGAGGACAGTGGACAAGAGCATTCTAGGCAAAGTCAAGGCATAAGAGAAAAGCCAATTTCAAGAAAGGTGACTAGTTCAGGCAGGAAAGGGATCACTGTGCCTGCTGTGGTTAAGGGGAACAGGAGCCCAGGTGGGCTGAGTGACTAGTCTAAGGTCACACAGCAAAATAGTGCTGGAAAGAGAGCGTGACCGCCCTCTGAATGCAGCACTGCAATCAGCCAATGAAGTTCTTCCCCGCTGGACTCTTTTTTTTTTTTTTTTTGGCGGTACGCGGGCCTCTCACTGTTGTGGCCTCTCCCGTTGCGGAGCACAGGCTCCGGACGCGCAGGCTCAGCGGCCATGGCTCACGGGCCCAGCCGCTCCGCGGCATGTGGGATCTTCCCGGACCGGGGCACGAACCCGCGTCCCCTGCATCGGCAGGCAGACTCTCAACCACTGCGCCACCAGGGAAGCCCCCCACTGGACTCTTGACTCTAGTGGGAAACCGTGTCTGTTTTTGCTCACCTTTGTAGTCTGGGGCCTTGCCCAGTCCTGACCCAGGCAGGAGCTTAATAAATATCTGAGCAAATGAAATGTCCCAGCAAAGGCATGTGAGAGGCTTACTGGCCACCACTCTCCCTTCCCAGGCCCAGGACAGACATCATAAATCCTTCACCACACTTTTCCACTCAGTCCAGAAGGACTCCAGGCAGACTCCTTGGAGCTGGCATGTGTGATGAAATGTATGTGTCACTGAAGAGTCAAGTCCAGGCTCACAATTGCAGATGAGAATTTCCAAGTAAGATGCTTCCAAATGGGGAGGAAGGTATAATAATAATAGCTTAGGGGCTTCCCTGGTGGCGCAGTGGTTGAGAATCTGCCTGCCAATGCAGGGGACATGGGTTCGAGCCCTGGTCTGGGAGGATCCCACATGCCGCATGGCAACTAGGCCCGTGAGCCACAACTACTGAGCCTGCGCGTCTGGAGCCTGTGCTCTGCAACAAGAGAAGCCGCGATAGTGAGAGGCCCGCGCACCGCGATGAAGAGTGGCCCCCGCTTGCCACAACTAGAGAAAGCCCTCGCACATAAACGAAGACCCAACACAGCCAAAAATAATTAATTAATTAATTAAAAAAATAAAAGCTTAACATTTACTGAGTGATATTCACGTACTAGGCACAGTTCTAAGCTCTTAATATGTAAGTCCCACAACACCCCCATGACATGGGTATTTTTCTTCTTCTTCTCATTTTCCAGAGGGGGAAGTTGAGGCACAGAGAAGTTAAGTAACTGACCCTAGAGCACACATCACTAATTTTCGGGGCCAGAATCCAAACCCAAGGAACCTTGCCCCAGAGTCACGCCCTCAGTCGCTATGCCGCACTCCCTCTCCTCCACTGGCAAGGGACCTCCTGGCCCCCAGAGCTGGCCACCCCGAGGGCTCGTGTGCATCCAGCCTCGCTATGAGGCCCTGGCTTCCCCCCCCAACAGTGGAGACCCAATAGCTTAGAGCCAGCAGGGCTAGGCTGGGCCTGGGATCCATCTACCTTTCGGCAGCTCTGGGCCCACTTCCTTCAGCCTGGACAGCTTCCCAGTGGTGCCTCTGCAGGCCCTTTCAAGTCCCCTGGCACCCCCAGCCCCACTTCCTGCGACCCCTGGCCCTGGCCTGACCCGCTCCACTCAGTTTCCCAAGATGAGTTGCAGAAGCTGCAGGGTCTGTGTGCAGAGTCGGGAAAATTAACGAGCTGCTCCCCAGCAATTGGTGGTTTCCAGGCACCAGCTGGCCTGGAGTAAATACTCGGCACCCTCAGAGCAAGACAATTAAGTGGAGCTTAGGCTGGGGTGCAGAGATGAGTACAGATCAGACGGAAATCCTCCTAAGATGTTTTTCCAAGGGATCAGTGCCTGAGAATGAGTTTCCAGGGAACTTGGGTCTTTATTCATTCTTATTAGTGTATTATATAGTAATATGTATATATATAACATATATGTATAGTCATTCATTTTTGTCCTTACCTGGGTTACCATGTTGAATCCTCACCTTTTCTCTGCAAGGTAGACATGGTTATTGTCGTTTTACAGATGAAGAGACTGAAGCCCAACAAGGTTAGGGGACATCTCACAGGTCACCCAGGGGAGCTGGGATTTGAATTCAGGTCTGACTCCAAACTTCTGCTTCTTGCCATAGAATAGGTCTCTTTCCTGGTCTTTGAATGTACGTAGCGCTGTATTAGTCACCAAGGAAGAGCCAGGGGCAAGAGCAGATCCAGTATGTGCTGTGTACCTACTCCATGTCAGGCACAGAGAAGAGTAAGAACCTGAGACCCCATTCCTGCCTTGGGAAGCACCATGTTAGAGGTATGTGCTGTACAGTGCATGAGCCCAAGAAGATCTGGCCAGCTCAAATTGGTTCTGATGATGGGGCAAGGCTTCATGGAGGAAACAAACCTTGTTTTGGGCTTTGAAGGCTGAATAGGAGTCTACCAGGTGAAGATAGGCCAAAGAGCATTCCTGGGGGAGAATTCAGCATGGACACTACAGTGCTTTGTGTGCTAGGGTAGTGTTCAGAGTTCAGTCTGGTGTTTGGTAAGATCGTTGGGTGGGGCAGGAGGCAGAGAAGACAGTTGGGGACAAATGACAAAGGACCTTGAAGGTCTGGCCAAGCAGGTTGGACTGGGCAGCTCTTGTGGGGACCTGGGTACTAGCCAAAGAGAAGAGGCACAGGAGGTGGGAAAGGGAGCCTGATTGCTGATGCCATCCTAGGGCACCCCTCACCCAGTACCACACGGTAGGAGTTCCCCATTCCTCCGGCCCTTTCTCCTGTCCCCTGGGCCTCATTTTGATCTCATGGTGGCTGGCGGGGGGAGCAGTAGCGGGGGCCAAGCTGGTTGCTTGTCCACTGAGTCACCTCCTCCTTGCTGTCTTCCAGGAGCTACAGATCCACCTGTCCTCTCCCAACCCTCAAGTCAGGCATTACTCACTCACTCTGCAACCTGGGGCAAGTCACTTCTCTCTGGCCCTCAGTCTCCCCAGAAGTCTAAGATGGAACTAAACCAGAGGTCTCCAGTGACCCTTAACCTCTGCATCCCAGAGTTCCCTGAGAGAATGAGTGAGGAAGCTCTGCCTCGTGGATATTTCCCAGTGGATGGGGATGGGGGCAGGAAGTTTGGGGACTTCCCATGATGACCGTCCCCAGCAGAGCTGTCAAGGCAGGAAATTTATCTTCCAGCCTCTCTGCCTCCTGTCCCATCCCCATCCAGGCCCCTTCTTATTCCTTGTCACCCTATCTCCCCTGATGTGTCACTTAGTCCCTGTCATCCCACCTCAAAGCTGGGAAACCTCAAATGGGGGACGTTCAGACATCCTGACACACCAAAGAGGGTATATATTTGGGCAGGGGCTCTGGCAGCCCCAAGTTCCCCTCCCCAAACCCACTCAGACCACTGACAGCCCCCGAGTGGCCTTTTATTAAAATGCCCTATCCCCTGCCTTTGGGGTGAGGTGACAGGGCCTAAATTAGGGAGTCAGAAGAAACAGGGTCTGGCCATAGCTTGAAAACCCGCTTGCTGTGTGACCCTGGGTGAGCTCTTTGGCCTCTCTGAGCCTCCATTTTCTCATCTGTACAGCGGTGGGGTGTGGGAGTAGATGAATGCTTCTTAGCCCCAAGAGTATATGAGAATCACCTGGGCCCCCAGTCCCATTTCTGATGCTGTTGGTCTAAGGAAGGGCCCAGCCATCCTGTGCTTGAACACTGCTAGCCTAGGAGATCCCTGAGGGCCAAGTTCAGCTCCAACACTTGTGAACTCTGCTTTTCTATCTGCCCCACGTCTGACCCCTCGCACCCTGATGACCAGGACCACAGAGCAAGGCAGCGTCGGCCCCATTAGCCCTGCCACACTTGGGATGTCCAGGCCATAGTGTCATCTTTTCCCCTCAATATCACTCTCAGCATGCCTGTCCCTAAGCCAGTCTGTCCTCGTGGGTGGCCCGGGTGAGATAGAGGCTAAAAATAACCCAGCCTGGGCACTGGGAGTGGAGGGTAAAAACCACGTACAGGAGGGCGAGGGGAATGAGCCTGCGGGTCAGGTCCAGGCTTAACATCCCAGGCCTAGCCCTGCTTAGCTGTGTGGCCCAGGGCAAGTCAGTCCACTTCTCTGCACCCCTGGACATTGTAAAATGCAGGCGTGGCACCTACCTCTCTGGATATTGAGAGGAGTATGAAATAATGGCAAATTTAGGCACCACCAGTTCAGCACCGCCTTGCCCCAGATGTCCTGCCTGGCGAGGGAGAGAAGACAGCCTTGAGGGAGCAATGAAACTTCAGCCCTGCCAGTGGGGGTGGGGGTGAGATGGGCACACAGAGCTACTGGGGGGCCTTCAGGCCCACCTGGGGATTTTCCGCAAGGCTGCCACTCGTAGTGGCAGCAGTGATGTCGGTGAAATCATGGAACACATTTTGTAAGAAAATTAATAAGGAACGTTTGGAGATGGAAATTATGAGCCCTTGGAAGCTGGGGAGGTGGGGAGATGCATGGTTGGTACTCAGAGGTGCCAGACCCACCCGATTGAGTTGCTGGGGTGGTGGTGGGGGGGGTTGTCTTTCAGAATCAAGGAAGTTGGGAGCAGGGGCTGTGGAGAGTGAAGTGATCATAAAACACATGAGATGGTGTTGCCAGTGAAAGCAGGAGGGGACTTCAGGGCCAGCCAACAGGAGAGAGGGATGTGGCACTGAGGTGAGAAAGGTCTTCCAAGTCCCTGGATCTTGGTCTCATCCCCCCTGAACCTCAGTGTGCTCACCCATAAAATGAGTGGGTGTGAGGATTAAAGGAGGACTGGGAACGAGCCTGGCATCCTTGGGGCTCCATGAACAGAAGCTGATATCAATTTCCATCGTAGGTGGGAGTAATGTTCTCCTCACCCCATCTGAGACTTTGCAAGCACCCTGCACCCAGCAGGAGTTTGACGAGTGTTGGTAGAATGGCCAGATTGATGGATTGGTGGATGGACAGACTTGATGGACAAAGGGATGAGTGAATGACCGCAGACCACACTCACTGGGCACAGGCGCTGGTATCTACATTATATGTTTTTCTTCCATCGCCCCAAAGCCCCCAGTCGGCTGCTGACATCTAGTACCCTTTTGTTTGATTGTTTGTAATTTATGATAATTAGGCATATTTGTTATGTACTTAAGTTATGGTTCAACACTATAATCCATTATAGTTCTTTCATTCAAGCCCATCACCTACCCAGTGCTCTTCTGTTACAAAGCGCGTCCACGCGCATCAGCTCGCCGCCCCATCCTCACAATAACCTGTCAGGCAGGTCCTCTTTTCCAGGAGAGGAAACCCAGGCTCAGAGAGATTCAGTAGCTTGTCGAAGTTACTGACATACATCTCGTAAGTGGCAGGACCAGAATTCAAACCCTGGGTCTTTTGTCTTCAGGGGCACTGCCTGGTGAAGTAGGTCATTCTGGGTGGGGCATTTCAGATAATTTGGAGCCTGGAATGAAGGTTTAGAGGAGGCGTCAGGGGTGGGATCAAGAAAAATGGGTTGAAGTCGGGCATCAGAGATCAGAGACTGGGGGTGGGGACAGCTCAGTGCCAGCTCCAGGGTGCAGTCTGGCTCCTCATGAGGGCCTGAGGGGCCTGTGCCACAGGAGGGTGACCTCCACACTGCATTTGAGGTGCGTGCTGGTGAAGGGAAGAAGAGGGGGAGAGATGGGAGTGCCAGCCGGAAGCAAGGTCAGCAGCAGGCATCATAGGCCTTGGGGGATAGGTGGGCATGCCCAGATTTTCCCAGATGAAGTGCATGAGTGCCGGCATCCCTGTCCCCTGGCCATGTGACCCCAGCAAGTGAATTCACCCCCCTGAAACTTGATTTCCTCCCCTGCAAAATGGAAGCTTCAGTGGGAGAAGTCAGGGAGCCTTCACGTCCAGAGCCCTCCGCAGAGAAGCACACAGGGCACCATGGCTGGTCTTGTGTCAGTTACCAGTCTTCTACTCTACCCTCACCACCTCCACCCCCCACCCTGAAATATGCCCCCTGGCACTCCCTAGACCACACCCCTAGACCTGAGTTTCAGAAGGGATCATCACCACGTTTATTCGTTTGTTCTTATTTATTCATTGAGGACCCGTTGAGTGCCAACCATGAACCTGGCTCAGCGAAGATAGTAGAGCGCAGTGTCAGTTATTCAAGCTTACCTGGGAAATAGGTAAACAGACTGTTGCAGTTCAGTGCGCTGAGTCCTGTAATGCAGGTGGACATTAGAGGGTGCCGTGGGAGCAGGAGGAAGGGGCCCCTGACGCTGCCAGGAGGAGGTGGCCCTATGCACCTATGCAGGGGTGATGCTGAAAGGCGGGGATGGGGGGCAAGTGCAGGGAAACCAGCACCTACTTTGCACCATGCTATGCCCTTTCTGTCCATCTCAGTCAGTCCTCCTTACAGCGCGTCTTTGTAGCCTCCTCGTGCCCACTTTAAGGGTGAGGACACTGAGGCTCAGAGAGGTGAATGCACTTGCTCAAAGTCACACAGCCAAGAAGCCGAATCCAGCGAAGGTGCATCTATTTCCAAAGTTACCATGGTAGGGTAGATGGGCCTGAGTAGGGCCCCAGGATACTGGGAGGAAGCAGGAGCACCAAGCGCAGCAGCCCAGAAACCGTGTTCCCCAGCCCAGCTGAGGCCACTGGCAGCTGTGGTTTACAAGGCATGGGGCTGGCCTGAGATGTTTTGCTTCACAAATGCACGCCGGCTCATCTGGGGTAAGTTTGCGCCTTTATGAGCGTTCTTCAAAAGCCCAGCTCGGCTCTGTGCCCGTCACCATGGAGACGGCTCTGGGTGGCTGAAAGCGGCCGCCCTCTGTGGCCACGCGTGAAGGCTGCCAGGTGCTGGGGCCGGCGCCACGCTGGGTGGGGCACCCACAGAGGCCTTTCCTGAGGAGATAGATGCTTGTTGAGGGCAAGGAGTCGGGGGTTTAAATCCACCTCCCATGGAAAGTGAAGAGGTCGAGTCCACTTCATTGGCGGCAGAGCTCTGTGGGCTGGGGGCTCCTCTCTCAGCCCCCCATGTGCCTGCTTCCCACCCCCCCACCCCCGCCCCACCACTGTCCCGATGAAGCAGTGCTTTTCCCCAGCCCACCACCCTTGGAATCTGGACAGCTAAAGCCGGGTGGTGGGAGGGCTGGATTTGCATCCCAAAGATTGGTTGCACACCCGCAGCCCTAAAACTCTCACACAGAAATCCCATTTTGTAAATGGCCCAAGGCCCGGCGAAAGGTGATTTGCCCAAGGTCACCGAACCAGGTAGAGGCCAGGTGAAGCCTGATCGCCCCCTACTCTGAGCCCAGTGCTTATGGGCTACCAGGAGGCAGACCCAAGGTGTGGCTGGGCCCCACTTCAGGCCAAGGCTGGGTGCAGCCAGCCCGCATTTGGAGGAGAGCTTGCGGGCTGGGAAGGCGGCCTGAGCCCTGCCTTGGCCCCAGGCCCTCCTTGGCTCTCAATTTTGGTCCAAGTCTCAAGGGCTGTTTAAAGATTCCAAAGGCATTTGAACATTTTGGAAGCAATTTGTCAGTCCTGGAAGCTGTTTGGAAGCTCCAAAAACTATTTAAAGGTTCCAGAATCTGTTGCGTTTGCAAAGACAGATTTCCAGAGTGGTTTGAGGTCCCGGCTGATGTCCCCGAGGCAGTGTTGGGGCCTGGGGCGGAAGCATGCTGAGAGCCCTGGGTAGCACTGGAGGTGGAGCTCCTGGCAGCGTGAGCTCCCAGCTTGCTCTCCAAGGACTCAGCCTGGGAAGCCGCCAAGCCCCTCAGGACATCTGCTGTTCTGAGGAGCAGAAGGTGTGTGGGTGCTGGCAGCAGGGGGACGGAGTTTAGAACCCAGCTTCACCACTCACAGGCTGTGTGACCTGAGACCAACTGCTTAACCTCCCTGGGCCTCCTTTTCTGCCATCTTCTGCAGGCCCGATTGTCCCCCTCCCATCTCGCCTCAGGATTAGTCAGAGAACATCCCCCTCTAGGGCTGGTTAACACTTTCCCTACTGCTCCTGGGTGTGGATTTGGGGGTCTCTATCTGGGTGGAAACCTGACCTGCAGTAATTGGCCTGCCAGCCCTCCTCAAACCAGACCATCCTGACCCTGAGGCCCAGCCCTGCCGTGTCCGGTCATGGGGGAGGGGCCATGGGCTGACCAGAATGCCCATACCTGCCTAGGCCCCCATGGAAAGTTCTCTCTGGTCGAAGTCCAGTCCTGCCTTTGCCCTTTCCATACATCATTGCCACCCCTGGCATTTTTCCCTCTAGCCTTTATCGGCCAAACTACCCTATCCCCACCCACCTGTACCTTTTGTCTCAATTTGCTATTCCCTCTGCCTGGAATGTCTGTACACACACACACACACACACACACACACACACACACACACGCACACCATGGCCCTCCTGTATCCCCTTGGCTCCTTTCTAGCCCCCACTGCCTTTTTCACGTCGCTGACCAGAGTGATACAGTCCGGGTGTGTCACCTCCTGGGCTAAAACTCTTGCTACCCAGTGACTCCCCATGGCACCTGTATGGGGTTGGCCTGGGGTGAGGAGTCAGACCCCAGGCTCGGCTAGGCCTCTGCCCCATACTGTGACCTGGGGCAGGCTTGTGGCTGAGCCCTCTGAGCCTCAGTTTCCCCCTCCATGAAGTGGGAGTGATAAATCGTGCTCTGCCTGACCCCCAGGGTTGTTGTGAGGGTCAAGTGAGATGATGCATAGGAACAAGGTGCAGAAACTCTAAAGTAAGGGGGCCGATGGTGGCTGAGTGATTTGCCTGAGGTCATCCTGTGGACTCGGGGGCCAAATAGGACCTTAATCTTAATCCAAGGCTCCTACCAGGGTATTGTTGAGGGCTTCCTCCCACCGGAACCCCAGACCATCCAGGGGGCCCCTCTGAGAAGTTTTACTTTTCCTGCAACTCCCTGACCCACTTGCAGAGCTGCAGGCGGGCAGGCTGGCTCCCAGCTGGGACCATCTACCGGCAGCCAACTGATGCGCTAAATGCATCACGCCTTCCTGAGAGACAGGAAGATCGATACCGCTGTGGACCGACAGCTTCGCTCGATGCCACAGCCAGCCCCCAAGGGTGAGAATGGGCCAAGAATAAATATAACCAGGCCTGCTCCCTCCACAGGGTCAGTCCAGGCCAGACGAGCACGACGTGGGTTTGACGTGGCCACCTGTGTCATCATGATACCAAGCCATATACGTGTGCTGCGCTCTGAGTGTTTTTAGCATATGAACTCGCTGGTGATCATCATCCCAGCCACCCTGTAAGGCAGGTGCCGCTAGTATCCCCATTTTACAGATGAAGTGTGACCCAGAGAGGTTTAGTGACTTGCCCAGGGTCACAGAGCTAGAAAGTATCCCACCAGGATCAGAACCCACACCTTCCTGCCTCAAAGCCCATGCTGTTGGCAAGAATATACTGCTGCTTTTTTAGTCGTACAGAACGCTCTGTGGCCCACACAACCACACGCTCCTTCCCTCGCAGAATGCCCACTTGGGGCCTCGTCCCCAGCCCCCTCTGTGCTCTGGGCACTGGGGCTTTGGCTCCTGAGCTGCATTTTCAGGGCTTGGCATGTGCTTTGGCCAGGAGCTCCTTGACAGGTTGGGGGAGGCGCCTACCCAGCAGGTACCCATGCTCAGCTTCATCCTGCCAGAGCTCAGAGCAGGCAGGTCTAAGGTGGGCCTGGCCCCCACGGTCACTCTGGCCATGGGAGACCCCCTGGCTTGCATGAATCCTCAGGGGGCCTAAACCCTTGGCCTGGAGTGGTCCCGGCCTCACCGCCTGTCGGCCAAAGATGACATACCCATAGCCAAGCATGGGCTGGCCCGAGGTTTGGCCAGCTCCACACCTTACAGGCAAAGCAGGAGAAACCCCAGCCTCAGGTGGGGTTAGGCTGGAAGGTGGGACAGGTGTTCAGGGCACAAGATGTGGAGCTACAAGGTGGGCCCAGGCCTATGATCTTCTCCCTAAAGGGCAGCTTGACTGGTAGGAAATGTGTGGGCCTTGGTAAATCCTGCTGGATGCCTCCTAGCTGTGTGACATTAGATAAGACACTTAACCTCTCTGAGCCTCAGTCTATCACCTCTCTTCCACTTTTCTCCGAACCACGTGGTCCACCTGCATTCAGGATCATTGTGCTCATCCCTTCTATCCCTGAAGCCCAGTACACATGGCCAGTCCCCCACTGGCCTCCCTCCAGCCCGCCCCCAAGTCATCCTCCAGCCCTCCCTCACCCTTGTGCCTTCCAGACAATCAGACACCAGATCCTGTCCATTTTCCCTCTAAATATCTGAGCAGTCACTTCACCTTCTGGCCTCACTGCCTCCCCGCCCTGGTCTAGGCCTTCTTTCTCCTGGATTTATGCAGCAGCCTCTTAACTGCCCCCTGCCTTCCCCTCCTCTATCAACCCATTCCCCTACGGCAGTTCCAGAACCATCTTTCTGGAATGGAAATCTCGTCATGTTGTGAGTACCTGAGACGCAGCCTGAGTGCACACAGGATGAACCTTCAACTCCTTCCCATCCTAGGAGGCAGGCCCGTCACCAGCTGGCCCTACCACCTCTTGCCTTAGCAGCCCTGCACCTCCAGTCGTACTTGATGCATGAGCTCGGGCCGACCTCTGAGGCTTTGCACACGCTCTTCTCTTGGCCTGGAGTCCCCTCTGTCTTCACCCTCCCCCTCACCGTTTGTCCGACACCGTCTATCCTTCAGGTCTCAGTTTTGACAGCACCTCGTCCATGAATCCTTCCTTCGCTACCACTCCCCAGGACTGGGACGGTTGGCCACCCTGAGCGCCCACACCCCCGTCGTAGCAGCTTTCCCTCTGAATTCTCATCATCTATTTACATGTCTCCCGGTCCACTAGTTGGGGGTCCCCATTTCCAGACTCAGAGTTGGCCCCAGTAAGTGAGAGTAAGGGACCCCCCACCCCAGGCCCTCCCGTCCCAGGTAACCTCACTTCTCAGCTCACTGGACACCTAGGCAAGGTCTAAGACCCAGCTTCCCCAGGGCTGCACTGGGAGCGTGCCTTCCCCTCTCTGTGCCTTAGCTGCCAAGGATCTATAAAAGGCAAGTCTGAACTAGATGGCTTCTCAGGGCTCTGCCAGCTCTACCATTCCACAGCTTGGTCTCCCAGCAGAGGCCCCTCTCTGCTGATCTTTGTGCCTTTTCATTCTGTCTCAAAACTTCGTCTCCAACCACCGCTTCTCACAAGCTCTGTTTTGGCCTCTCCGCAACACTTCTCTCCCTCTCTGCCCCCAGACTTCCTGTGAGGACTGAGACCTCCTTTATGCAACTCCAGATCCAGGTCGAAGGGCAGGCCTGGAAGCCGCCCCAGTCCCTTACCCATCCTCCTGTCATGGGACCCGCCATCTGCACAGCCCCAGTAGGGCCATTAACTAACCATGAGTCAAATGAAGCTATAAATAAGTAAAGGGACGAGGGTCCCGGGGGGCTCAACCCCAGCTGGCTGCCCCATCTCTGGCCAGGTCTGGGGTCTCAACTGCCCCAGGACGGACTCAGCCTGACAGATCTTGACGTGTCATCACTGTCCCCAGAGAGTGACGGGGAAATCACCAGGCCTCTCCGGCCCCCATTAGTGTCAGTAACTGCCAGTCAATTTCCTGGGATCCCGGTGGGGAAAAGGCCCCTGGGTGTCTCTGGTGGGGAAGCCGCCTCTAATGGCTTTTATTTGGATTGTTGCAAATTGATTGGGTTTTTTTTTTAATGGAGCTTTGGTTTTTTCCCTTGCATCCTAACTACCCCCTCAAGGCCCCTTAGGCCGAAAGATGAGTGATGGTATGACTTTACTCCCCGGAAGAACTGAGACCAGAGCTGTTCATACCCGCATCATTCATGTATCCTCCATTCAACAGACACTTCCTGAAGCCACAGCCACGGCTCCCATTTCCCTGGTAGTAACCCCACCCCACGTCCTTCCCAAGGTTACCAATAACCCTCATGTGATTAGTATCACCATCTCCAGGAAAAGGTGAGAAATGTTGAGGCAGGCTCAAAAAGGTAACACGGCTTGGCTAAACTCACAAAGCTAATGAATGGTGAAGTGGAGATTTGAACCCAGCTCTTTCTGGCATCAAAGCCTTGGTTTTCCTATTCTTACATGGACCTTCCAAAGAGTCACATATAAAGTGATGGTGGTTCCCTTAAAAGCTACAGAGCTACAGGAGTTACAGCTTTCATGGAACTCCCAGGGAAGGGATTAGCTGATGATAATAATAACGGCAACAACAAAAGTAGCTATTATTTACTCAGCCCTTAATTATGAAACAGAGACTATGCCAATAGTTTTAACATCTGTATTTCGTTTCCTCCTTAGAAGTGTGCTGAGAAGATCATATTATTATAACCATTTCATAGGTAGGGACGCCGAGACTCGGAGGTCAAGTGACTTAACACGAGGTCACTCAGATTGTTAGTGGCAGAACTAGGATTCAAACTAGGTGTGTTTTAATGCACAGCATGCATGCTTCACCAACTGTTTCAGTTTGGATTGGAAGCTACACAAAACCAAATAAGAGTGACTTAACCACGATAGGAGTTTATTCCTCTCTCGACTAAATGAAGTCCAGAGGTAAGTAGTCCAAGGCTTCTGTGGCAGCTCCGTGATCACAAAGGTCCTAGGCTCCTTCTCTCTTGATCTCATGATCTAATTTGGCTTCTAGAGCTCTAGCCATCACATCCACATTCCAGCCGATTGGAAAAAGGAAAGGATAAACCGACATGCACATTTCTTTTAAGGACACTTCCTAGAAACAGTACCTACCATTCTTGCTAACATCTCATTGGCCAGAACTAAATCACATGACAAAATCCATCTTCAAGACAGGCAGGAAATGGAGACTTAACGCTAGGAGGCTGTGTGCCCAACTAAAACTCAGGGACTATTATTCAGGAATGAGAGGAGACCAACTATTGGGACGGTCGTCAGTGGCTTCCATTCGCATCACTGCAAGCTCCCCTCCTAGGTATATAGAAAGAATTTTCTAGTAAGTCACCAGCCTGGCTTCCTGGTATCTCAGAGGAGGAGCCTGAGGTCCAGGGAGGGGAGATGAACAAAACCTGGAGCAGAGCGAACTTTAGAAGCCTGTCTTAGTAACAGAACTCACGCTCTTGGCACACCTCTGTCCCACCAACATTCTGAGACCTTTATTCTGGTTCGTGGATTTTTCTTCTCACTTTCTCATTTTCCCCCTCCCTTTTCTGGGCCTCATGTTAGGTGGCACTTTGGGGCTTCTTTTAACCCATGGATTGAGTAACAGAGGATCTGATTCCGTTCCCAACATCTATACTAAAGTCTGACCTTGGTTGTTTGTATTCTCGTCTGAAGACCTTGAAGGTCTTTCTTGCTCTGACAGTTGAGATACTCGGAAGCTAAGGGTAGCTTTTGCTTAGCAAATGTAACCCTAGTGCCAGTAGAGCCATATATTCCTTGGCATGTGAGGCTCAGAGGTGACCCTTGTGGGAGGACTGGGCACTTGTGGAAGGGACGATGGACAAGGGATGAGAGGCAATGGATAAGGTCGTTGGATGATGCTAGGAGGAAAGAATAATTTTTTTTTTTTTGGCTGTGCCACACAGCATGTGGGATCTTAGTTCCCAGACCAGGGATCAAACCGGTGCCCCGTGCAGTGGAAGCGCAGACTCTTAACTACTGGACAACCAGGGAAGTCCCAGGAAAGAAATAATCTTTGTTAGGCATTTACTCTGCACCAATTACAGTACCAAAATAAATATGAATAGGTTATATCTTCTTATTAAACACAGTGACTCTTAGATGAGGTTAAAAATTAGAATAAAGCCAGCTTCCTGCTCTTTAAAAAAGGCGCATCTAAAGCAAAATGATGGAGGATTAAAAATAAAGGCATGGGAAAAGGCCTACCAAGCAAGGCTAAAAGTAAATTATAAAATAAAGGCAGGGAATGAAAGCAGAAGTGGCAATACTATTATCATCCCTATTTCACAGCTGAGGCTCAGATTAGTAAGGTGACTCACTTAAGGTCATGTTGCCCCTAAAAAGACAGAGGTGTGATTTGAACCCAGGTCTTTCTCTCTCCTAAATTTGCTGCTCCTCTAGGAACGTCTAGTTGCCTCCAGTGAAGCCAACCAGTGGGGTAACCTTGACCTGATGGGGTACTGAAATGCAGCCGGGTACCCACTGTCATAGAACAAACCTGCAGCAGGTGAGAGTAAAAGGCAGGACGAGTTGGCCCGTAGTTACTAGCACTGGGCAAGGCACGCACAGCCTCTGCGCCAGAGCCTGACTCCTGCCTGCTGTGCACTCTCTGGCCTGATCTCAGCTGGTTCCAGCATAGCTCCAGGCCTAGAGCCCACAGAGGCTTCTGCCCCTCCTTCCCACTTTCCAGCCTCAGATAGCGGCTAAGATGAGGGAGGACCTCTCCCACAGAGCCACGTGGCTGAAGTTCATGCCTGGAAGGGAGCTCCCTCTGCCTGGCAGAGGACAGCAAGCCCAGGGCCCTCAGGAGACAGTCTGGCAACAGTGAGGGCCCAGCCCCAAGCTGAAAGCCCCTGAGGCCTGCTGTACCCCAGCCAGTCCCAGAGGCAGGTCCTCGTTGTTTCATAGGAAGAACAGAGCAGAGGACCTGGATCCAAGTCTTAATTCCATCACATCCACTGAACACAGCAGGATCCAGACATGTATCGGCCAGCCGCATGCACACAGTCCCCAGAAAGCACCCTGATCCGTCTCTCTCCTGTAAGCTTTGTGCACACAACGGAACACGCGAGCAGAGGTTAGCTAGCCTCCACGCAGCTAACCCTGCCCATCCTTCACAACTCAACTTGGGTATTACCTCCTCCAGGAAGCCTTCACTGCCCCTCCTCACTTCCCTATTATACTGTATAGAAACACCGGGTTTGGCATTCCATTTTCTTGTGAGACTCTCCAACCCTCATCATGGATTTGACCTGAGGAGTGTGGATGGACCTTAAGGAGGTTTGTAAATTCACTAAGATTGTCCACAAAATGTTTTCTGTGTGTGCATGTGTGAGTTTGGGGGAATAACAATGATGCCTTCCATCACATTCTCTTGAGGATCACTGCTGTAGACTGTGATGCTCTTATAGTTAAACACTGTGTCTGTCACTGTGTCCTTGAGTGTTACGTAATCAGCAGGCGGCACAGTAAATATTAATTGAGTGAATGTTGGGCGAGTAATTTGATGGATGACCTTAGGGAAGTAACTTCACCTCTTTTGATCCTGGTTTTCTCATCTGTAAAATGGGGTTAGAATAGAGATTCTGCTCTCTAAGCTTTTCCTCGTTTCTGTATTTCTCCTCTACCCTAGTACCCAGCACAGTGGCTGCTGGCACAGTAGGTGTTCAGTAGATGGGTATGCGAGGAATGGACAGATGGGTGATTTCGTAGGTAAATGGAAGAATCATTGTTTTTATGAATGAATGGTGGTGAGTGAGTGAATGGGTGAATGGCTGCTGTCTGCTGAGATTCAGCAGACGTACTGGTAGGTTCGTTGGACAGATGGATGACTCAGTGGATAGGAAGATTGGTTGATGGGTGGGTGAATAGAGTGAACAGATGGATGAATGTCTAGATGAATGAATCAGCAAAGGGAAGGATTGATATTTGGGAGGAGGTAGACAAGCAGGTGAGTTTTTGATGGAAGAATCAGTAGATAGATGAAAATGATGAATACGTGACTAGATGGATCATAGATGTATTTGTGTGTGAATGGGTAGGTGGATGGATGGATGGGAGGGTGGATGGGTGGATGGATGGATGGAAATTGTACACCAAATTTTTATGTGTGCACATAAGGGATTATGGGATGCTTGGACGGATGAACTGATGGACAGTTGGATGGCTAGACTGATGACTGGATGAACTAAGGGATGGATGGATGAAAATTGTACGCAAAATGTGTGTGTGTTTGTGCATATAGGGCGTATAGAATGTGTGGATGGAGGGACTAGAGGGTGGATAGATGTGTGGACAGATGAATGGAAGGAAGGGAGGGAGGGAAGGACAATGGCCTCCATCTAACCCAGGCCAGAGAGTGACGAGGCAGGGACAGAGGGTTTCCTGTGCATAAGGCGGGCTTGCAGAGCAGATAAGCCACCTTTCCTCCAAAGCCTCTGTGTGTGGGGCCCCAGCTGAGCTCTTCCTTCCCATGAGTCCAGGGTCTTGCTGGCAGTGCCGGTGCTCAGAAACTGATGTAGGAGGGAGACAAAGGGAGTGGGCAGGTACCAGGGCCAGAGGGAAGGAGGGAGGGAAGATGGGCGGGGGCTGGGGCTGCCATTGGGCAGCTGCCCCTGTTTACTCAGCTCCGGAATGAAGCCCCTGAGAAAGGCTGTTCATATTTCTCTCTTGAACAGGGAGCTGACATTAATGAACAGCTCATTAACATCTTGGAGTGCGATGGTTCCAGTGTCAGCGTCCCTAATTAGTCTTGCGCTAATCTGCTTTAATTAACTGTCCCTGTCGTGGTTTTAATTTAATTTTCAGCTCCAGCCCAGGATGGCAGCCCTGTGAGCATTCTGTCCCAGGGCACCCGTGGCCAGGGCAGGGTGGGCTGGCCGAAGCCGGGTTCCCAGGGGCACTGCCAGGCAGCCCCAGGTTGGGCAGAGCCGGTAACAGAAATCTTGCCTCCTCCCTGGCCCTGGGGGCAGAAAACTTGGGGACAGGACACTTTCCTCCCCATCTCAAGGGAACATTCTCAGGCCACCAGTTGTTCCCAGAACATTCACGAGTCAGGGGAAAAGTCTATGACTGCCCCTTGGACTCAAACAGCCCCATAAACTGACCACACTTTCTGGACATGGGCTCTGGGTTCAGATGGATTCATGTCCTAGTTCTGGTACTTTCTAGCTGTGTGGCCTTAGGAAAAGCACTTGCTCTCCCTGAGGCCCTGTGAAATGGGGCTGATCATCTAGGTGTGGCACCCTGCCCCGGCCAAGGATGCGGTGAGTTCAGAGTTGATCCGCACGCCCAATTCCCTCATGGTCGGGGCAGAGCAAACACTGTGACGGCCACCCTTCAGTCAGGAGTGGAGAGGGCTGCGGGCGAGGGGTGGGTTGCAGGGGGAGCCTGTATCAGGGAGTGAAAAGGGCACGGGACCGGGAGTCAGGATACCCACGTCCCAGTTCCAGCTCTGCTACTATCTCTAAGTCTCTCAACCAGTCTGGGCTTCTGTCCCATTCCCACGCGTAAGGTGGAAGAGGAAGGTGAGGGGAGAGCACGATACTGTCGGAGGGCCACCCCCGCCCATGCTCCGGTGGGGACTGGAGAGTGGATGTGCAGGTGGCTCAGAGAACCCAAATCTGGAACACGAGGTCTAAGTGAGAACTGGGCACTGGGGCCAGTCTGGGGGTCAGGTGAGGCCTCTGCATTTTGCAAGGTAAAGTAGGCGTTACCAGGAAGGATACAGCTGCCTTGGTTACAGGGTCCTGCTGCAGGTGGGAAACAAATCCACATGCCCGCTCCAAGGTGGGAGCCAGAGAAACAGTTGTCAAGGTAGTTAGACAAATGAGGATCGTCGGAGGGGAAGCGGGCTGGTGGCAGAAGGTGGGGAGAGGAGAGCCCAGAAGCTGAGTCAGGACCCCTTGTCCAAGAGTGCAGGGAGCTAAGAGTAAAGGGCAGGGGTGAGGGCTGAGGCTCGAGGAGTAAAAAGGCCCTCTCTGAGGCATGGATGCCAGCTAAGGAGTTTAGCTGCAGCCCTGAGGGCACTGGGGAGCCATGGCAGGGTTTTGAGCAGGAGTGCGGCCTGATCTGGTGATTGGCAGCTGGCAGGCGGTGAGTGAGGTGAAGTGAGGAGACAGAAGGAAGGAAAGGCTGTGAGGGGGCTGCTGTCTTACTCAAGGTGGTACAGTCTCGCAGAGGTTGAACAGGCTCAGCGAGACTTCCAGAAGCAGTGAGCTAATGTATGTAAAATGTGTGCTCTTTAGAAAAGGGAGGTGGGGTGCACCTCCCTCTCCCTATGGCCTTGGGCTTAATGAATATGTTTGGAGTTTCTTTGCGACACCAGCTCCAAGGCTGTATCTCACGCTTTCTCAAACTGGGTCTGCAAACCCGGGATTTAGCGGGGTGGGGGTGGGGGGGTGGGGGGGGTGGGGGGGCGGTTTCCCAGGTGTATTTTCAGGGCTCCAGGAATTCTAAGAGAATCTACAATTTCTGTATTTAGATTTTAATGCTGATTCCAAAAAAAGGAAAAAAACAAAACAAAATTTTGACCACCTCTAAAGCAACACTGATTTCTCAGTGGTTTCACAGAGGGGAGCATCCTTATTTCCCAGCCTGATATCTGAGGTCTGGAGAGAGTCTTCAAGGTCCACAAAAGGACGTTTCTCTCTCCAAAGGACCCGAGCCTGAGAAATGCTGTCAGACCCGCCTTCCCCCAGGACGGCGAGCTCTTCCAATATTGGATCCATTTTTGGATCATCTCAGCATCCCCACTGCCCGACTGAACCCAGGGAAGTTTTGTGAATTGAGGTGAATTCTCTCTCTGAATGCCCCACAGGCCCCCTCCCCCTGCCTTTGACCTTCAGTTGATCTTTGTTTTCAGTCCAGAGGAGCCAAACCAGTTTTTCCTGAAATTCTCAGTTAATTAGTGTGGAATTCAGAGCTCCAGACCACCACCCCCCGTCCCCCCTACACACACACCTCCACCCACACACTGGTGCACAAAACTCCTATGAAAGGAGGAAAAACCTCACATTTCTCTACTCCTGTCCCCCGCTCCATGGCAACCCTGCACAGTTCCCCAGGTCCAGTTCAGACCATGCCACTGCCAGAGAGCCCTCCGTGATTTCCCCAGGTGAATATGTCAGTCAGACCTTGGAGCCCCTGGAGCACATGCCCCACCCTGGGCCCAGGTCTTCTCTTGCCTTGTGTTCATAATCACAGCCAGGAACTGCACTGCTGGCACACAGTGTCTGTGTCCCTTACTCCCACCCACCCAGTGCCTGGCTCATAGCAAGGGCCTGCAGAAGAGACTTACCCCTCACCCCCAGGCTGGTGGATAGACATGGTCCCTGAGCTGTATTCTCCACAGAAGGGCCAGTGGCCGCCAGCCTGGCCTCTAGCATGGTAGTCGTGGCAGTGGCTTTGCTGTCCATCAAGCCTAGGTTTCAACTGCAGCCCCACCCCTGATCCACTGGTGACTTTGGGCTGCATCTCTTGTCTTTCTTTTCTCATCTGGAAAACGGGTAATGATAGCACTTAACCCATGGGGGCTCTGTGAGGACTTAAGTGAGGGAATCCATGTAAAGTGCCTGGGACATAGTAAGTGCTCAGTAAAATGAGCTGACGCCAGTGGTGGCGGTGATGAAGTGCCAGAGCCTTACGCCAGAGCCCCTGCACCCCCCGCATCTGGGGCAGAGCAGCTCACACAGACACAGCATGCAGTTAAAAGAAGCCTAGTTCTCAGTTTAGGAGTCGGTCCTGTATGAGAACTGCTGACCCTCCTTTTCCCTCTCTCACTCCCACCAGGAAACAGCTAGGCCAGGGCTCAAGCTACCGCAGGGATGACCGGCTGAAAGGTGACCAGACCCCTGGTCTCAGCTCTGTGGGGATTTGGAGGGACTGCACGGTGGTTTGACTATTTCTGCTTTGGGGCTCATGAAGGGGTGCCCATGCCCCTCTGTGCACCGTGTGAGATGCAGCAGCAGAGCCTGGGCTGCACCACAACCCTTCCAACCGTAGGGGCAGGGAAGCAGCCGAGGCATCCGGGAGGCCTCCAGAAGCCCCATGCCTGCCACCCCCACCCCAGAGCTCCTGGGGCCCCTTCTGCATCGGCGCTGGTGAATATTTAGTTGCCCCAATCTGTGCTCTCGCAGGACGAGGCCAGAGGGTCCAGACTCTAAAGAAAACAGAAAGACCCTTCTGAAGGAACTGTGTGTCTTGCTAGAACCGCCAACAGCCAGGGGCTGGCTGTGGGGGAATGTCACGAGGTCAAACAACCCAGGCTCACGGGCTCCCAGGATGTTACAGTCACCACCTGTTACGGCCACAGAATTGTGCAGTGTTAAAATCACAGTCAAGCAAGAATTTTCGAATGATTCAGGCCTAGAAAGGTTATAATCATAGAATTATAGAATGCAATAGTCATGCAATTATAGTAGCACCAAGAGGAATAAGCACATAGAAGACTAAGAAGCTAGAGTTTGAGAATGTTGCAGGCGTGAAAAGGTCATAATCCTAGAATTATAGAATTTTATAACTGTAGAATATTAAAATTTTAGCTTTACAAGCAGGAGTTTTAAATGTTACAGCCATGGAACTGTGGCCTGTTACAGTGAACTCACACACACATACAGAATATGCACTTGTAGACTTAGAGGCAGGAACTATAGAATGCTGTAGTACAGTAGCAGAATGTCACAGTCAAGAACTGTAGAATATTTCAGTCTTCAGGTGTTATAATGTCATACTCAAGAATCAGAGAATGTGAGAGCTGGAAGAACATTTCTTCCAGATAGATTGTGCCAGAGCCTATGCAAAGCCTGTGACGTCAACTAACTCATTACTCCTCACGACGGCCCATGAACTGGGCCGCTCCAAGATGGGCAGGGAGGGCTGGGAGGCAGAAGCCACATGCCAGCCCCCCCAGGTCCTGGAGCCTCGGCAGGAAAGGTGGGAGCAGTTGGCTGGGCCTGTGCTGGGCCCTTCCCCACCCCCAGCACAAACCCAGAGGAGAGAAGCACAGGGCAGTGTTTCTCCTTTTGTTAACTCACGTCTTAGGGGCCTGCTGGATCAGCTTCCTGGGTGTGGGAAGAAAGCCTGCAGCCTCATGGGGTCAGCTCTGCAGGCCCCACCCAGATTCCTAGCCAGGGTGTGAGGGGCCGTGGGTGCATGATTCCCAGAAGCCTTCCCCCACCTGCCCTGACCCTCACCTGCTTGTCTGGTGCACGGGTGACCATGCCGATTTTCACCAAACACCCTTCATTCATTCCGTCAGTCGTCATTTTCAGATCACCTTCTGAGAGCCAGGCCCTATTCTGAGCCCTGGGCAGATGGATATGAAACAAGGAACAGAATCGTGGGGCTATTTGTGGATACAGAGAAAGTGCTGTGGGGTCACAGCAGGGAGAAATGGCCAGGGCAACATGGAGGCCTTCCTGGAGGAGCTGGGTCTTAGAAGTAGGCAGAATTGGTATATCCGGGTTTCCCCTGCTATCTGAAAGTAGAGTGTTCCTATGAAACCTTTCATAAGCTGAAATGGCATAAAGCAAAGAAGCAATTTTCTTTATCAGAAAAGTGAAAATCCTCCTCGGATTTCTTTCTTTTAGCAAAAATAAGTACTAATGTTTGTCTTTTGTAAAAGTAAAGTGACATAAAGCGCACTTTTGAAAAGCAGGAGATACCTGCGTAGGGATGGTGGGAAGGGCATTCCGGACAGAGGAAGCAGAAGGAGCAAAGGCCCGAAGGCAGCCGCGTGTGGGATGTGTTCAGGAATTATCAGAGAGCTTTAGTCGGGCAGCGTGAAAGGTGCCAGATGATGGACGTGGGGCGGGAGAAGTGGGTTGAGGCACTGGGCCAAGGCTTTGGGAGCCAGGCTAAGGAGGTTGGGATTTGTAAATGGTAAATGGCCGGGCAAGTTCATGACGATGCTTGAGTTTGACTGGCAGGAAGGGGGGATGAGGAGCTTACAATTTGCTTTCCCTCCTTTAGAAATGAGAAACTGCAAATTCCTTCCCAGGACTGGTGGGCCAGCCCCGGGCTGGGTTCCAAAAACACAGAGAAAAGGCTTTCGCGGGAATTCGAGGGCCATGTAAGGGGTGCTGGCTGCATAGCCTTTGTCCAGGGAGACTGGCAGCAGACAAGGCTCTGAGGACAGGGGCCGGGGAGGTGCTCAGGCAATGAGCGGGACCCACGCGGGGACCACACAATTCCTTCTGGTTCTTCGCAGTGTCTGTAGTAATCTTCTCAGAGCAGGAGGCATGAACACCAGGAAAAGGGCCAGACAGGTCTGCGCTCAAATCCCAGACTGGCCTCATATTGCTGAGTTAGTTGAGCAAATGACTCAGTTTCCCCATCTGTAATATGGGACTGATAACAGGATTCCTGGGAGGGAATGGATGACTGTCCCCAGTAGGTTTGCGATTCATGTTTGTTCCCCTTATGCCAACAGTCTTAGGCTCAACAAGAAGCATTTAGTCCAACCACCTATTTTACAGGTAGACAAACTGAGCCTAAAGTCTACAGCAGACATCTCAGGTAGAACGGCCAGACGTTTGGTCACCTGGAGGTGGGGAGCTAGGTGAGTTCAATGTTGACTGTAAAGTGTGAAGCCCAAAGTCTGAAACTGGGATGACAGGCTAGGTTGCAAACCCAAGGGCTCCCTGGATAAGCTCAGCAGGCGCTGACTGCGGCTTTGAAGGTCCACACTGACGGCCTCACCACAACACCCTGTCGAGGGGCAGGGCAGCAGCTCCACTGAGGGTGAGGGACAGCTGCAGGGCTGGCGGTGGGTATTAAGCAAGGCGGTTTCAGTAAAGCTCCTCACAGCGTGTCCTGCACATAGCAGGTGTCCAGGCTCTGGGAGGGATGATCTTCAGGGTGTGTGAGCGCTGGATACAAACCAAAACTGGGATGGGAGTGACTGCCCCCTGCCAACCCTACCCTGCAGAGTGGCAGCATTTTGCACAAAACCTCAGCTATAGACACTACGCACCTTCTTAAGAATAATAACAGTTGTCGATGCAAGAAATAGTTATTGAGTTCCTACTATGTGCCAGGCAACCTACTAGGCCCTTTGCATGAATCATCTCATTTAAACCCATCAACCCTTATGAACAAGTCTACTATTATTTCCTTTTTAGAGACGAAGAAACTGAGGCTCAGGAAGTGTTTTGCCTAAGGTCAGACAGAGCAGGGCGGGAATCCAGGGCTTTCTGAATCCAGAGCCTTAACCCTACACCACACCACGCTGGCATAGATATCCAGAGCTGCCGACTGAGATGTTTGAAAGGGTAGGTCCAAAAGAGCACTGAAATCAAATCCCCGTGGTAGCTATTGGTGGGAGATGCTTACCTGGCCTCCCTCAGGAAGGTGTGAAATGTTGCCTCCCCTGGGCTCTTCAAAGGCTCAGGAGGGGTTGTGTTAAGCTGGGCTGGAGACAGAGGGCTGACCGTGGTGGGCTCCAGAGGGGGCTACACCCCACCCCCACACTAGCCAGAGGCAGCCAGGGTTCCATTAACCTGATTCTCTGCCCCACATAAACCTGCAGAGGGAGCCCCGGGAGGGAGGGGCGCTGGGGAGGGGAAGAATTGGGCTTCCCCAGGCCCCCAGTGGAGCAGCCAATGGCATCAGCTTCCTTTCTTGCAGTCCGGGAGGGCCTTCGAGGCCCCTGGCTCTTTGAGGAGGGAGTGGGGAGAGGGATGGAGAGCCAGGAAGTAGGGACAAGGGAATCCAGGCTAGGGAGCACTGCACGGGCCATCAGAACACAGAGCCCTGAGTCGCAGTCCCTGTCCCGCCCCCGCACATGGCCTTGGACAAGTCACGTCACCTCTCCGATCTTTAGATTCCTCCTCACTAGTAGGGGCAAACCGATGCCACCTCTTCATGTTGCTGGGCAGACTAGCGACACTGTGCCTGACACATAGTAGGTGGGACGCCCCCATCTCCCCACACATACGCAGAAAAATATTAGAGATGATATAGACATAGCTTGGAAGAAAGGAAAATCTTTGGGTGATTTTTTTTTTTTTTTAATTTAGGGGATTTTTTAAAATAATAGGTAGAACAGGCTTCCCTGGTGGTGCAGTGGTTGAGAGTCCACCTGCCGATGCAGGGGACATGGGTGTGTGCCCTAGTCCGGAAAGATCCCACATGCCGCGGAGCGGCTGGGCCCGTGAGCCATGGCCGCTGAGCCTGCGCGTCTGGAGCCTGTGCTCCGCAACGGGAGAGGCCACAACAGTGAGATGCCCGTGTACCGCAAACAAAACAAAACAAAACAAAAATAATAATAGGTAGAACAAAAATAGACATAAAATAGAAGATAGGAGGAATGAGATTGGAAAAAACACATGCTAAGATGGTTTGAAGGTCGATGGGGATGTCATTTAACTTTTGACTTGGTTGAGACAAATGTGCATGTTAAAAATGTAAGGGTGCAATCTTGAATACTTTATTGTCGGATCTTCATTGGTAAACCCCTTCCCTATGACAGTACAGTGTATACTCAATTTTGGAGCATGGAAAATACATGTACTTGTTTTCTACCTGTAGTTTGGATATATAATTGACATCTTTGTGCTTTGGTGTTTGTCAAAAAATTTAAGGCTGTAATGAGGAGTCACATTTACAATCATCAATATATTCTCTACAATGAATACGCTCCCTTAATTAAATCATGATGCTGGAAAAACACACCAAAAAAAAATAAATAAGGGTGGTCGTAAAAGACTAGACTACATAACTCTGAGCCAGTAGAGGAAGTAAAAAGGCATAAAGAAAATCAAGTCAACTCCACAGAAGGCAAGAAAGGAGAAAAAAGTTTTAAGTGGGTGATAAATAAAACCCATACTGTAAGGTAGTGTAGATAAGTTCAAATATATTAGTAATCACAGTAAATGAAAATGGATTGAACTCAACTGTTAAAACTCAGAGATTCTTAGTTTAAATGGGGGGAAAAGGTCCAGCTCTGTTTACAAGAGACATACCCAAAAGACAATGACGCACAGACGGTTAAGTAAAGGGATAGAAAATGATAATGATATATCAGCAAATATTCTCTATAATAAAACAGGTAGGGCTTCCCTGGTGGCACAGTGGTTGAGAATCCACCTACCAATGCAGGGGACATGGGTTCGAGCCCTGGTCCGGGAAGATCCCACATGCCGTGGAGCGACTAAGCCCATGAGCCACAACTACTGAGCCTGCGCTCTAGAACCCGCAAGCCACAGCTACTGAAGCCTGTGCACCTAGAGCCTGTGCTCCACAACAAGAGAAGCCACCGCAGTGAGAAGCCTGCACACCTCAACGAAGACCCAATGCAGCCAAAAATTAAAAAAAAAAACGGTAGCAAGATAAATATCAGGGAGTAAAAAGACTTTAAGACAAGAAGCATTACTGAGGACAGAGAAAGTCATTACTTAATGACAAAATGAATAATTCACCCAGAAGATATAATAATCCTGAACTTGTATGCACTTACAACAGTCTCAAAGCACTTTAAACAAAGCCAATTATCTGCGAAAAGAAATTGTCAAATCCACATTCTCTTTTAAATCGAAGTATAGTTGATTTGCTATGTTGTGTTAGTTTCAGGTGTACAGCACAGTGATTCAGTTATAATCTATATATATTCTTTTTCGGATTCTTTTCCATTATAGTTTATTACAAGATATTGAATATAGTCCCCTGTGCTATACAGTAGGTCCTTGCTGTTTATCTATTTTATATATAGTCATGTGTATCTATTAATTCCAAACTTCTAATTTATCCCTCCCTCCCCCCCTTTCCCCGTTGGTAACCATAAGTTTGTTTTCTATGTCTGTGAGTCTTTCTGTTTTGTAAATAAGTTCATCTGTATCATTTTTTTAGATTCCACATATAAGTGATATGATAGTTGTCTTTCTCTAACTTGTCAAATCTACATTCTTAGTGAGACGTCTTAGGATAGCTTTCTCAGAAATTTATTGACTAAGTAGACACAAATTATTAGGTTCAAATGACCTAATTAATAAGTACCCTATTCTCAACAAATAAAAACTGCACTTTTTTTTTTTCTGATTATGCACACAGAGAGGGTCATACAGACACACAGAACTTCTCCCAGGCATATAAGCACATAGGGACAGAGAGTGACAAGTATGTAAGCACAACTGCAATTAACATCCACAAAGACACCCAGAAATGTGAGCGGGTCTGGTGGCCAAGTGTTTGGCTAACTAAACATTTACCTGGTGCATGACCTTGGACAATTAGATACCCTGTTTGAGTCTCAGTTTCCTCATGTGAAAAAAAAGCAAATTAGCAGTCAGCAAACTGTAAAGATCCAGAGAATTCATATACAACTCAACTCTGCTGTTGTAGTGTAAAGCCAGCCACAGACAATTCATACAAAATGGTTATGGCTGTGTTCCAATAAAACTTTATTCTCAAAAACAGGTGGCAGGTCAAATTTGGCCCCTGGACTATAGTTTGTCAACTCCGATGTAGATAATACCGTTTGCCTTGTCAGGATTAATGATGACATAAAGAATGGTAATTAAAACAAAGCATCTTACACGGAATGAACTCGATGAATGGTCTCTATTGTGAAATAAGGACATAACACAAGGGCGTGGACACACATATATGTGCATGTATGTACAAAGGCCCAGACCTGAAGATCTGTTTGCATCTGGATATATAGAGAAAGACTGAGGTGTCCATACGAGCACATTTTGTGTACACACAGACATCCACGTGTAGGCAAATCCTCTAGAAAATGGGATAATGGAACATAGACGCCATTGGGTTGTGAGGATAAAATGAGGTGATGCTTGGTGTGCAGCCTGGCGCGTGGCTGGCACTCAGAAGTTAGCTTTTATTATATATGGGAACAGGTTCTGGAGACAGCGAGGGGCGCATGACACCGCACACGTTCACACACGTACCCATAATGCAATTTTTGTGCACTTGTTTCCAAAGGAAAGCCAGGCTAATGAGGAGGTCGTCTTCATAGCCAGCAGGTGCCCAGAACAGCTCTGACGGGGATGCAATTTAGCTTTCTCCTGAGATGTTGGACATATGAGGAGAAAGGGTGTTTTAATCCCTTGTCACGTCTCCAAGGGCTGGAGGACATGTGCTGAGTTGGAATTTTTCAACTTCAGCCTTTTTTTTTTCTTGACACATCCATCCCAGAAACATCTGTGAGATAAAACAGAGAAGGTCTTATGAATTCAGCTCATACTCGGCCTGTGCTCCCACCCTGGGCAAACGAGACATGAATCACCGGCCCGGGGGCCCAGCAGCCCCGCAGAGCAGCCTCTCCAGCAGGGCCCTGGCCTTTCCTGAGTAGCTGCTTTTGATTTCCCTGAAGCCTTCTGATCGTCTACACTCCACAGAACCTGTGTGTCCGAGGGGAGGCGTGCTGAGAGCTCAGCTCATGTGCTGGGGTTGGGGGGTCAGCCACTCATTCCCCGGGCTCAGCTAAGTCCTGCTCTGCACCAGCCACTCGGGGGTGCAAAGATGAAGCAGACAAGGAGTCGAGGCCCCTTGATTGTCCCCATTTTCCCATTATTTGAAAAGACCGTGGAGGAAGACCGCTATTGTGGTTTTGTGATAGGTGCCTTACTGACATGTTGATCCCTAGAATATTGTGCATTGGAAGTTTTTATCCTGCAAGCAGCTGGGGAGTGCATGGTGGCCGCTGCTGGGTCAGGGATCAACTGGCTAATGTCTTATAGCCAGCCGTTAATTGAACGGGACCTTCTAGGGGCCCTTATGCGCCATCCTGCAGCCTTGGATTCCATGATAGTTGAAAACCTGAGCCCTCTCGGCCTGGGCTCGCATTTTGTCTCACTTCTTCTGTGTGCATCAAGAAAATGCATGGATTTCAGAGCTGTGGTGCCCCCTTGGCCTTCTATAACTTGTACCCAGGGCCAGGGAGGGCTGTGACCGGCTCTGTTGCTCATTTCTTCTGGCTAGTGAACAAACCCATGTTGGATACCTGCTATGCTGTAGGCCCCGTGCTGGGCACTATGGCAGCTGAGAAGGATAAGACAGAGCCCTGCCTAGGGACTTCCCTGGCGGTCCAGTGGTTAAGACTCCACACTTCCACTGCAGGGGGTGCGGGTTCGACCTCTGGTCAGGGAACTAAGATCCTGCATGCTGCACAGTGCTGCCAAAACAAAAACAAAAACAGAGCCCTGCCTTAAAGAGCCAGCAGTCCCAGGGCACCAATAAGAAAGGCAGAAAGCTTTTCGTGTTCTCAGAGAAGGAGACCAAGTCAATGGGGTTACGGAGGTGGGAAGAGAGGCTTGTAGTTCTAGAGGGCTGGGGCAAGACCAGGGGAGGCATTACAGAGGAGGGGGCCTCTGAGCTGGATTTGAACATGAGGACATGGGGACGCTGGGTAAGCAAAGGCATATAGGTGGGAAAGTGTGGAGTCATTCAAAAGATGTCCCGACCTGAAGGGGCTAATTATCGTCTATCTCCCAGGTGTTGTGAAGAAAGCAACCGAGGCCTAAAGAGAGGAGGTGGATTTCCCATTGTCAGAGGGGCCTTTGGGATCCCCAAGTCCCTGTCTGGGACCATTTCCACAGTCAGGGGCGAGAGCCTCACTGGGGTGACTCCGCTGCACACACGGGCACCGGCTTTCTCTGCTCTGGTTAGCTGTGCTTTGGGGTGGAGATGATGGGATGTTTACAGTGTCACAAGTTTATAGGAGCTGCTCCTCCTGGAGGGACAGGGTCTCTGGAAAAAGGGTACAGATGGGGAAAAAAAGAGTTTCTCTAGTCCAGAAGTATTTGTCCCTAGGTCCATTTTACAGGTGGAAAAGTTGAGTCACAAGAGACCAAGTTAAATACCCAGGGTTGTAAAGTATTTAGAATAAGATGAAACCAGGCTTGTATGGAGCAGGAGAGAGGGAAGAGGGTGGATGCCAGACCAGGTCTAGCCATTTTCCCGTCTGTTCCCAGGTCATCCCTGTCTTCCTAAGGACAGTTCCAGACCAGTCCTTCTGGGTGGCTGCTTCTGGTCAGCTTCTCACCTTAGCTTTCCCTGCCTCATTCCCAGAATCCTTAGCAACAGACAGGCAGTCTGAGAGGGGCAGGAATGCCCCCCGCCCTTGGTTGGGGCTGGTGCCTGTTTACCCAGCTGGTGTGAGCCCAGGCTGGGGTCATGGAGAAGACCCGGGAGGCCTGTCGTCCAGCTGGTGCCCCACTGCTCAGGTCTTCTGACCCCTTCTCTCCCCTTCAAGGTCCCCCTTCAAGAGGTGGCCCAAGGTGGGGCTTGGCCTCCTGGGAGAGGGGAGCTTGGCTCCTGTTACATCCTCTTCATGGCTCTGCTCTTTCATCTTTCCTGAAAAAGCAGAGGTGGCTGTGAGGAAAGAGGAAGCGCAGTGGAACATAGGAGCTGGTTAGTAAGGGGCAGGTGGCCGGAGCATGGGGTTTAGAACCAGAAGACCTGGTGCATCCCAGCTCTGTGAGACCTAGCAAATCATGTGCCCACTCTGAGCATCAGTGTCCCAATCTGCCAACTGAGGGCGATGTTCACCCCTCCCTTGCCAGAGTCCTTGAGAAACTCAAGTACAATAATGAATGTGAAAATGCTCTGTGGAGTCAAATGCAATATGGCTGCTGGTTGGCGCCATTATTTGATTGATTCAGAAAGGTACATGCAACTGACTGGGTGCAGGGGTCAGACGACCCCGGGACTGGTGTGGGCACTATGTGGCTCCAGGCACGAATCTTCAAGTCCTCATATTGAACTGGGATAATAAGTCCTCTTCTGCCTACGGGGTCTCACGATAACCAAGGAAGATTGTTCATCCAACTAGCATTTACTGAGCACCTGCTGTGCGCTAGGCTCTGGGCTAGGCTAGCATGTGGCTCCTGTCCCCAAAGAAAAATCATACTAGAAGAGGATGTGGGACTCAGAATCCTAGAGTGTCAGATATAATTGAGTCTAGTCTCCTCGTTTTACAGATGGGAAAAACAAAGCCTTAAAGAGGACCACAACCTTTTCCAGGATATCAGAAATGAGGAGCACCTGTTGCCACTCCTCCTGAATCCATGGCAGGCATTGCAAATCAATCACAGCACTCTTTCCATTAAACCCGATGCTACTTCAGGATCCTTCTCAACACAATGCTCCAGGCAGCTACCAACCAATTGACTGAAGTTGGAGGGTGAGACGAAGCTATTTGTATACCAAGCCTAAATTCTAACCGTGGGCTTGTCCAAGGCCATTTGGCCAGAATTAGCAATGCTGGGACTCAGATGCAGGTTTTCTCACCCACTCTGCCTCTCCATTTGTTCCCGAAACCAGCTTTTGTTGAGTAACCACCCTCTGCTCAGCTTTGTACTAGATTTAAAGATGAGTAAGCCCTGCTTACAGGCTCACAGACTGGTGCGGAAGAAAGTCAAAGGGAAACTAATTATGATCAGCACTCAGCCAGCAAACGAATGACAACCAGTGAGTTCCAGTATAGGGTCGAAATACATTGGGCTTCTCTGGGGATGAATGACATCTGTGACCTATGAGATGGTGTGAGGTGTCATAGGAGGGGCCATTGACCCTGATGAATGGTAGCTTGCAATGCTGAGAAGGGGCAAAGATGGAACTTAGGAGGAGTGGCTTAGGAGGTGGTAGGAGAAATTTCTAGGCTACTTTCCTCCAACTACATGCACTGGCAGGCCCCTATTGAATGCACTTATCATACCCTGCACTCCTTCACTCAGGACCTCATCGTGCTGCTCATTACTTAACGCAGTCAGTCTTCCCCAGCAAGACCAGAAGCCCTGATAGGGCAAGGACTGGGTGTCTTTTGTTACCAGCTGGAACTTGAACCTAGTCCTGGCACAGTGACTGCCTGGCTCATAGTAGGTACTCAGAAAATCTTGGATGGATGGATGGATGGATGGATGGATGGTTGGATGGATGGGTGCAGCCTCTCTAAGCCTGTTTTTTCCTCTGCAAAACAGGGGAAACGGTGCCAACCTCATCAGGATGTTGTAGCAACTAAATAAGATGATGTGGCTAAAAGCCCTAGAACAGTGCCTGGCATTCAAAAAATCTTTATTGAAGGAATAATGATGACTATTTAAGCACAAGTGCAAAGACACTCTCGACAGATAGCTCCTGACAAGTGCATTTTGCATACTCTCTGCCAGGATGCTTAAAAGAGGAGGGAGCCTGGGACATGATTGTTAGAAACAAAACCCAGCAGTTCCCATCAGGACAGTAAGAGCTCGCTTGGGAAATCCTACACGTCCTTAAGAACGTGGAAGGACAGAGCTAAGCATTAACTCTGTGTAGACTCACCTTTCTAAGCACTTTATACATATTAACTCATTTACCCCCGACAGTGACCTTGGTGGTAGGCGTTGTTATTACCCCCATTTGTCATCTGGGGAAACCGAGCTACAGAGAGGTGAAGTAAGTTGCCAAAGGTCACACAGCCAGGATGTGGTCTGACTCCCAAGGCCACTCTCTTAACCACTTGAGAAGCTCCCAGTCCAGTGGAAGAGACAGAGCTGTATTACTGGGTAGCAGTTGCCCAGGGCAGGGACTGTATCTGACAACTTTCTGTCCCGGCGAGGTGCCTGCAACATAGCAGGTTCTCAATCAGTGTCTGTGGAATGAATGGGTGAATAAACAAACAAATGAATGAATGAACCTTAGAGCAATGTGCCAGGCTCTAATCATGGTATTAGTAGACAAATGGCAGGGGTTAGTGCCTAAATCACCTGAGTGACCATGTCATTTCTCAGTAGATGTCGTGGTCAGTTTTAAAGCTCACCTAAGACATGCGCTTTGCTGTCCATTCCTGTCTGTCACTACCCACTAATGGCCTTGTCGGTTATCCCTCCGATCTTAACCAGAGCCCTCTGCTGTCACTTCCGTCCTTGTAAGGCAGGAGGGAATCCGGGTGGCAGAGAGGGCCTGGTGCCAAGGAGACCATGCTCGACTCAAAGCTGGAAGTGGAGACTTTGGCCCAGGCATCCGTTTGGCCCTGGGCAGTCACATCCTTCTCTGAGCCTCGCTTTCCTCATCGTCACGAGGGGGATAATAATCACACCTCATCACGGGCTGTCGTGAGGTGCACCCGTGGCCACGCTTAGGAAACAGAAGCAGGTTGTTCTGGAAAGTTGCGACTTACAGGCTGATTTCAGGAGCAGGTGGGTCAGTCTTGAAGGCGGGAGCGGCAGGAGACCATGGGAGGTATGAACAGCAGCCTGGTGCCCTGTTGGCCCCACAGTCCACCTCCCCTCCCGGACACGCTGCCTGAACTGTCCCCATTTGATGAACTCCCGGGATGAAGGCCTCGTGTCTTCCAGGAGGGAGCCTGCTTTGGTGCACGCAGGTGCAGTGTACATTTTGACTCCCTGGCAAAGACGCATCCTTGGCCTCTCCCAGTGTGAGCTGAGTTCAGAGGGAACGAGACGCAGCTGGGGCAGAGGGCAGATGCCAGGAGCTGGGCAAGATCTGAGACCCTGAGCAGGCATCCTACGGGGCCTTGGGGCAGCTCGGGGAGCCACATGCCTGGGGCTGGGTGAGGGCAACAGGAGGACCCTAAAAATGGAGCAGGGAGCTGCCCGGAGCAGGTTTTTTCCCTTTCAACTTTCTGCCAAGGAGCAGCATGGCCATGGGCTCCACACGGCCCACAGAGGAGGTGCTGCCAGCCCACCGGGCACCTGTCCCAAAAGCCTAAATACAGGCTCTCGATGGGCAGTCAGCTCGCTGACTGAGAGTCCTTGGGGAGAAGGCGCTGCTGAAACAGTGGAATACTCGGAAGGAAACACTGTTACTCCTTCGCAGAAGCAGAAGGCTCTCACCCCTCATGCTCACGCAGGGCTCTACGGGGGGCAGAAGAAACTGCTGGCAGGTCCTCATTAAATCCAACCTCCTCTCTCCACCCTCACTGTCACCACCCTGTCCAGCCACCATCACGTCTGCCTGTTCAAATCACAGGCCATTTCACAGCCCTGCCGAACACCCTCCATGGGTTTCCCGTCTACTTTCTGTGTCCACGGGCCTGAGGCTCAGTCTCCCACTCTTTTCCCCTTGTTCACACCTCTCCGGCCACAAGGGCCTCTGCACTCCTCAGACACACTAGGCTTCTTTATTTACTCCTGGGGAAGGGCTTTTGCACGTGCTGTTCCCTCCGCCCGGAATCCCCTTCCCTGTGCTCTCCCCATAACCAACTCCTTCATGTCCTTCAGGTCTCAGCTCACATGTCACCTCCTCAGAGAAGCCCTCCCTGACCACCCCAGCTAGAGTTGTCCCCCAACTCAGCACCCTCCAGCACATCACCCTGTACTTATTTGATAACTTGTTTATTATTCATATTCCTCATCTGATTTTAAGCTCCACAAGTAGGGACCTAGCTTGTCTTATTTGCTGCTGTGTCCCCAGCAGCTAGAACAATGCCTGGCACATAGTAGGGCTTCGTGTCTGTTGAATGAATGATCCCTACTAGGAGGGATCTGTAATGCAAGCAACATTTCTTTTTTTTTTTTTAACATCTTTATTGGAGTATAATTGCTTTACAATGGTGTGTTAGTTTCTGCTTTACAACAAAGTGAATCAGTTATACATATACAAATGTTCCCATATCTCTTCCCTCTTGCGTCTCCCTCCCTCCCACCCTCCCTATCCCACCCCTCTAGGTGGTCACAAACCACCTAGCTGATCTCCCTGTGCCATGCGGCTGCTTCCCACTAGCTATCCACCCTATGTTTGGTAGTGTATATACGTCCATGCCACTCTCTCACTTCGTCACAGCTTACCCTTCCCCCTCCCCATATCCTCAAGTCCATGCTCTACTAGGTCTGTGTCTTTATTCCCATCCTACCCCTAGGCTCGTCATGACATTTTTTTTCTTAGATTCCATATATATGTGTCAGCATACGGTATTTGTTTTTCTCCTTCTGACTTACTTCACTCTGTGTGACAGACTCCAGGTCCATCCACCTCACTACAAATAACTCAATTTCTTTTTATGGCTGAGTAATATTCCATTGTATATATGTGCCACATCTTCTTTACCCATTCATCTGTTGATGGACACTTAGGTTGCTTCCATCTCCTGGCTATTGTAAATAGAGCTGCAATGAACATTTTGGTACATGACTCTTTGAATTATGGTTTTCTCAGGGTATATGCCCAGTAGTGGGATTGCTGGGTCATATGGTAGTTCTATTTGTAGTTTTTTAAGGAACCTCCATACTGTTCTCCATAGTGGCTATATCAATTTACATTCCCACCAACAGTGCAAGAGTGTTCCCTTTTCTTCACACCCTCTCCAGCATTTATGGTTTGTAGATTTTTTGATGATGGCCATTCTTACCGGTGTGGGATGATATCTCATTGTAGTTTTGATTTGCATTTCTCTAATGATTAATGATGTTGAGCATTCTTTCATGTGTTTGTTGGCAATCTGTATATCTTCTTTGAAGA
Source organism: Delphinapterus leucas (assembly GCF_059928025.1). Classification (NCBI taxonomy): domain Eukaryota; kingdom Metazoa; phylum Chordata; class Mammalia; order Artiodactyla; family Monodontidae; genus Delphinapterus; species Delphinapterus leucas. The sequence continues at coordinate 172,959,939 of NC_143129.1, read as the reverse complement.
AATGTCTATTTAGGTCTTCTGCCCATTTTTGGATTGGGTTGTTTGTTTTTTTGATATTGAGCTGCATGAGCTGCTTGTAAATTTTGGAGATTAATCCTTTGTCAGTTGCTTCATTTGCAAATATTTTCTCCCATTCTGAGGGTTGTCTTTTCGTCTTGTTTATGGTTTCCTTTGCTGTGCAAAAGCTTTGAAGTTTCATTAGGTCCCATTTGTTTATCTTTGTTTTTATTTCCATTTCTCTAGGAGGTGGGTCAAAAAGGATCTTGCTGTGATTTATGTCATAGAGTGTTCTGCCTATGTTTTCCTTTAAGAGTTTGATAGTGTCTGGCCTTACATTTAGGTCTTTAATCCATTTTGAGTTTATTTTTGTGTATGGTGTTAGGGAGTGTTCTAATTTCATACTTTTACATGTACCTGTCCAGTTTTCCCAGCACCACTTACTGAAGAGGCTGTCTTTTCTCCACTGTGTATTCTTGCCTCCTTTATCAAAGATAAGGTGACCATATGTGCGTGGGTTTATCTCTGGGCTTTCTATCCTGTTCCACTGATCTATATTTCTGTTTTTATGCCAGTACCATACTGTCTTGATTACTGTAGCTTTGTAGTATAGTCTGAAGTCAGGGAGCCTGATTCCTCCAGCTCCATTTTTCTTTCTCAAGATTGCTTTGGGGACTCCCCAGGCGGTCCAGAGGTTAAGGCTCTGCGCTTCCAATTCAGAGGGCGCAGGTTCAATCCTTGGTCAGGATCTAAGATCACACGTGCCATGCTGTGTGGCCAAAAAAAAAAAGAAAAAACAAGAGAAAAAAAAAGATTGCTTTGGCTATTCGGGGTCTTCTGTGTTTCCATACAAATTGTGAAATTGTTTGTTCTAGTTCTGTAAAAAATGCCAGTGGTAGTTTGATAGGGATTGCACTGAATCTGTAGATTGCTTTGGGTAGTAGAGTCATTTTCACAATGTTGATTCTTCCAATCCAAGAACATGGTATATCTCTCCATCTATTTGTATCATCTTTAATTTCTTTCATCAGTGTCTTATAATTTTCTGCATACAGGTCTTTTGTCTCCTTAGGTAGGTTTATTCCTAGATATTTTATTCTTTTTGTTGCAATGGTAAATGGGAGTGTTTTCTTAATTTCACTTTCAGATTTTTCATCATTAGTGTATAAGAATGCCAGAGATTTCTGTGCATTAATTTTGTATCCTGCTACTTTACCAAATTCATTGTTTAGCTCTAGTAGTTTTCTGGTAGCATCATTAGGATTCTCTATGTATAGTATCAGTAAAGCTGTCATTGTTAACATTTCTAAGGTCATGCAGAGAGCAGGAAGCAGAGACCCAGGTCTGTCTAAGTCCCCACTGTAACGTCTGTGTTATTAAAACAGGGGTTATAATCCTTGTTTTACATACAAGAGAACAAAGACTCAGAGAGGTGTGCTCCTGTGCCTAGAGACCTCAGCCAGGAAGAGTTGGGGCTGGGGTTTGAACCCAGAGCGCTGCTTTCTCTACAGAGACAGGGCTGACAGGAGGCCTGGGCAGCTGGGAGGTTGGCCAGGCCAGGCAGCGGTCTGTAATGCAAGGGGCTTTAGGGATGGACAGAGGCTGTTTGGTTTGGCAGCAGGGTCCAGGGTGCAGGGCACATCCCCAGAGAGAGCAGACCATAGTAATAATAATATCTAATATTTATTGAGCACTTACTGCACGTGTGGCAGTGTTCTAAGTGCTGTATGTATATTAACCATCGTTTCAACAACCCTAGGAGGGAGGTAGCATTATTATACCCATTTTGCAGATGACAGAACTAACCGCAGAGATGTTATGTGATTTTTCCGAGGTCACCCAGCTAGAAGTGGTCCATCTGGGTTAAGCTCGTGAGCTAACCATTACACGTACTGCCTCTCTGAGAAGACAAAGCCAGGCAGGGCTTCAGAGCCCTCAGGTTCAGGAAGGGGCTCCAAGCCCAGCAGAGTAAATGAAGCCTGCAGCCTGGGGCCACCGGATTCTGATCCTTGGGACCCTGACTGATCCCAGTCCCTTGGGACTCTAAGTCTGGTCAGATCTGGAGGCTGAGTCCAACCTCCGTGCAAGGTGCCCAGGCCCTGGAGCCAGGCATCGGGGGTGAGATGGATCCCAGCTCTGTGATCCCCCTGCTGCGTGCCCTTGGCCAGGACAATCGACCACTCTGAGCCTCACCTTCCTCGGCTGTGAAACAGGGCCAGGAGTTGATCAGGATGTTGTAATGGGAGGAGAGGAGATGACGGACATGAGCCAGGCTCCACCCAGCCTGGAGCCCGACCCCTTGATGAGCTAGCAGTGGGTGAGGGAAAGCAGATGGCTTCCATCTCAGTTTAAATCCCTGCTCTGCCACTCACTGAATCAGTGATGTTTGGCAAGAGACTTACCCCTCTGCCTTATCCCCTGTAAATGAGGATAATTATAGTATAACTTGAGATTATATAAATTAATCCACATAAGGTACTTAAAATAGTACCTGGCCCAGAGTAAGCGCTAAGTGTGAGCTGTTATTTATCAGAAGATTACAGATGTTAAAATAGTAGTTCTGGCCTCTCTTGTAACCAAGGAGACTCTCTCCAACTGGGTTGCCTTGAGGTCAAAGTAAGTTAGGAAGCTGTGCTCTCAAACCCTCACTTGGTGACAGCGTGGGCCTTCTCTGCAGGCTGCCCTTCCCCAGAAGTTGCCTCCCCTCTCTTCATCTCCAGTTTTCTCAAGGATTAGAGTCCTTCCCTCTGGGTGCTAGAACTAAGGGCTTGTCAAGTTTATGAGTTTTCTGAGCTGCTTTTCGTGACAACCAGGCCTCCCCATTTTTATAAGGACTGAGATAAGAGGAGAGTTGATGAGATTAGAGGGTTGTCCTCCTCTGCTTTGATGTCCGTCTCTCTCTCAGTTTCCTTCTCTTTTACAAAACCAAAGCACAAGGTGGGAACAGCAGCTCCAGGCCCCATAAACACGCCGTTCAAATAAAGGAGACATTTAGAGGAAGGTCGAAGTGCCATTTAAAGGTGTTCGCTCTAAAATGACCACGTCTGGGCAATTTGTCATGAAGTATACCGGCTGCTAGCCAAAGATCACTTGTTCTGCAAATCTTGCTGTTGGCTCATAATTTTCAACTTTTGACCCGTTAAAATTGAAAAGGTGCGGGATTTTTGTAAGCTTTTGGGATAGGAGTGTTTTAGAGTAACTCTTAAGGAAGCCATCTATCTCTGGGAAGGTTTGGGATCAGTTAGCCTTGGAGGGCCCTAGTGAGCAGGCTAGTCTCCCCAGGTCCCTGCTCTGCCGTGGGGGACTTTATGATCCAGGAATGTTCCAGTCCAGAGACTGAGCAGGCTTCTTCCTGATTCTCTGTGGGTTCACAGGCTGTCAAGCCGTAGGCAGAGCTACTTGACCTGCAGGCAGTGGGCACGGGGCATGGGTGGTAGGCTTACTGCTGTCCGCCCCTGCCTGCCTGTCCAATTTCATATCCTTTACCCCTGCACTCACAGGCTCAGGGTTCCAGCTGCAGGTCTCACATCTCTACACCTTTGCATGGGCTATTCCCTCTCTGCCCAGCATGCCCCTCTTTTCATTCTTTTGCCTTGTCCTTCTTTATCTTCCAAGACAGCTCAAGTGTTTACACCTCCAGGAAACAACAGTGTTAAGGTCCTCTCCTCTGGGCTCCCAGGCCCAGCACTCCTCCCCCTACCCCACACGTCCCCTGGCACTGGTCACGCTGTTTGGAAACTGCCCATTTACTTGGACATCTTCCCCACCAGGCTGGGAGCCCATTGAATCTTGGGTTCCTGGGCCCAGCCCAGGTCCCAGCCTGGAAGAGGTGAGGCCATGAGATACCTCATCTTTGGACTCAGAGGTAGTGCTCCACTGCTCCCCTCCCAGCGCTGTTACTGGCTGTGGGTGGATTAGTTATCCTCACAAAACCTTAACTGTCTTCTCTATAAATGGGAATGTCACTAGTACCTGCCTTGTAGGATTGCTGTAAGAATTGTTGATGAATGTACACTCTACAGTATTAACTCTGAATTTTCCCTACAAGGTGAGTCCTATTGATAGACCCATTTTCCAGATGAGGACACTGAGGCACAAAGAAAAGTTAGGTAACCTGCCCAAAGTCAGTGGTAGAGCCAGGGTTCAAGGCCAGCTGGACCCTGACTCCAGAGCCTGTGCCCCTAACCACAGTGATGCACAGTCCCGCCCCCATAACTTCCATGAAGCCGTCAGCCTGCCACATAATAGGTGCACAATAGATGGTATGAATGGTTGTTGTTAATAGCTCAGTTCATTTTTAATGATGCAAGAGGTGGAACTGGTTTCAGCAAAGGAGGAAAGGTTCGAGAACTAAGGAAAACAGAGAGGAGATGGGTCAGAATTGAGACAGGGGAGTGGGTCAGCTGAGGCCAGAGCAGGAGCTGCAGTGCGAGGAGGCAAGGGCCCAGGAAGGAAGGTGGGAGGGAAGGACTGAGGGCACACGGCGACCATTTGAGCACTGGCACAGGACCACCACTGGCTTCCCTGCTTTTAGAGAATAAAAACCCAGACTCCGTCAGTGACCACATACAGCCATTGTCACCTTTCTTGTGTTGTGTCCCCACCTTTCTCCCACGCAGCCCATGCTCCAGCCACCCTGCCCTCCTCGCCCCTCCGTGCCTTTGCACACACCGTTCATCTGCCTGGAAGGTCCTTCATCTCTTCTGGCCCTGACGGACTCCTACGTATCCTTTAATACGCAATTGAACTGGCCCTTCCTCTGGAAAGTCTGCTTTGATATCCTAGCTGATCATAATCACTCCCCCCTTCTAGAAGTGATCATCAAGGCCAGGGACTGTCTTATTCCACTCTGTGCCTAGTGCCCAACAGGGGGCTGGGCACAAGGTCATTACTTAGAATGTTGGGCTTTTTTTACTGAATAAGTCTGTCCTTAATTGAGGGCAGGCCATGGTGAGACCACACACGTGATCTCAAATCCCCCAGTATACAGGAGGGCTAGGACATGGAGGTAGAAACTGAGCAAGGTTAAGGAGAGAACGCATTACTTCCCAGAGATCCGGGCAAGGGGATGCTCCAGGGCAAGTCAGGCTCCAGAACTCTGCTGTGTGCCTAGAAAATGCTGCTTGGAGAGTTTGAACCTGGGACTCTACTCCCAGCCCCTCCAGCACCATCCAAAAGGGACTGCAGATAGAAAACCAGCTGGACGCCTCAGATATCCTGTCCAGTATCACTCATTGGACCTCCTTAAAACGTGGAGCTCAAAACTGACCCTGCCTGAGCAGCAGGGAGGATGCTGGCCTGTCACTCTCCTTCTGCTCTTATAGCCTAAGACCACATTGGCTTTTTCAGCAGCTTTGGCTTATGGTCAACTCAAACCCCCAGATCTTTTTCACTGGATGGCTGCCAAGCCACATCTTGTGCATTTGATTTATGGCTTGGGTTCACTGAGGCTCACTCCTGCTCCCCAGAAGCCGACAGGAGAGGGGCAACGGTTTCTGTACCCCTAGGAGGGAGAGCGACTGCAGGCTCCCCAACCCAGGAGCCTCAGTGTGAATGTGGGCAAGCTCCCCTTCTCCCTGTTTGTGTTTCTTAGTCCCTTCTCCTTGAGGCACCAAACGCTGGGACCTCTTGAGTGGGGTTTTCTTTAGCATCCAAGTCACAGGCCACCAGGGCTTGAGAAGACCAGTCTTCTGGGTTACTGGGGTGAAGCAGTAGTTCTGGAAAGCACCCAGAAGGGCAGACAGAGAGGGGCAGGTGTTGGAGGCCCAGGCTCCTGAACTTGGTGTCCGTGTGTCCTGGGGAAGGCAGTTCATTGCTCTGAGCCTTATTTTCTCATCTGCAGAACAGGGGTGACAAATCCTGACCTCATGGCATTCTTAGGACAAAAGTGCCCAGGCAGCAAGTGCGTTCGCAGACGTAGTGGTGCCTGTCTGGGGTCAGAGACAGCTGGGGCCAAGCAAATGGGTGTCAAATTGGTGATGTCCTGCTCTTACCTCATTACATGGAGAGGAACCGAGGCCCTGAGTTTGTACCATCTTTGCAAATACTGTGCCCGCTCATTCCTCTCCTCAGGGATTGCCTTTTAAATGCTACCTTTCAGAAAGGCCTTTCCTGACCACACTCCCTAAGGTGACCCGCTGTGGTCCTGCCTCAGCCCCCGCTGTCTCCTTCGTGGCCATCGCAATTCGAGTAGAGTATTTGTGTTTGTCCACTGCTTCTTTCCCTCTGTTCTCTCACTAGACCCTCAGCTCCATGAGGGCGGGGACTGCATCTTCCTCGCCCACCACTGTCCCCTCCGGCCCCAGCACGTGGTCGGGACACGGTGGAGTGTGAACAGGGACCATCAGGGACTTCAAAGATGTTCCTTTGGACCCTGGCTGCAGACTCTGATTGTGTTCAGCGAGCAAGGGGATGCGTACAGAACCCAAAAGAGAAGCACGTGTACATTTCCCTCTGCCACGAACAAGGTCACTTCCCCTCCCGGGGCCTCAGTTTCCCCAGCTGTAAAATGAGAGACTGAACTAACTCCTTTCTCTCAAGTCCTTCAAGCTCTAAAAGACTCAAGTCGACACAGGAAGGGGGAGGAAATTACATTGAATTGTATCGCCTGTTGGGTTGAAAAAAACAACTTCAGCCAGGAAATCTCTCGTACTCTGTCACTTTCTCCACTGGCCTGGAAAACACAGCCGTGCACAGGCCCAGGCCTGCGGAGCCCACACCGCAAAAGTCACAGGCCCCCTCCTGACCTGGGCCCGGGCAAAGGGGGCCCCTGAAAGGTGTATGGCAGCTGCTTCCCGGGGGGTCCTGGGGTTTGTTGCCTTAACCGAGCTCGCAGAGCAGGTAAAAAATTCCAGACATGTTCTCCACTGACAGCTAATTGTGTCCTTTATTAATGACCATGGCTTTCTTGGGGCAGGTGGGAGGAGGTAGGAGCCCAGGGGGCTCCCTCAGGTGGAGCTGATGACCACGTTTCTGGATCCCATATAAGGGGAAGTGCTCCATGAGGTGACCCTGAAAATGCACCTCCCCCCCCCCCCAGCTGGAGAGGAGAGGGGGCTTTCCCAGGCTCCCCAAGCCCCAGTAGGGGCGGCTGGCGCCAACAGGATGATGCAGGGATTTTGGAATCTGGCGGCCCAGGTTCTAGGTCCTAAGCCGGCCTCTCAGAACACAACACCAAAGTCCAGTGGATGGCCTGAAGCAGGGATCCACAAGGGGGGGGCTATGGCCTGCAGGCAGCTTGGGAGATGCTCCCAGCTCCATCCGGCCATCACCCCCACTCATGGCATGAGGACCCGGCCTGACAGGCCCTTCCTCAGTGACCTACTACACCACCTGTCAATACAGCAGCCAGATGTGCCGGGGGACTCAGGCCTGCCCTGCCAGATGTGTCAAGCTCTCCGAGCACATCCGGCTTCCCCTCGGGCACATCGTGATTATTATTTAACACTCGCTTTTCCAGCATGTGTGAGTCCTGAGGATTACAGGCTGGGAAGCTCCGCCATGTTGATCCAGCTTAAGGTCTGGGGGCCTGGAGCCCCACTGCTCGTCTGTGGGGCTGTTTTCTCAAGGACCCAGTGAAGACCTTTACAAGCCCTGTTGCAGTAATAGTCTCGAGCTGGAGGGAGGGCTTTTGTGGAGCTTTATTTGTTCCCCATTTTCTCACTAGGATCCCATGTTAGCCTGGGGAGGAAGGTGGGGAGTACAACATTTACCCCAATTATAGATGAGGGATGTGAGGCTCAGAGAGGGATGTAGTGAAGAAGTAGCTCAGCTAGGACTTGAACCAGGCAAGGGAACCGCACGTACAAAGGCCCTGAGGCTAGAGGAGGCCTGATATACTCCAGGACAGCCAGGAAGCTAGTGTGGCTGCAGTGGGGTAGACAAGAGGGAGGCTTCTAGGAGTGAGTTCAGAGAGGCAAAAGAGATACAATTACAACAAAAAGAATAAAAGGCCTAGGGATAGATTTAACCAGAGAGGTAAAGGGGGGCTTTGTAGGCTATTGTTTTTTACTCCAGGTGAGGTGGGAGCTGCGGAAGGGCTTGGAGCAGAGAAGCAACACACCACTGATTCCTGTTCTCCAGGATCCCTCTGGCTGGTGTGTTGAGAGCAGGCTGCAGCCAGGGGAGAGTGGGGAGGTCGGAGGGCAAGGACAAAAGCCAGGAAACCAGTCGGGAGGCTACTGCAGTGAGCTGACAACTACTGCTCCTCTGCCCCTCTTTCTTCCTTTCCAGTCTGGGTATCAGGACTCCTGGGCTGCAGCCCCAGCTCCATCAGCCACTAACTTGCTGTGTGACCTTAGGCAAGTCACTGTCCCTGTCTGGGTCATGTATTCTGTAGTCATAAAATGAGGCGCTTGGACCAGAAGATAGTGAAGGTCCTTCTGACTTCCAGTGACCCAGACCCACCTGCTTCTCCAGGCTTATCTCCCACCTCTCCCAGACTTGAACTTCATGCTTCAGCGACCCTGAACTATTTGCAGCTACACACACACGCACGCACACACATACGCGCGCAAGCGCACACGCACCATACTACTTCAGGCCTCCATGCCTTTGCACTGGCTGCCCCTCTGCCTGCAGTGCCCTCTCCCACCGGCCACCCGGACTATGGAGAGCCTGTGTTCTTCAGCAGCTCTCAAGCTCGCTGGCATCTCCTGCACAGCCTCTCCCTGACCCACCCCTGACACACACACCCCCACCTCACCCCACCCTGCTTCCTCAGTGTTCCAGGGCACTTCCACAGGCCATGCTGTTCTTTAAGAGACAGTTGATGGGGGCTTCACTGGTGGCGCAGTGATTTAGAGTCCGCCTGCCGATACAGGGGACGCGGGTTCGTGCCCCGGTCCGGGAGGATCCCACATGCCGCGGAGCGGCTGGGCCCGTGAGCCATGGCCGCTGAGCCTGCGCGTCCGGAGCCTGTGCTCCGCAACGGGAGAGGCCGCGGCAGTGAGAGGCCCGCGTACCGCAAAGAAAAAAAAAAGATGAAGTGGATGTGGACTCGGAACTGGCTTCAAATCCCAGCTGCATCTCTGGAGTTGCCTAATGTTTTTGAGCCTCTGTTTCCTCTGATAATTATACTTCCTACTCCCAGGGTCAAGGTGAGGATGCAGGAGAATTGCAAAGCGTGTACGTAACCCAGCGCCTGGCACATGGTAACTGTCTGGAATCTGGGAAGCCAGATTCCAGCTGAAGAAAAAGAGCCGTCACGTGAACAGAGGTGGCGGCAGGGGGGGTGGGCGTACCCTGGACAGTGTGGCCCCAGATCCCTGGAATAGCCCTGGTCAGGAGCCCAGGACGGCCTCCAGTAGCCCCATGACCTGAGGGCACTCCTGTCCCCCTCTCCGCTCACCTCCTACATCAGGGTCTGGTCAAAGCTGCCTGCCGGCAGACACACCACACTTAGAAACGTCCTTAATTGCTTCACCGTAGTGGGGAGTCACCCTGCAGGCAGATAATTAAAAAGTTCAGAGCTTGATTAATTGGGAGGAAATTGGAGGAATGGGGCTGCCTGCTGGGCGGGCGGGAGCCCTCAGCCCCCACCGTGAGGATGGCAGGAAGGGAGGTGGGCCAGAGCCGGGACTGGCGGCCTGACGTAGTATCCAGGGGCTGGCGAGCCGGGAGTAAATCGCCCTTAACCCACCTTCATGGCCGTGGGGTTCAGGGTCTGGCTCCTGCAGGCGTCTGTGAGCTCGCCCCTCCGCACCTTGGGGCCTTCTAGCCTGCTGTCGAGTGAGGGGTTACAGAGGGCCTGCTCTGTACCAGGCAGTGAACAGGGCAGGCACGGGGGCTGCCCTCATGGAGCTCACACTTGGGTAGGTGGGATAGTGGGAGGCGGGGAGACAGACGTTAACCAAATGCCAAGAAGAGAGCCCGCTACTGGGGGCCCCGGATGAGCCCTGGAGTCTCTGACATGGTCCAGAGGCCTAGAACACAGTCTCCAGTCCGCACACAAGCTGGGTGACCTTAAGCACAAGATTCCACCTTTCTCAGACTCAGTCAGTCAGTCCACAAACACTTCCTGAGACCCCCTGTCCATCACCTCTCAGCCAGACCCCGGGGCTGAGAGGTGCCAGACGCTATGGGCACCCACTGCCACCGGGCTCAGGGCCTTGTGCAGGGGCAGTCACGCCTGTATAATCATGCAGGAGCAGAGGCGAGGGGCTTCAGGAGCACAGAAGGGAGGCCCTAAACCCGGCCCTGGAGAGGGTGGCATCCCAGGAGAAGGACCCAAAGGAGCTGGAGCTGAGATGTGAAGGGCGAAGAGGAGTTAGCCAGGCTGGAGCTGGGACCGCGTAGCAGGCAGAGGTGACACCGAGCACAGCCCGTTGGGGAGCCGGAAGCTGCCTCCTGTGACCCGAGCCCAAGGCACGGCTGGGAGGCTGTGGGAGCTGAGGCCGGCGAGGTGGACCCTGACGGGGAGGCTGAAGCGGGCGGGACGCGCCACAGGCACAAGGGAGCCACTGAAGGGTCTTGAGCAGGGAAAGGACTCAGCAGCCGGCCGCGTGGAGGCTGGCCTGGGGGAAGCCCTGGGTTCCCCTCTCAGGCAAAGAGGAGGCGTGTTAACACAGCTCCTGCCTTCTGACTTCTGTCGTCCTGCCAGCTGCTGGCAGGGATCCACAGAGCCCGGGTCCCAGCAGGGGCAAGTGGGGGGAGCCTGGGCATGTGGGGGAGGGGGACAGGATGACTGACATCCCCTGGGTGGTCCCAGTAGGAGCTGCCACAGCAAGGGGATGACCCTGAGGCACTTCCTGGACTTAACCTGGAAGGGCAGGGCCCCCTTGAGGGAGGAAGGGCTGGTCAGGGAGGGGCCCCCTTCATCAAGCTGGAACACTGAGGGCCTCGGAAGCAATGTGAGAGCGTGGACTGTGGGGACACAGGCTCTGCCCCTATGTCTCTGAGTGACTTTGGACGAGGCACTTCCTTTCTGTGAGCCTCAGTTTCCCAATCTCTAAAATGGGAATAACACCTCCTATTGCACAGGGTGATTATGAGGACTGATGAGGTTATGGGCTCCGGAAGCTCCTGGCCCAGCACCAGCAGGCACATGTAGACACACAGTGATCAGAAGCTCCTCTTTCCAGCCCAGGAGCTTGTCGCCTGCTTCCAGTGTGGCTTTGCCCCGGCACAGATCAGCACCCTTGCCCAGCCCAGCTCAGGGGTACTGACTCCACTGGCTTAACTTCAGCAGCAAAAGCAGGAAGCGTGCAAAATGCAAAAGACACTTTGCATGAGGGAGACCCCAAAACCCCACCCACTCAGCCACAAGAACACCACAAGTTCAGCCCTGACAAACACTCAGCATAAGCCCCTAAAAACACGCAGATCAGTTCTTTCAAAGTTCAAGGAGAATGCAGGGCCCAGGGCTGGGTGCCTGAGCCTGTCCACAGCCAGAGTCCCGAGCCTGGAAGAGGCCACAGAGATGGTCCCAGCCACAGCCAAAGTAGGCAGGAAGTGGCCTGGACTCACAGAGCAAGGGGCTGAGGGGGCAGCCGAGCCCTGGCCTCCGCACTCTGGGCCTAGGACTCTTTTCTCTGTCCGAACTCCTCTCCCTGACCCACATCCAATACTACCTGGAGATCCCAAGGCAGGAAAGTAAGCCAGCTGCCCTTCAAACCTGGCACTGCTGAGCCCAGGGCCCCTCCGCCCACAGTGGCCAACAGTCAGCCCTGGTTGAAGACAGGTGTCCCAGCCTCTTGCTCAGGTGTAGCCTCTAACAGGCAGGGCCTGGGCCTTTTGTCTGCATGACTCAGTGCCTAGTACACAATAGGGGCTTAATAAGCACCTCTTGAAAAAATTCATAACTCACCATCTCCCCAACTGGACCCACACTCCTGAGGGCAGGGACTACTTCTTCTTTGTCTCTCTATCCCCAGGTCTTAGCACAGAGCAAGTGGTGGGCCAAGAAAGAATGTATATAATAAAAGCAAACACTTGCATAGCCCTTAATATGAACCAGGCAGGCACTATTGCAAGTGCCTTCTGTGAATTAACTCGTGTAATCTTCCCAGCAAATATAAGAGCAGTGTCATCATTCCCCCCATTATATAGACAAGGAAGCCAAGGCACAGAGAGTTAGGTGACTTACCCAGAGTCACACTGTTAGCAAGAGGCAGGCTTGGGATTCTGCCCTGGCAGCCAGCTACACAGTTCATGCCCAGGTTCAACTTCATCAAGTTCTCGGGAGCGGGAGCTAGACTGTGGTGAGCCTGCCTCTACTCAGAGCCACACACAGAGCCCTCTGGTCTACAGGACCCCCCAGGAAGATAGAGAAACTCCTTGCCCACCCTGGAGGCCTGGCACACTGGGCCTGACAGCATCTGAGTCCACTGTGGCACCAGGCATTCTGGGGCTTAATCCGGAGTCTCTGGGAGGCGAAGGGGGAGCACAGCCACAGGCCAGCCAAGGAGGCTTCGAGGATCACCCGGTGCCAATTAGCAGCCCCGCCGTGCCAGGGCCAGATGGAGCCCTGCCTCGGCCTGACTCATGGCTCATTCGGTCAATTATCACCTATCCCCGGAGCCCAGGGGGAAGGCCAGGAGAAAATCTGTTTCCCCGTAATCCTCTCTCCTCCTCCCGGCCGACTGCCATCCCTGCCTTCGGTTGCCTGGCTATGGGCTCTGGGCGTCTGCAGAAGGCAGGTGCTGGTTGGCTGCTTTGGCTCCAAGTCCTGGGTTTGGGGCCCAGGCTTTGGCTCTACCTTGCTGAGTGACCCCAGCAAGCCCTGTCCCCTAAGTAGCCCTGACAAGATGGTCTCCACTCAGCAACTTGATAATTTTGTGTCCTGGAACCACAAAGACCTGGAGTCAAACCTCAATTCTGCCATTTAGTAGCTGCGTGACCTTGAGGCATTCACTTCACCCCCTCTGAGCCTCACTTTCATCACCTGTAAAATGGGGGTGATAATGGTACCTACTTCCGTGGGTGGTCATGTGGATTTAGTGAGAGAACCCATGTAAATCACTTGCACTGGGCTTGGCACCCGGAAAGCTCATAATAAGTGGGAATTTTTATTGTCCTTGCATGCTGGGTGAGTAATAATACCTAACATCTATATAGCGCTTGCTGTATGTTCTAAGCACTTTATGTATGTTAACTTATCAAACCCACAGCTCCTGCCCTCAAGTTGTTCACTGTCCAGTTAGGAAGACAGACCTGCCTTCATTCGGCAAACTGAATTAACTGAGCACCTACTATGTGCCATACCCTGTACTAGGTGCTCGGGGTGTAGAGATTAAAGCCCCAGCCCCTACTTAAACCAGGGTTCACCAACTAGTGGGTGGTTACATATGGGTGAGGTCCAGTGGTGGGATGGGCTGTTTTTTGGTGGCTTGGATCACAAGAACTGACTCTGGGCATTTCTTCCCAACTCCGTATTCAGTTATCTTAGATTGGTAGCATGAAATTTGCCCTGATGGGAGCATCTTCACCATAGAAATTGGCAAACACAACAAATCAGGGCTTCCCCCCCCTCCCCAGCCATTTACCAGCACACAGCCGTCCATGGAGTCTGAGTTGTGTGCTGTAGAGAGTGGAGGGCAGGCCTCCCAGAGGTACACATGTCAGATTCACCAATCCAGCAGGGCAGGAGGATGGGAGAGAAGGACATTCAGGCATGGAGAACAGTGCGTGTGCAGCCAGGGCATCCAGAGAACTGCCAACAGAAGAGAGAGGTGACAGATGGGGCTGAGAAGCATTCAGGAGGGTTGTCTGGGACTGAGGGCATTTCTGGGATGCAGAACTTCCAGCTTGAAAACTGGGGACAACTTGGTCACCCTGGTGGACAGGCTGACGGGAGGACCCGTGGGGAGAACATTGAGAGGTGGAGAGGGATCTGAGCATCAATGCAGCCTGGTGAAATTGACATGATAACAGCGGTAACAACCTGGCATTTACTTGGCCAAGTATTTTCTACCCCACTTTCTCATCTGATTCTCACAAAACCCTATAAGGGGTATATTCGTTCACTCAGCAAATGTATATTGAGCACCTGCTATGTTCCCACTTCTCCGCCAGGAGCTAGGGAACCAATGAGAACCAGACAAACCCGGTTCTTCTTTTCCTCTCCAGGTACTTCCAGTGCAGGGTGAAGACAGATGGCACACAAGACAGACGTAATTGTTTTCTAATACAATTACAAATTGTGATGAGGCTCAGCGAAGGAAACAGAGACTAAGACTGAGGGGAGTGGCAGGAAGGGTCAGGAAGACCCCAGAGCCGCCCTTGCAGGGCTAGGTGTATGCATTCATTCTAAGTATGCGGGGAGCCCCTGGTGACTTTGAGCTCTGATTCGTTCTCGTCAAATCACTCCAACCACTGCGGAGGATTGGCGGGGAGGCAGAGGTGGAGCAGGCTAGCCATTCAGAGGCTCTCACTGCGTCTGCACCGCGCAGGTATCAACAGCTACCTTCCCAGAGGAGGAGGCTGAGTCCCAGAGAGGGCGGGAGACCTGTCTGAACCCACACACCTGTCAGAGGTGAAGCCACCCAAGTCTGTGACTGCAGCTCTCATTGTTTTCTTAACACTTCTGTACAGGAGACTCAGGTGTTGGCAGGACGGGGTGCCTTCCCAGCTGAGAAGCTAGGAGCAGCGTGACCCCTGGGCCCCGGGCAACGTGGATGGGGGAGCTGCCCCGGACCCCTCTTTGTGGGAGAAGAGGTGGCTGATGGGAGCTGAGGCCCTGGCACACCCTAGTCACTCGGTACACCTGGGATCAGAATCCGCCTCTGCTGGTAAAGAGCCATGTGCGTCTGCTCGTCTCTGGACCTCAGTTGCCTCAAATGTCAAACAAGGTAGCTGAGCTGGATACTCCCAGCTCTCACTACACCCATCCATCACTCACTAGGTACCTGACCTTGTATTCACAGTTTACAGTCCAGCCAGATAATTACAGATTTGTAAGTAATTAAAGTGGGAACCTCAACCCTTTGTGGGGGCTGAGGGAAGACTTCCTGGAAGGCGGTGTACCTTCACTGTCTTAAAGGGGTGTACGCGTTTGCCTGATGACAAAGGGAGGGCATTCCAGGTAATCAGGGCAGGAGAGACACAGGCCAGAGGTGTGTGTGTGTGAGCCTGGGTGGCACCATATGTGGTTGACTGTGGAGCATCAGGCACAAGGCTTGGGGTGGTGGGCACTGAGAGGGGGCAGGTGCCAGCCTTGGGGTCCTGAGTACCCGGAGGAATTTAGGGAGCTCTTGTGGATTTTTCTTAAGTAGGAGTTTTATTGTGATATAACTCACATACCATACAATTCACCTATTTAAATTGTACAATTAAGTGATTTTTAGTGTTTTCACAGAAATGTGTAACCATCACCACAGTCAACTTTAGAACATTTTCATCACCTCCGAAAGAAACCCCATACCCATTAGCAGTCAGTCCCCATTCTCTGCTCTCCCCAGCCCCTGGCAACCACTAATCTACTTTCTGTCTCTATAGATGTGCCTAGTCTAGACATTTTCATGTAAATGGAAACGTACACTATGTGGCCTTAGTGTCTGGCTTTTTTCATGAAGCACAGAGTGTTTTCAAGGTTCATCCATGTTGTAGCATGTATCAGTACTCCATTCCTTTTTATGACCGAATAGTATTCCATTGTATAGCATTGTGGATTTTTAAATGACACAGAAAGGTTTGTGCTTTAGAAAGCTGGCCCTGGAGCGTGGGCAGGAGGAGGCCAGATGGCCGTGAGGGGCTGAGGAGTGCGTGGGAGGAGCTTTCTGGATGCCCACGGGGGTGGGAGGGCCGCAAAGAAGAGCCAGGACTGGGCCCTGCTGAGGAGGAAAGACCTGGTAATTGATGGGCTGCAGGGGGTAAGGGGAAGGACGAGGCACCCAGGGTTCCTGGTGACCGGGTGGAAAACGACACCGCTTCTCAAGACAGAAGAGCGGGTTTTATGAAGCACAAAGATACAAAAGATACAGAAAGCGTAGAATGCCCGGTGGGAGGGCCGAGTGATGGCCGGGCAGTACACCTAGTGGAAAGAGGCAGCCTGGGGAGTCAAAGAGGGGCCAAGACATGGCGATGGGAAAGGACGGTCGGGAAGGTGGTCCAGATGGAGGGGCTGGAACAGCGTAGAGGGGAGAGTGGGCAGCCACCCACCAGCCAGGCCCGCGGAACCGCCAGCAGATGGAAGAGGCGTGCTAAGCTGGGCAGGCTCTCGCCTGAGAGGGAGCCAGGAGGATCCCAGTCTTGGGACCAAAAGCTTCTGGCATCTATCAGGATAGTCCTAGACCCTCACAGGATCCCTGTGTCCCCATTCTACAGCAGAAGAAACTGAGGCTCAGAGAGGTCAACCGCTCAACTAGAGCCAGGGCTGCAGCCTGCGTGTCTTAACTAGACAGTGCCGAGATGGTGGGCTGCCCCTTCGTCCAGCCAGCAGGGAGAGGTTGGTGCCTAAGAGGGAGGGCAGGCAGGAGGACTCCGGGGCTCCAGGGCCAGCACGGCAGAGTGCAGAGAGCCCTGGACAGGCGCCCGGAGCAGAAGCAGCCAATCCCTGCCCGGCACTCATGGACTGTTGGCCCAATGCAAGTCTCCTAAGGGCAGAAGAGTGGTGGCTAGGGAAGTGGCCTCTGCAGTCCGACCACCCGGGATCAAATCCCAGCTCTGCCACCGTAAGCCCACATCCTCGGAAAGTTGCTTCACCTCTATGCTTTCTTTCCCCCATCAGAAAATGAGGGTGACAACATTACCTCTGTCATAGGGCTGGGTGAGGCATCGATGAGTTACTATGGGTTAAGTCCTTAGAACAGTGCCAGCATTTAATAAGCACTCAATAAATGTTGTCCATTCCATATTTACACTCTGAGCCCTGGTTTCTGTACGATGGATGCCCGAGGCACTCACTGCCATCCTCCTCTTTGGTGTCACCATAGCCTGGTTGGTTGCATCAAAGTACTGTCTTTTCCTTGTCTGGCGGCTCCTTAAGGACTGGGCTGAAGCCGAGATCTTCTCTGAGATCCTGGCAGGGCCTGGTCAGGGTGGCATCAGCCAGGGCTGCAGGGTTAGGAAGGGTGCCACCTTCTGGAAACTCCCTCCAAAAGGCAGGCAAAGTAGGGCCCCAGGGGGGTGGGGGATTCTGTCTTCTAGCACCCTAGGGGGAACTGTCCTTGGCTTATTTACTGGAACTTCCCTGAGATTGTAACTGCAACCCCTGCCTGACCCTGAGCCAGGCCCTGTTCATCACATACAATCCTCATGGCTACTCTATGGGGTAGATGCTCTCTTACCGATGAGAAAACTGTAGCTCAGAGAGGTTGAACTACCTTTCTGAGGTCACCCAGCAGACTGGTACGTGAGCCAGATACAGTTTAATAATGCCAGGAATTGTTTAGGCAGTTTTGCCTGAATTAACCAATGTAATCCTCATAACAACTCTAGGAGGTAGGTACTATTGTCCCCATTTTACAGATGAGGAAACAACTTAAGTGACTTGTTCAAGGCCAGATGGCAGGGACAGATTGCTAGGATGGGATTTGCTAGGCAGCTTGCACACTAACCACCATTCCTCACTGCCTTTCTACTTATGTGATCCCCAAAGCCCAAGCTCCTTCCACTTCAGCAGGCGGCTTCAGGAAGTATTTATGGAGCGCCTGCTCAGTGCCAGGTCTATGCTAGGCACAGGGCAAGGAGCTGTGGTTCAGACAAGGCTCCGATCCTGGGGGAGCCGAGGGCATGGCCAAGAGATCCCCTTGATGAATAATTATGGCAGGGGGGTAAAGTACCCTGAACTCAAGTCATGTAAGACCGAGGAGGGCAGCATCTCTGAGGCTGGAGCTGGTTGAGGAGTTGGGAGGAGGGTGAGTTGCTAAGACTTGGACTTGCAAGATAAGCTTGAAGACTGGGCCTGGAAAAATGATTTCAGGAAATCTGTGTGAGCCATTTACACGAGGAAACTAACACTCAGAGAGGTGGAGTTGCTTGCCAAAGGTCACACAGCACATGAACATGGAATGCAATCCAGGTGAGAGCCCCCGGCCCGTGGACAATTCAGCCACATTTCATCCCAAGGAGGAACTTGTCCATTGGAAAGCTCTTCCCTCTCCACCTCTCACTTACCCCTTGCTTGATCCCCCACCTGAGGCACCACAACAGAGCTGAGATTATGAACCCCAGTAAGCAGAAGAAGGCCAAGAAAGGGGCAGGGCCTACACCCCAGGCCTCCTGATTCCCAACCCAGGGCCAGGAGGAAGGGAAGGGTGGATTTGCACATAGGCCCACACAGGAGTGGTCACCCTAAGCCCTGAGCTTTAGAGCCTGAATCCAAATCCTGAGCATCCCCCCAGAGCAGGGAAGAAGGCCAAAGCCCAGGGGAGAGCCCAGATTGCTGAATGCCCACCAAGTGTAAATACTGCCCTCCCCAGGCTGTCCCTGGTACTGCAAGCCCTCTTTATCTCAGTAAATTGATCAAACACCTGCTCTAATAACAGCTCCTACTCCCTGGGCACCTGTACTTTGCAAGACCTCATGCCATGTGCCTTACACACTTATGCCAAGTGCTCACAATAGACTGCAGAAATGGGTCTTAACATCATAGTTTTCCTAATAAAGAAACCAAGTCTCAGAATGGTTAAGCCACTTGTCTGGGCCACACAGCTAGAAAAAGGCCAAAGCAGCAGACCCAGGTCTGTCTGCTTCCAAAGCCAGCGTTCTTTCCTGCTCTACCACATCACCTCTCTACATGCCCCGTGCTTAGGACTTTTTTTTACTGTAATCATTGCTATCATCTGGAACCCAGGAATCTAGTTACAAGAATCAGAGCCCAGCCAGCCATTAGTAAACAAGACTGGGCCATGAGCACTGCCCTAGACCTCTGCAGAGCCTTCAGACTAAGTCAGGATTGGTCCTAGAAGCTGTAGCACAGCCAACCTGGAGTAGACAAAGGATGATCGCTAGGGGCACCAGCTGAACCCGTAGATAGCTTCAGAGACAAGAAACCAGGTAGCCTAAAACCTTCTGGGCGCAGCTAGGACTGCCATGTTGGGGCCTGGAGACCCCCAAGAGCTTCAGGAGATGGGGTTCCCCATCAGTGACACTGTGTGGCTGCTCTGTGATCCTGTGTGGACATTCCGTGACGCTGCACCGTCCTTCCGAGCCTGTGGCCTGAGTCCTCATATGGTTTCCCCAGTGACTCTCCTTGTCTTCTCTCCAGGTTGCCCATCTGGAACCTTCAAGGCCAACCAAGGGGATGAGGCCTGTACCCACTGTCCCATCAACAGCCGGACCACTTCAGAAGGGGCCACCAACTGCGTCTGCCGCAATGGCTACTACAGAGCAGACCTGGACCCCCTGGACATGCCCTGCACAAGTACGTCCGGGGCCCCAGAAGGGCGACACCTGACCGAGTCCCGAGGCCACCCGCTGAAAAGCTCAGAGCGAGGGTTGGGTGGCTCTCCGGCTATAGTTTCCTAAGTGAGGAGCAGCATCCAGTTACTTGGTGGGAGGGGAAATGGAAAACTGGCTGGAAAGGACCATCCTGGGGTAGTCATGCTGCCAACATGCAGACACCGCAGAGCTGGCATCTGGCTCCTTATCCCCTTCTGCTAAGTCACATGGAGTATGAAGTCAAGGTCTTGATTCACAAAGGGACAGAGAATGAGAAGTTGGCAGAAGAAGAACCAACACAGGTGGTGTCTGTGGTAGAAAAGGCTTCCTAGTGTTCTTTCCTGGCAGCAGCTGCCTGAATCACAAGCCAAGATTCTCCAAGAACAGGGTGACTATGAGGGCAATGTCACAACCCTGTATCAGACGGGAATGGCAGTCAGCTGCAAGTAGCAGAGAGCTGACCCCAGTGGCTTAAACCATAAGGATTTATTCTCTCACATAATAGAAACCCAAAGATAGGCAGCCCTGGGAGTAGTGTGGTAAATCCATGAACTTCCCTGAGACCCAGCACTTTCTTCTGCTCCTCCATCCATAGCATGTGGTTTCTACCCTTCAGGTCACATCATAGTCCAACATTGCTGCTGAAGCTCCAGCCATCACACACATTCTCAGCAGCAGAAAGAAAGGGACAACAGGACATGCTGCAGCTGTCTCTTTTCTTAAAAAAAAAAAAGTCCTAACCAGCAATTTCTGTATATCAGTGGCCAGCACTTAGTCACAAGAGGCTGGGAAATATAGTCTTTAGCTGGAGGTGGTTGCCACCCTGAATAAAATTGGGTTATAAGGAAAAGGGGGAAATAGATATTGAGTGGATATAATCCCCAACACAAAAAGACTATCCCTAGCGAGGAACACCAAGGAGGGTGGAGTCCGGGGAGAAAGGTTTAAGTAGATGTGTGTACCAGGATGCGAGTTATATTCTAGAAGGCTGTCTGTTGGGTGGAGAGGAGAAAGGATTTGGAGGAAACCTTTTGGGAGGCCTAAGCTGGAGCCAGGGCAGTGGGCACAGAGGGATCTCTTGGGGAACGTACCCCCAGAGCCCCCACTGACCGACACCTCTCCCGCTCCCCAGCCATCCCCTCCGCACCCCAGGCTGTGATCTCCAGTGTCAACGAGACCTCACTTGTGCTAGAGTGGAGCCCGCCCCGGGACTCCGGAGGCCGTGAGGATCTTGTCTACAACATCATCTGTAAGAGCTGTGGCTCGGGCCGGGGCGCCTGCACCCGCTGTGGGGACAACGTACAGTACGCACCCCGCCAGCTGGGCCTGACCGAGCCTCGCATTTACATCAGTGACCTGCTGGCCCACACCCAGTACACCTTTGAGATCCAGGCCGTGAATGGCGTCACCGACCAGAGCCCCTTCTCACCGCAGTTCGCCTCTGTGAACATCACCACCAACCAGGCAGGTAAGCACTTCAAATGCAAGCGCCTGGGGCAGCTCCGTGCCATGCTGAGCCAGATGGGTATCCTGCCAGCCCTTGTTAAAGACTCCTTCACATCTGTGGAGTCGTGTCCTCTTTCCCAAGGCTGTCCGTGTGATCCAGCCGCCTGGGAGAGTAAGTGTTGCCTCTCCACTGTAGTGGCATATATAATAATTGCAGGCATTTGTTGAGCATGTGTTATTGAAGGTGAGAGTAAAGCTGCTGTAACAAAAGGGCCCACTGTTCGGTGGCTTAAAGAACACAGAAGTGCATTTCTCTCTCATGTAAGCGTCCAGGGGTGAGCAGTCCAGGTAAGCAGGGTAGCTCTGATCCACTTGGAGATTCAGGGACCCGGGTTCCTTCCGTTTTGTCTCACCAGCCTCCATGCTCCTTGTCTGCTTGGTTGAAGCTGAGTTGCAGTTTTGTCTGCGCTCTAGCCTGCAGGAAGGGGAGAGACGGAAGACCCAGGGCAGCAATATGTTTTAAACAAGGTAGGCAGAAGTGGCGCCCGTCGCTCCTGGGCATGGTCCACTGGAAAAACGTGGTCACGTGACCTCGCCGAGCCACAGAGGAGGTTGGGAGATGTAATCTCTCCCAGCCTAGCTCAAACCTCCATCACAGCAGAAGGTGGGGAGACAGACTTCAGTGGACACCTAGCAGTTTCCACACGTGCTTTCTCTGAACCTTCAGCCCCCTCCAGTCTAACTCCACCAAAACTCCTCTGCCCAGGCTCATCTGTAATAATCCTTTCTGTGACCCCATGTAGCACCCCATCACCTGCCCCTCTTTCCTTTACAACAAAAAAAGTTGCCGAACAATGCCGTCTCACTACCTCCCCCCATCCCCTCTTCACTCCACTGCACTCAGGCTTCCGGCCCTACCTCTCCACCAAAGCCACTATCCTCAGGGTCACCTGGGACCTCCAGATGGCCAGGTCCAGGAGGCGCTTTCCAGCCTCATCCCCACCCAAGGGCCATGTGAGATTTTCAAGAACCTTATGGTTCCTGTGGTTCCTGCAGAAGACTCTGTGGTTGGCATTGTGAGTGTGCCCCCCAGTTACTCACTCAGCAACCTTTGCCAAGCCCCTGCTGTGAAGCGTGGTCTGGACCCCATCTAAGTAGAGCCAAGGGAAGTCAGGCTCCAGGACAGAAAGTGAATGGGCTGCCCAGCTTACCTTTCTGATGCCAGGTGGGGCCCACACAGTAAGCACTCAGGACATCCAGAGATGGAGGTCCAGGAAGGCTTCCTGGAGGGGGCAGGATTTGACCTGCAGTTTGAAAGACTAACAGAATTTTGAAGGGAATGATAGAAATAAGTGGAATTTGAGAAGGAGGAAGGGCATGCATAAGGACACGGAGGGGGATGGGGAGCCAGCTCTGCCTGGTTGAGGAGTGCTTTCACACATGACCTCACTGCCACCCCCCCGGCCTCCTGGAGTAGGAGGAACCTGTGTCCTCATTTCACAGATGACGCTCAGAGAAGTTGAGTCACTAAGCTAGGCAGGGTGCAAGGCAGGACTTGACTAGGTCTAACAGACTCCAGTACTCAGCACAGTCTACGGTGCATCCAAGGAACCATGGACTGTGGGTCTGATGAGCGTGTGTGAGTGTGCATATTTGTGAGAATGTGTGGTGTGTCTTTGGATATGTCCGAGTGACCATGTGTTTGTGATTGCACGTGACTGGCCATGTGGCTTCTCACATATACGTGCATTTGTGAGCATGGGTGTGTCTGAATCTTAGGGGCTTGAGTTTGTATATCTGAAGGTGGCTCAGCCCGTCCGTGTGTTTGTGTGTGGGAAGGAGTGTGGTTTTGTTTGTCAGCGTTCGTGGTGCTGCTGGGCCAAGAGGGTGCGGTTACGAGCGTGTGCTGCAGCACTTGCAGGCCCGTGGGTACATTTAAGCCCCCCTCAGGTTGGGGTTGGGATGGCACTGACTCAAGGAGGGCAATCTGAGAGAACTCTCCAAAGCCAGCAGCTGTTGGCAAACACACCTGGCTGTGAGTCTCTCCAGCTTGACAAAGCTCTAAGGGAGGGAAGCCAGGCTCCCAGTGGGGGTGGAGGCGAGGGAACTCTCTTCACCTGGAAGGAGCTAGAGTTCCCCAGAGCCCCTGGAGTTCTTTCCCTAGCTGTGGAGGCCTCCCCTGCATCCATTTGGGAGCCCTGAGTGTCAAACTGCCTACTTAACCAGCTCAGCTTATTAGCAGCAAAGGCTTCTGGGATGGACCCCTCCTGTCTGGAGCTGGAAGTTCCCAGAGAATAGAGAGATGGGGCAGAGTGGAAGTGAGGTCTCCCAGAGAGGAGGGTGCAGGGGGAGCCCTCAGGATTAAAAGGCAGAAGCAGTGAGGAAGAAGCCCCGGGTTAGGAACAGGGGACCTGAGTTTGAATCCCAGTTTTGTCATTCATTTGCTATGTGACTCTAGTGTATTGGTCAGTTACTGCTGCAATGATGCTGCATAACAAAACCACCCCCAAACCCAGTATTTTACAATAATATTTATTTTCTCACTCACTAGTCTCTGGGTCAGCTAGGGTTTAGCTAATCGGCACCAGGTCCTCTGAAGTGGGCAGAGCTCCAGAATGTGGGCTGGATTCAGTCTGTTCCATATGTCTGCTCATTCTCCTTGGACTAGCAGCCCCCCAGGCTTATTTCTCTTGTGGTGAACGGTGTGAACACAAGTGGCCGAGCCAAGCCAGGCCACATAAACCCATGCCACTGCCTGTGGCACAGTCATCCACAGTGAACGCACCCTGCAGGGCTCTTTGGCAGAGAGTGTGGGTGCGTGATCCTGTTACAACAGAGGCAGAGCTGAGATCACCCATCCAACCTATCACACTTGAGAAAAATCAGTTCCTCCCTCTGGGCCTCAATTTCCCCACCAAATTGTGCATGAGAACTGTATGAGAGCTTTTTCAGAACACAGGTCCCCTGCCCCCACTCCAGACCTGCTGAATCAGAACCCCAGGAATAAGACCTGGGAATCAGCATTTTAAACAAGTGGCTCAAGTGTTTCTTAGCATCAGACAAATTTGGGAAAGTCAGGTCTAAGTGAGTCCAAGCCCCTGTAAGCCCTCAAAGCCCTGAGGCTTTCTGGGTCATAACCACCCTTTCCCCCTCCTCTTTGTTCCAAGCCCCTTAACAAGCCCCCCTCTCTCATAGATGCCCAGAGCCCAGCTGGGGGCTGTGCAGCCACACACACCCTCACCGCGCTATCCCCCTTTGCCAGAGGAGGAAACAGAGGCCCAGAGAAGTGGAGTCATTTAGGCGAAGTCCTGCTACTAAGTGGGCTCAACTAGGATTTAAACCCAGGACCATGAAACTCCAAGTCTACACTGTAGAACAGACAGTTCCTGCCATTGAGATTTATGCCCTGGTTGGGAAGATAAGACATGTACAGAGTTTACATATTAGATGGCATAAATGAGGACCCAAGGAGGGGTCTGGGAGGTGAGGGAGATCACAGGCAGGAGAAATCATTTCCTCCTGGGGAATGGGAGAAGCATGCCATGGAAGACTTCCTGAAGAGGAGGCATTTGAGCTTAGCTCTGAAGAATAGAGAAGCTTCTAATAAGCAGAGATGAATCATGCGGAGAAGAAGGTATCCTAGGAGAGGGAAGTACAAAAGGCAGACTGGAGGGAGAGTTCTCTTTTCTCTTCCTCCAAGGCACCAAGCTTCTCTGCCACAGGGTTTTTGCAAATGCTGTTCCCACTGCTTGGAATGCTTTACCCCTTTCCCCCTTCCTTTTTTTTTTTTTTTTTTTTTTTTGCGGTACGCAGGCCTCTCACTGCTGTGGCCTCTCCCGTTGCGGAGCACAGGCTCCGGACGCGCAGGCTCAGCGGCCATGGCTCGCGGGCCTAGCCGCTCCGCGGCATGTGGGATCCTCCCGGACCGGGGCACGAACCCGCGTCCCCTGCATCGGCAGGCGGACTCTCAACCACTGCGCCACCAGGGAAGCCCTCCCCCTTCCTTTTGACCTAGGTCATCTTCATTGACCTTCCTGACCTGGTCACATGCCCCCAGCACCATGGCCCTCAAGTTCCCGTGGCTGAGATTTTAGCTTCACGTCTTTGATCATTTCATTCCTGTCTCCCCACCATCACCACGGATTGGTTCACAGTGAGTCTCCTTTCCCTCACTGTGGTTCTCCTGGAGCCTAGACAGGGGCACACCACCATGTATGCTTGGTGAGCAGTTGCCGAGGGGTCCAGAGAAGCATGGAGTGAGGTGGGGTGTGGAGAAGTACGATGAGGCTGGAAAACAAGACTGAGGACTTGATTTCCAGACAAATGTATTCAGTCCTCGGTTTTAATCGGACCCTAAAATTCAATATATAAATATCTAGCTCATGGCCTTATAAGGAAAAAGTATTTCTTTTGGGCAAGTGACTGGGCCTTGTTCGCTCTCCCTTGGCATTCACCAGGGCCAGAGCTGTCGTCTGACTTCATAAAGCCGTCACGCTGCCTTCGAACTATACTCCGCCACTCCAGAATGCGTTTCCGTCCGTGTTCACGAGTCCTCTCAGGGCCCCCCAGAGACAGGAGGCCAGGCTGGGCTGCTAAGGAAACAGGATTGGGAGAGGTCAAGCACATGCCCGGGCTCACTCAGCTGGGAAGGGGCAGACGCAGGGTTCAGTCTGGCTGTGCAGAGTCCACGGTCCCCGACACAAACAAACAAGACAACATAGAGATGGACGGGAGGGGGAGGGCGAGCCTCGGCAGCATCAGAGGATCAGAGGAGAGCCTCTCTGAGGAGGTGGTATGTGAGCTGAGATCCGAATGACAAGGCGGAGGCAGCCATGCAGACCTAGGTGCAGGCAGCATTTCAGCAACGTGGGGCTTGTGCTAGGGGCTGGCCCCAGTACTCCGGGCCTCCCTCCAGGACTGCAGCGGACACACTCTCACCCCAAGCAAGCCCTGAAGAGCTGCACCTCTGCCTGGTCCCAGGGGTGGAGGGAAGGGTCTGGGCTTTGGAATCAGGCAAAGAAACCTGGCTTTGAATCAAGCCTAGCTGCTCACCGGCACTTAGCCCCAGACAAGTCACTTAGCCTGCGTCCGATCGCATCCTCCTTATGGGCATTACCACCCCCTCTTTGCGGGATGCTGTGAGGCTTTGAGCTCATGTTCTCAAGGTACCTCACAGGCTGCCTGGGATGGCAGGCACTCAAAAAGCAGAGATCGTCCTGTATTCACTCGGATCATACAATAGCACACATTTGGCAAGTGGTTTACTATTTTTGCCAGATACCAAGTCCTGAATGATGAACCTCCCCAACCTCAGTGGGTTCTGTTATTCTCCTATCTTACAGGTAAGGAAAGCAAGGTGTTAAGAGTTAAATGACTTGCCCACCAGGTAAGTCACTGGCAGAGCCTGAATAATTACATCACTGCATACCCAGGGCCCAGTGTTGGCTGGATCCAAGCCTTCTGCACAGGCAGGGCAAGCTGTGTACCTAGACCTGCCACACCACAGCCTGGCTGAGCAAATGACTGACCAGTTAGGAAGATCCCCCGTCATCCTGTCCTAGGGGGTCCTGTGGGGAAAAAAAGTCATCAGTGCTGAACTTGACAAACTCCGCCCTCATTCAGCACGCCCCTTTCCAAGCTATGTGATCAGGCTGTCTAGGGAACCTTACTTCTCTGAGCCTTAGAGCCCTCACCTTCAAAATGGGCATGTTTCCATCATCCCAGCTTTGCAAGATGGTTGCCAAGTTAGTAATAATGTGGACAAAGCACCGGGCACAATAGACGGCTGCTAGACTTAAAAATGAAATCAGAAGATATGTTAGTTTCCTATTGCTAGTACAACAAAATGCCACAAACTTAGCAACTTACAATGACACGCAGTTCTCATCTTACAGTTCCGTGGGTCGCAAGTCTAGTCTGGATCTCATCAGGCTAAAATCAAGTGTCAGCAGGGCTGTGTTCCCTGCTGGTGGCTCTAAGGGATGACCTGTTTCCTCGCTCACTGGGGTGTTTGCAGAATTCAACTCCATGTGTTTTTAGGATTGAGGTCTCCGATTCCTTGCCAGCTGTCAGCTGGGAGGTCCCCTAGCTCCCAGGGGCGTCTCTCCGGTCCTTGCACGAGGCCCCCCTGCATCTCAGAAGCAACAACAGGGCGTCGAGTCCCCCTCCCGCTCCCGCTCTCTCGTCTGACTCTCATCTGGGAAAGATTCTCCTCTTTTAAGATCTCAAGTGATTGGAGTGGATCTACCTGGATAATCCGGGATAATCTCCCATCTCAAGGGCCATAACCTTAATCAGATCTGCAAAGTCTCTTTTGCCATGTAAGATAACGTATTCACAGATTCCAGGATTAGGTCGTGACATCTTTGGGGGCCGTTATTCTGCCTATCACATGCACGCGTAAGTCAGAGTACATCAGCATTCATCCAGTGCAAACACCTCCTTTTATAGAGAGCAAAACTGAGGCCCAGAGAGGTGCCTAAGTGGCTGCCCAAGATCCTACAGCAGGCCCTTGGCGGAGCTGGTCTCTAACACCCTCTCCAGGTGTCAGAGTCTCTGTCTGTGACACCACTCCACATGGCTTTCTCATGGAAAATTTTTCGACTTTCCAAAGCCCTTTCTGCCAGCCATGTTCTCCTCTGATCCTTTTGCCCTCCTGTGGAGCGGGCACACAGTGGCTGGTCTCTAGAACTGGCATGATCATGTACTCACCTACTTCTCTCCGTGGGGGTGGAGAGGATCAGAGAGAGATAGGACAAGAGGGCCCCCAGTGAGGCCCATGCCTGGGGAAAGGAAGAGAGAGGGGGAGGGCGCGTCCCTCCCTGGGCTGAGGGCTCTAAATGCGTCGTCCTCTTTCATCCTCCCAAGCGTTCTGCAGGGAAGGCACTGCCCGCCTAGACTATCATCTAAGATTGGTTCAGCTTGCCTGTAACAGGAAGAAAAATAACAGATAGCCGCTGCCACAGTAATGCTGTTTAACAATCAACCGCAAAAGCAATGGCGTAAAAGCAAGAAGCACTTATCTAGCTCGTGAGTCTCCTGGTTGGATGGGTCTTGGCGGGGAGCATTCATATGTTTGCGCTCCAGCTACTCTGGGTTGCTCAGCAGCTCTTCTCTTTGGATTTTGTCAGGGATCTATTGCATGTTTGGGGCTGAGTGCGGTGGGCTGGTCAGGAATGGCCCTGGTGGGGACAACTGGGGCAACAGCTCCGCTCCATGTATCTCATCCTCCAGCAGGTCGGCCTGGGCGTGTTCTCGTGGCCATGGCGGGGCACCTAGACGGCTGGCAGATACATGCGAGGGCTTTTCCAAGCCTCTGCTTATATCGTACTTGCTTATATTCTATTGGCCGGAGCACGTCACACGGCCAAGCCCAGAGCCAGGGTCAGAGGCTGATTATACAAATTACAGGGCAAAGGGTATAGAGACAGAGAGGCGAGTAATACAACCAGCCTACCATAGTCGCTTAGACCAAATGGAGATTTCTTTTTCTTACGTGTAAAGGATGTCAGAAGACAGGAATTAGGGCAACTCCATGGACTCAGTAGGGATCCATGCCCTGAGGGGGAACGAGGCACACAGAGGGAAGGCTACTTCCCCAGGTCTCAGCTGGTGAAGAGATTGGAAGCTCCCCGAGGGCTCGCTGGGGGCAGCAGGGCCCCTGACCACCTGCTCCCGCCTCCGAGCAGGCCCTGCCTGGCCAGCCTCCCCTAACCTCTGGACCACAAGCCTCTTTTGTGCTTGCTCCCTGGGGCTCCATCTCCTGGCAGGGGTCACGGGATGCCACTGATCCCATCCCCCTGCCAGTGTGCCCCGGCTGGTAATTGAAAATACCAGAATTCCCTAAAGACCAACTTACAGGGAAACCCGACACCTCAGGGTGGGCGGTGGGCAGCAGGAGGGATGGGAGAACATCCAGCTGTTCCCTTTTCTCTGCCGTTAATCCCCCTGGATTCCAGGAGAAAGGCCAGCCCTGCTTGGCCCTCACTGGCCCGCCTTGATCATCTTCCCAGCAAATGCCTCCTCCTTGCCACACCCAGGGTTACGGGGCTTATGGGATCAGAGCCTGGGTTAGCTGCCTGTAACCCAAGCCTGCCAGCTAAGCCCGCCGAGCCCAGACCCCCATGGCTGTGGGGGACCTGCCTCCACCAACAGCTGAGCGCCCAGAGCCAGGGCAGCCGGGTGGGTGGTGGGTGAGGGGAGTCAGCCAGAGCCGGACCGAGTTAGCTTTGCAGCAGCCCTCTGAGGTCCACTGGTTTCAAGACCTCTGTGGTCAGCCTGCATCGGCCGCAGACAATGGAGGAGAGAGGAGATGCTGGACTTTGGTGGGCCTGGGTTCAAATCCCAGCTCCACTGCTTGGTAACTTTGGGCAAGTTACCTCATACTTCAGTGCCTCCGTTTCCTCACCTATAAAATGAGTATAACCGTAATACCAGCCTCTCAGGGTTGCTGTGAATGTTAAATGAGTTAATTGACGTAAAGCATTTGGAAAAGTGCCTGGTGTAGAGCGAACAAGGAATTGTTAGGTGTTAGCTGTGGGGCCTTCTCTTTTTTATTTTTTAAGGCATCATGGGGCATCCAGAGGTTGTCCAGATGACAAGCTTGCGTTTTAGTTAAGGAACAGGTTGCCACCCCTACCGCAGTCCTTCTGTGGCTCCCCAGTGCCTTTGCGACAAAGCAGCTCCTCGGCCTGGAGGTCTGGCCCCCACCTGCCTTGGCAGCCCCATCCCTGTGCCTCTCCTGAAACTACTTGTACCACTGTGTCAAGACTCTGAGTTCGTGGGCCCCGGAGGAATACTCTAGCCTGGGCAGATGAGAGGGGCAGTCTCGGGCAGAAGCTGGGCTGGGAGAAGCAGCATGGTGGGTAGAAAATATACTAGACCAGGACTCAGCTGATCTAGGCTCTAGTCCCAGGCCCACCTCTACCTGCTCTGTGACCTTGGACAAGTTACTTCCCTTCTCTGGCCCTGAATCCACTACTCCTCAAAATAGGGGCCACAGGCCAGCAGCATCAGTATCACCTGGGAGATTGTTAGAACTACAACTTCTCAGACCCCATCCCAGACCAGCTGAACCAGAATCTCTGGGGGCGGGAGGAGGGGCCCAGTAATACGAATTTTAACAAGGTCTCCCGGTTATCTCCTTACTTCCACTCAAGTCGGAAAAGTCCAGTAATCTCTAGGGACACATGCTACCACTTTCACCTCCATTATTGGGAGGTGAAATTGCAGGGAGAGATGTGGAAGGAGCAGCTTCACCCCTGCTTGGGAAAGGATCACCTTGGCCGAGTTCCAAAACGGAGGCTTGGGTCCAGGAGCTCCACACCAAGTCCAAGTCTCATGGTTTCTCCACTGCCTAGTATGGTGCCCAGCCTGGAGCAGGCACTCATTGGGCTGAAACAAATATGCCTTCTCCATTAGACTGTGCCCCCTGGAAGGCAGAGACCCTGCAAGGTTCCTCTCTTGAGCCCCAGCACCCAGCATCGTGCCAACATCACAGTGACTCTGAATTGAAATATTTTTCCAGCTTTCTTGAGATATTATTGACATAGATCATATGCAAGTTTAAGGAGTACACTGTGATGTTTTGATACACATGTATATTGCAAAATGATTGCCTTAGTAAGGTTAGTTAACACCTCCATCCCTTCACATAATTACCTGCGTGTGTGTGTGTGTGTGTGTGTGTGTGTGTTGATAATATTTAAGATCTACTCTCTTAACTTTCCAGTATATAATACAGTATTGTTAATTATAGTCACCCTGCTGTAAATAGGTCCCCAGAACTTATTCACCTTATAGCTGGGAGTTTTTACCCTTTGACCAACATCTTATTTCCTCCAACCCCCAGCCCTGGGTAGCATTCTACTCTATTGAAATATTCTTAATAATATCTCCCTCCTGATGGTGCTGGGCATCACACTTAAACCTTTGCCTGCATTTCTCCTTTCATCCTCACAGCGTCCTTGCCAGGTAAGGGTCCCCATTGGACAGGTATAGAAACTGAGGCTCAGAGAGGTTAAGAGAACTTGGTCAAGGTCACAGTATTGGGGAGTGGAGGAGTAAGGAGTTGCATGCAGGTCTCTCTGACTCCACCTCTGGGCTCCCAGCCACTAACCTAGACTGCCCTTCTGGGGGCTGGATTGGAATTTCCTTAGCTAAGCATTCTACAGTTCTCAGCAGGAAGCACTAGGTAAATGCGCGTAGTAGCGGCTTAATGAGAATACTCCTCACCTATCCCTACGGGCTCAGTGCATGTCTGATGCTCCACAGACATGCGGTGGCAGCACACGCCCCCCACGACATACATACCCCTCCCACCTTAGTGAGAGATCCCAGCATTCCAAGGAGCCCTGAAGATGACCTCATCCAGCCCCTCACACCAGAATTATCCTCAGACCCTTGGAGGCAGGGTCAGGGCATATCCCTCCTCGAATCCCTAGTGGCTGAGTTTAAAGCATCCTCACTGATTTTCCAGTGCATGTGAATGCGTGCACATGAGCGCACGCGCACACACACACATACACACACACCCTGAATGGTCACACTGCCCTGTGTTTTGTCTGAGAGGGGCTGAGAAGCTTAGGGGAGGCCTGGGGGCGGGGTGCTTCCTGGGCCAGCAGGAAGGGTAAGCCCCCAGCCAGGATCCCCCAGATTAGCCCAGATCTGGGAAACTCCAAAAGGGACTAATTTTGTTGTTTTCAACGGGGAGCTGACTACGACAGGCTGGAGAGAGGGACAGACAGCCCGGGCCTCACAGAGGAGCCAGGGCTGCCAGAAGTCCAGGAGAACAAGCTCTACACAATGGTGGCGCCAGAGGGAGGGGTGGGGCTGGGACTGGAGACAGGGTCAAGGAGGGAGGGGACAGAGAGTAGGACCAGCTCTGAGGGACAACAGGGAAAAGAGCTGGGGCAGGATAGTTCAGCTTCAGGCATAGCTCAGCTCCTCACTAGCTGTGTGACCTTGGGGAAGTCACCACACCTCTCTGAGCCTCAGTTTCCTCTTCTGCAAATTGCAGCTATTTACCCCCATCCCACACTGTTGTTGAGAGGATCAAACAAAATGATGCAGGTCAGCTGCTCAGTGCACAGTGGCCAGTGCCTAGTGATACCCGTGAACACTCACAGCACTGACCACGTGCCAGGCACCACACTGAGCACCTGAAATGCTTTCATTCATCTGTCCTCACAACAGCCCCCAAGGCACGTTACCATTAGGCTCACTTTACAGATGAGGAAACCAAGACACCGAGAGCTCTGACCACTCCTCCACAGGGATCTAGCAATTTCCTCATTAATTTCCGGTGAGCGTTTACTTGGAACTGGGCTGACCGCATGGTAACCAGGGCTGCGCTGGTAAAGAGCCTGAGCCACCAGGTTCAAGGGCTAGCCCTCCACTGCCTTGCCGCATGAGCCTTGAGCAGGTCACTGAACAGCTCCAAGCCTCAGTGTCTCCATCTATAAACTGGGGATGTTAATAGCCCTCAGCTCATAGGGCAGTTGTGAGAATTCTGTGTTACACCTGTGTTAATAGGTGTTGAGTACCTGGAACAGGGCTTGGCACAGAATAAGAGCTCAGTAAGTGTTAGGTCAGTGGCTTTTTCCTTGTTATTATTATACACATACACACAACCCTGAAAGCTCTTCAAGTGACTTCATGAAGCATGAGAATATGTTGCTTTGTCCAGCCACTTACTATCTGTGTAGCTTCAGGCAAGTCCCTTTACTGTGATTCTCAGTTTCCCTATCTGCAAAATGGGCTGAAGGAGGTCTGCTTCACAGGTTGTTGCGAGGATTAAATGGGTGCATGTGTATTGAGGACATAGCCCAGTGTTAGTAGGTGCTCAATAGGCAGTGGTTGGTGGGGCCCCTCCTTTGGATTGGGCCTTCTTGATACCGTGGCAGGGAACAAGGAAGACAGAATCTCCTTGTTTGACTAAGGAGGAAACTGCTGGGAGCCGGGTCCCTGATCTTCCCAGGAGGCCCACTGCCCCTGGCAGGGCAAGGAGCCAAACTGAGGGACAGGCAGCCCTCCCTTGGGGGGGCGGTGGGGGGGGCGTGGCAGAAAGAACAGAGGCTCTTCAGGGACACCCAGGCCAGGGTCCAAGTCCTTCTTCTGGGTGCTGCCATCCCATCTGGGGTGTCTTGGGCCAATTTTCCACAGCTCCTTGGGGTGCTGGAGGGAAGCCTAGACCCTTTTGGCCCACGCTGGCCCCTGGGCTGATCCAACTCCAGGACAAGGGCTAACCAGGAGGGACAGGCAGGGAACATTTGAGCTGCAAGATCACAGGGATCTTCCAGCTGTGCCCATGGTGCAGAGGAGGAACCAGGTCCAGAGAGGGGGGTCACTTGCCCAAGGTTGCCTGGGCAATTAGTAGCAGGACAGAGAGCAGGGCCTGGGTCTTCTGACCAATAGACAACTCCCTCCACGCTGGGGACAAAGGAACAGAGACAGAGCAGGAGACAGATGAGGATCTCTAAGCACTAACCCTCCAGGATCCCCTACCGGTCCCTGATCCACGCTCATGTCAGTGTGGTCAGAGCCCCTAGAAAGCAGGATTTGGGTGGGAGGAGAAGGGTCAGCCTCAGCCTCCTTCAGGAATCACCGTGATGGTCAAGACAGGGCATCCGCTTGTCACGGACCTGCCCAGGAGCCAGGAGAGACTGCAGGAGGTGCCCCTCTCACCCTGGTGAGTCCTCAGCCCCTCCTGGGACCATGAAAACCTCAGGCCCAGAGAGGCAAGGGGGCTCTGCTCCAGTCACACAGTAGGGAAGGACCGGGTCAGGACTCATGGACAAACCCTTCTCTGGACAGTGGCAGACCTGGGTTCCAATGCCAGCTCCCCCACTGACAGGCTGTGTCATCTCAGGAAGCCCTGTGCTGCTCTGAGCTTCGGAGTCTGCACCTGTCGGTGGGGCTAATACTGCCCCCTCACTGACAGTCAGCTCAGGACACACACGTGTGAAGGGCCCAGGGCCATGGCCAGTACGTTGTAGGTGCTTTGTGCAGGTCTGTTTCATTTGAGAAGAAGGCAAAAAGCACAGGCATGGGTGCTCTGTGAAAGAAGGAATCAAGGAAGGGGCAGCAAGCTTGAACTCACTGCGACCTTGGGCAGCTCACAACCCCCTCTGGACCTCAGTTTCCACACCTGTAAAATGAGGGGATGGGATTAAATTATTTCTAAGGGTCCTTCTAGCACTAAACACAACCTCCCCTGACATTTTTTTTTTTTTTTTTAATTTTTGGCTGTGTTGGGTCTTCGCTGCCGCGCGCGGGCTTTCTCTAGTTGTGGTGAGCGGGCGCTACTCTTCGACGCGGTGTGCAGGCTTCTCATTGCAGTGGCTTCTCTTGTCGCACAGCACGAGCTCTAGGCACACGGGCTTCAGTAGTTGTGGCGCGCAGGCTTCAGTAGTTGTGGCATGCGGGCTCAGTAGCTGTGGCTCACAGGCTCTAGAGCGCAGGCTCGGTAGTTGTGGCGCATGGGCTTAGTTGCTCCTCAGCACGTGGGATCTTCCCAGACCAGGGCTTGAACCCGTGTCCCTTACATTGGCAGGTGGATTCTTAACCACTGCACCACCAGGGAAGTCCCTCCTCTGACATCTTGTCTCCTACATCTAACCACCCTCCACGAGGGCACTAGCAACGCTGCTGGGAGGGATGGGTGAAATTCCGTAACATGCAATTAACCATTTTAACGTGTACAGTTCCATGGCATTTAGTACATTCACAGTGTTGGGCAATTACCACCTCTATCCAGTGCCAAATCATTTTCATCACCCCAAGGAAAACCCCGTGCCCAGCATTCCCCATGCTCCCTCCTCCAGCCCCTGGCAACCACCAATCTGCTTACTGTCTCTATCACCTTACCTATTCTGAATATTTCATATAAATGGGACCAGACAATATGTGACCATACAGTTTGCATCTGCCTTTCACTTAACATGTATCTGAGCTTTATCCTCATTGTAGTGTACTTCATTAGTACTTCATTCTCTTTTATACCTAAATAATATTCTGTTATATATGTATACCACAATTTGTTTATCCATTCATCTGTTGATAGACATTTGGGTTGTTCCCACCTTTTAGCTGTTGTGAATAGTACTGCTATAAATATTCATACACAGATATTTGCTTGAGTACCTGTTTTCAGTTCTTTGGGGTATATGATTAGGGGTGGAATGGCTGGATCATATGGTAATTCTATGTTTAACTTTTTAAGGAACCACCAAACTGTCTTCCATGGTGGCTATGGATTTATTTTTATATATTTATTTTTCGCAGTCCTTTTTATTCACTGCAGTATCCCTGCACATAGGAGGCACTCAGTGCACATTTGTTGAAGAAATGAATGAATCTCCCACCGTCTCTGCTTCCCTGTCCCAGAGCCCCGTCACCATGTCTAGGGTCTGTATGTCCCCTGCTTCAGTAGACTGTAACCTCCAAGAGAGAATGAATTAACATTTCGTCCAACCCACTTGGGGCCGGACCAGAGAAGGGGCCCAATGCATCTGTCTTGACTTGATGTGGCTGAGCTTCCCCAGGGATGGCTGGAGCTGTCGGTGTCTGTAATCTGAAGGTGCCCCATGACAGCAGCACCTGTGGCCCTGCACCCTGTCGGCTCCCCAGGCTGGCTGTGTGGCCTAAGCCAGACGCCTTCCCCTCTGTGGTCCCACAGCTCTCTGTCTGGGCACCTTTGAGGCTGGGCCAGAAACTGCACCCTCTCATGCCCACCCCTGACCCCTGACCTCTGACCTCTCTTCCAGCTCCATCGGCCGTGTCCATCATGCACCAGGTGAGCCGCACCGTGGACAGCATTACCCTGTCGTGGTCCCAGCCCGACCAGCCCAATGGCGTCATCCTGGATTACGAGCTGCAGTACTATGAGAAGGTACCTGTGCTCCTGGGCGCTCTCCCCACTCCCACCTCCCGCAGGGCCCCCTTCCAGGCTGGGTTCTGGGGTTCTGCCATCCCGCAAGACTAGGCAGTCTGGTGAAGCAGAAAGAGCACTGGCCTCAGCTCCACTCCTGCCCAGCTGTGAGACCTCAGGCAGTTGCCTTGACCTCTCTGAGTCCTGCTTTTCTGGTCTAGGGGGTCAGGCCACAATCTCAGTGAAATGTAGCGGTCACAGCCCTTTCCCCACCAAGACCCCTTTCATCTTGACTTTGATGGGCCTGATGTTCTGAAAAAACTGGTTTTCCCAAAAGCTGCATTTCTTAAGTAATAATTAGTCATTTACCCATTCTGAAGCAGAGATTTGAAACTGCTCAAGAGAGCTTCTGACGGGGTGAGAGGGTGAAGCTTCCTCCCCATGTTGCTCTGATTCCAGCTAAAACACTTGGTTTTGTTTGCCTGAGTGCCCTTTGTGTGTATGGGGAGAGAGTGATTTCTCTTTGAGCTTTTAAATCAGACCTTTATTACTCCCTCAGGGACCTAGGGTTGGAAGCCACTGGTGTAGAAGAAGGAGCATTGGACGAGGAATGAGAAGCTGTAGGTTCAAATCCCAGCTCCATCCATAACCAGCTGTGTGACCTTGGGCGGGCATCTTTCTCTCTCTGAGCCTCAGTTTCCCCCTGTGTCAAATACAAATGAGACCACCTCTCTCGCGTGGCGGCTGTGAAGGTTAGGGAGAAAAGGCAGGTGTAGTGCCCAGCATTGCCTGGCCCTCAGCAGAGACAAGTGTGCTTTCCCTTCCTCCCTCTTCTGCGCTGCCTGCTTCTCGGTGGGCAAGAGCTACATGATGTAAGGCCAGGTGAGCTCAGCACGTCTGAATGTGGGGTCTGCACAGTACAGAGACAGCAGGGGACAGAGCAGCTGGACATCAGAGGCCCAGAAAACTCTCTCTTTGGGATGATGACGTTTTTAACTGCTCCCTGAGCCACCAAATAGCCACAGAGGCGGTCCCTGGGAAAGGGATCACTGGGCTCCCATTCAGACTAGGTTGTAAATGACGACAGGAAGTACATTAGTTGAGGGTAAGCCCACTGGGAAACAGAAAAGGATGGAAAAGCTCTCCCTAACGACTAAGAGGAAGAGAGGGGGAGTCATTTCCAGCCAGCCCTGCTGGGGCCCGCGTTCTGAGGCCCAGCCCAGCCCTCCCACTCTATTAACCCCTGGATCGGCCAAACTCTGGTGAGTCTCAGAGGTCCAGCCTCCCCCAGCCGGTTTGTGATTGCTTCCTTGCTCATCCCCTCGTCTAAGCAGTGCGCTCCGAGAGACCAGGAGCCACGTCTGTCCAGTACACTGCCTGCTCCCAGCGCCCTGGGCCTGGCACCAAGGAGAAACTTGATAAGCATTGGCTGATCCCTTCCCGTGGCCTTGGTAGACAGTGGAGACCTTGCCTTATCTCCGCTGTGTCCCTCGCCTGGCACACAGTAGGTGTTTGAGGTGTTGTTGGACAGCCTGAGCTGGGATGAGGTGAGGGAAGCAACTCCACCCTCGCTGGGCCCTGGAGAGCCTGAAAGTAGCCGGACACCCAGGGTAGCTGGACCAGCTGCTCCCAGGCCCAGGAAGCCCCAGGCTTTGCAGAACATTTCCACCCCCTCTGGCAGGGACAGTTTAGCAGCTCAGAATTAAAAAAAAAAAAAAAAAAAAAAAACTAATTAAGAAGCTTTATGATTAAATGAAACTGAAAGCATTTGTCCCCAAAGATTGGAACGGAAATGAGAAATCCCGGCGCGGGTCCTGCCTACGACCCATTTCCTACCGAGAAGGGAGGGGCTGGGGAGGCTGTCGGAGGTGTGAACCAGGAGGCAGCACTGTCCTACTTTCCGCCGCTACCTGGGCATCCCCAGGCCCCTGCCAGGGGTGGCAGGACCAGCAGGCCCTGCAGCAGCCATAGTTATCACCTGCTCACATTTCCTGAGTGCCCACTATGGGCTGAGCACATCACCTCTGTTACCTCATTCATCCTCGCAGCAGTGCTATTCGTCTCACTGGACAGGAGGGGAAACTGAGGCACAGGGAAGTTGTGTAACTTGTCCAAGAGCACCCAGCTGCTAAGTGGAAGACTTCACCTGGCCCTCCTGCCTCCCAGTTTTCTCCCAGGGATATTCTGGGATGACTGTTAAGAGGTGGACAGGAACAGGCCCTGTTGGAGAATTGTAGGCACAAATGGCAAGAGAGGGGCAGACATGAGGTACAGCTCTGATGAGACGTGGCCTTACTTCTGTCAACCCCTCCTCCCAGGGCCTGGGTGCAGAAAGAGACAGCTTGGCTCTGCAAGTGGGCAGATGGACTCTGGTTTGTTCAACATTCACTGTCACCAGCTTTGGGCTGGGCTGCTGGATGCCAGGAATACTCAGAGTAACCAGACGTGCCTGAAGGCCTCAGGGATTTCACAGTCCAAGGGAAAAGACAGGTTCAGACACAAATAGCCATTAGACAAGATGTGCTACAGGCCACAGAAGGGCCAGCAAAGGTTTCATGGGGCCACCATAATCCTGGCATGGATGAGAGGAAATCTTCATTTAGGTTACATTTGAGCTGAGCCTTGAAAGATGCTAGGAGTTAACCAGACAGACAAGTGATGAGAGCAGGGTCATTCCAGATGGCAAGAACAGCATGTGCAAAGGCCCTGGGGCAGGAGTGTGCTAGCTGCATTCAGGGAACAAAGAAGGCGAGAGTGGCAGGAACGATCAGAACAAGGGAGGGATTGGTAGGGGAGGAGTTTGGGGAGGGAGGCGGGGTGGGGTTGTGGTGGGACTTCCAGGCCGTTAGAGTCTGGATTCAATTTAATGGAGTATGATAGGAAGCCATCAGGAGATTCTGGAAGGATGTGATCTGACTCCTATTACTTTTAAGATTCCTACTACTTGCCATGTGGAGAATAGACTGCAAGGGGGTCCCAGGGACACCATAGACCCAGCACAGGGCTCTTATGGGACGCCAAGAGAGAAATGATGGTGGCATGGAGTTGGAGGGCTGGCAGCAGAGATGGTGAGAAGCTGACAAATTCAGACAATATTTTGGAACTCAGGGGACCAGGGAGATGTGAAAGATGACTCCCAGTGGATGGTGGTGCCTTTTCCCGGGGGCACATGTGGGTTTGTGATTTGCAGAGGTAGGTGCAGTGCTTGCCAGGGGTAGGGAGATGGTAGCCAAGAACAGACAAGAGAGGGTGCCGAGGAAACACAGAAGTGGAAGGATAGGATCCAGGACAAAGGCAGGATTTAAGGAGAGACAGAAAAAGTTGTTGATGAAAGTGTGGGAGAAGACACCAGCAGAGGGTGAGCAGGAGAGCCAGACGTGGCTTCTATCCCTGAGCTCTGACATCCCAGCCACCACCTCTACTTTTCTGAGTCAGCCCCACCCTTGGGGAGGCAGAGCCGGGCTGCTCGTGGTGAGATTTGTTTCTGGTAAGCCCACAGCCAGCTCTTACCCAACACTCCAGCATCCTCCTGGTGCCTGCAGTTGATTTCTTTAATGAATGCTCCAGATCCTCCCAGGTGGGGAAATTCGGAACTGAGCCCTGCAGTCCCCTGTGGGCCCCACCCCCCCATCATCCTTCCCACTCCTCCTTTCCTTCTTTAGAAAGGGCTCTTTTGGAGCAGCCTCTCCGTTTGGCCTTTCCCCAGCTCCACTGGGATTTCCCAGCCTGCCCGGAGCCCGGAGCTGACAACCACGTTGCTGGAAGGTTTCTGGATGCCGTTGACGAATGGTGTTAGCCAGACCGTGGTTGGCCGTTTCCATTGGTTCTGGCATCCCAGGGGAGGTGGCCTCCTTTGGCAGCTGCCCTGAAGCACACAGGTTCACGCTCCCTTTGGCTCCCCAAGAGCTCAAGAAGAGTCATTTGTGAGGCGGATGGGCCCTCGTAGGCCACATCGATTTATGTGTTTATTCAACAGAAACTTCTACTTGGCAGAAGTGTAGGGAAAGGATATTCCAGACAGAAGAAACAATGGTTGGGGGAGCAAGGAGTGAACTATGAAAGTCCAGGCTGCATTCAGGTTGTTGCCCAGTGTACATGGAGTTGTATCTCATTCATTCACTTTTGCAGTCGCTCATTCATTTAATGACCGTTGGTGAAGGCCTACTCTATCACGTGTTGATGGTAACAGTGATGGTGGTAGCCTGCATTTACTAAGTCTTTAGGTGTCCTAGAGACTATGGTAAAAGCTTTCCCCTCGGGCTTCCCTGGTGGCGCAGTGGTTGAGAGTCTGCCTGCCGATGCAGGGGATGCGGGTTCGTGCCCCGGTCCGGGAAGATCCCACATGCCGCGGAGCAGCTGGGCCCGTGAGCCATGGCCGCTGAGCCTGCGCGTCCGGAGCCTGTGCTCCGCAGCGGGAGAGGCCACAGCAGTGAGAGGCCCGCGTACCGCAAAAAAAAAAAAAGAAGCTTTCCCCTTTTTTTCCTATTAAATCTCCACAATCACCCTGTATGGTACATAGTGGTGTTATCCCACTTTAGCGATGAGAGCACCGAGGCTGAGAGGGCTTAAGAAATGCAACCAGTGCCTCATTGGTCCATTGGGTAAGGATCTAAACTGAGCACTAGTGGATTTCATACTAAATTTCCTCCCATAATCTGTTGGTGCTTAACCTTTATGCAGATAATGGGACTTCAAAGAGAGGGGAGAGGGAAGGGAATTGATGGCTCTTGAGCATCTCCAATGTGCCAGGCACTACCTGATCAAATTTGATCTTCACAACAACCCTGAAAAGTTGGCATTTATTGCTCCATTTTCCGGAATAGAAAACGGGCTCAGGGAAGTGAAGGGTCTTTCCCAAGGTCACAGTGCAAAGAAGTGGAAGAACTGGCATTTGAAATGACTTTCAATCCCATGCTCAGTCCTGTGCCTAGCTTTAGAGGAGGGATCCACTCAGGTTAGTGCCTAAATTTCCCGAGGCACCTATGCCACCAACAGTTTCCTCCCATCTCCTCATACAATCAGAAACTTTAAACTTCCAGCCTCTAAGCGGGCAGCCACCGTCTGCAGAATCCAATTCCCCTTTTCAAGCCGAGCCCATCCCGTGCTGGACAGCGGCACCTAGTGGCCAACTGTGGGACTGCACCCCAGGTTCATAGAATGAATAGTTTAACATTCACTCATTCATTCATTATGTCAGTAGTTAGTGAGCACATACTACGTGCCCAGCCTGGGGGTCCCAGAGATGAACCAGACAAGGTCCCTGCCCCAGGGAACCCACAGGCTTAGAGAAGACACATTTATATCAGAACAGTGGGTGGGAGAGGAGACAATGGACCTGCAGTCTCTGGCTGGGACATCTGGGAAGTCTCCCCAGCCGAGGCGATACTTGTGCTGAGTCTTGAATGATAAGTAGGGAACTGCCAGGCAAATGAGTAAAGAGTATTTCAGACAGGGGCAACAGCACTTGCAAAGGCTCAGAGTGTCCAGGTAAGGTCGGATTGCCAAATAAAATATAGGACACCAGGTTATATTTGAATTTTTAAAAATATATTCTTAGTATAAGTATGTCTCA
This sequence comes from Delphinapterus leucas, assembly GCF_059928025.1. Taxonomy (NCBI): domain Eukaryota; kingdom Metazoa; phylum Chordata; class Mammalia; order Artiodactyla; family Monodontidae; genus Delphinapterus; species Delphinapterus leucas. The sequence continues at coordinate 172,918,735 of NC_143129.1, read as the reverse complement.
AAGAATGCACGGGACATACTTATACTAAAAAGTTATTCATTGTTGAGCAGAAATTCAGATTTAGCTGAGCATTCTGTTTTGTTTTGTTTTTTCTAAATCTGGCAACCCTACTAGGGAAAGGGGAAGCAGTTGCATATAGCTGGAGCCTGGAGGACCCTGGGGATGTGGCAGGAGAGACTGGCAAAAGCCAAGTCATGGAGAGTCTGGAATGCCAGGCTAAGGAGTACAGCCTTCGCCCTGTGGCTGTTGGCAAAGGACTTTGCATGCAGGCCCCTATGCTTGGTACAGGGGAACGAAACACAGCCCCTTCCCTCCGGAGTTTACAATCAAGGGAGTGAGATGAGCATGGGCCTAGGGTGACGGGACATAGCTGAAACCAGACAGCAAGTGCTCCAGGGCTCAGAGGAGGGGAGGCACATCTGGTGAGGAAGTCAAGGAGGCTTCCTGGAGGAGTAGGCAGGTGATCTGGCTCAGGAGAAGAGACTGCCTATCCGCTACTGCCCCCACATCCCAAGCTCTTTCTCACCTCCTTGCCTTTGCACCTGCTGCTTCTTCCCAGCAACACCCTCCCGCTTCTTTGCCTGCGTGACTTCTATTTGTTCTTTAAGATTCCGTTCCAGTTGCCCCCAGTCTCCAGGGAGATTTCCTTGACATCATCTGATATCCCCCAGCCAGGCCAGGTCACATGCCCCTGGGCTCACTGCGCTTACCCTACCCATGTAAGCATTTCATACATATTAATTCATTTCATTCTCTGAACCCTTTGAGGTAGCTATTATTATTATTATCCCCATTTTACAGGTGAGGAAAAGGAGGCAGAGAGAAGTTAAGGAACTTGCCCAAGGTCACAAAGGTAGTAAATAATAGAGTCAGGATTTGAACCGAGAAAGCCTGGCTCCAGTTCCCTTTAACCTATACACTATAATAACATTGTAATTACATGATTACAGGGTAGTTGTGTAATTACATAATAGGATTGTAGTTACCATTATTATCTGTAATAACATTGCTCACACTGAATTTAATTGTTTCATGAGAGTTTTCAAGGGCTCTGCATACCCGGCCATGTACAGGATTAACATGTACAATCAGGTGTGCATTTTTCTACATAAGGGTTCATAGCTTTTCATCGGTTTCTCAAAGGGGTTCATGATCCTCAAAGGGTTAAGACCTCCCCACGATTTGCTTTACTGAACTGAGCTCTCCAAGGAGGCCAGGGCCTCTGCTTTACCTCCTGTGGGTCCCTAGTGCCCAACCCAGGGCCTAGTGCAAAGAGGGTATTTGGGGAGGGTTTGCTGGGTAGCTGACAGACACCTGAACAAGCATCGTGTAGGCTGGTAAACATCTGCATCAACTCAAGCACTTTTCCACTCCCACTGCAGCAGCTGGATCTTTGTCCTGTCCCAGACTCCTCAGGTCACCCTGGGCAGTGATCAGGTCAGAATTGGCATTCTCCTCTCTCAAAGGAGGGAACGTCAGGTCCTGGGTATCCAAAGGCATGGGTATTAGAGGCGGCTCCATGCAGGAGACTTAGTTTGAGTCCCAAAGCAGCCACCAACTGATGCATGTGACCTTGAGCATCATTTTCCCTTTCTGGGCCTTAATTCCTGCCTCACTCAAATGTGCTGAGGCTGAAAGGGGGTCCGTCCACTTAATCCGTAGAGGCATGAGGCAGGAAGAGGGATGCAGAAGTGAATAAGTTGGGCCCTCTCCCTGCTGTCTCTAAGAACCCACAGTCTAGTCTTCAGGGTCTGCATACAGTGGCCACTCAGCATATGTGTATTAGTCAGCTGTTATTGAGATGATGCTGCAGAACAAACAATTCCAACAATCCAGTGGCTTACAACAACAAGTGGCTATTTTTCTTGCTCATAGGTTTTTGTCTGTGGGTCAACTGAGGTGGTGCTGTTTCAGCCTAGGAGTTAGGTCAAGGTCTTCTTCACAAGTTTCTCCTTCTAGAACCAGCTGTTACCCAGGTTAAGCCTCACCATGGCAGATGGCAGAAGCATAAGAGACCAGGTCAAATCAACAAGCACATGTAAAGCCTCTACTTGCATTACGTCCTTTAGAATATTCCAACAGCCAAACCAAGTCACATGAACAAATTCAACATCTGTGAGGCAAAGAAATATGCTCTGCCTTCTTTTGTGGGAAGTGTTGCAAATCATACGCAAAAGGTTTGGGTATGTGATTCTGTTACAGGAAAGGAGTGAAGAATTTGGAACCGCAGATGTTTGTCCAGTAGCCAGACCTGCCCCAAGTGGCAGGAGTGGATGGTGGACTCTGGGCTGCAGCCTCACTAACTGTTTTCTCTGTTCCTCGGCAGGAGCTGAGTGAGTACAACGCCACAGCCATAAAAAGCCCCACCAACACGGTCACTGTGCAGGGCCTCAAAGCCGGCGCCATCTATGTCTTCCAGGTGCGGGCACGCACCGTGGCGGGCTACGGGCGCTACAGTGGCAAGATGTACTTCCAGACCATGACAGAAGGTAAGCAGGGTGCAGAGGGCAGGAGGAGGGTGTTGACTCTACAAACAGAACAAGGACCACCTCCTACAAAGTGCCTTTGTGCAAATTAGAAAAGGCACCCCCTCTTCTAGATGTCAATTCTCCCTCCCTCCCGGGTGAGAACATTTGTGCACTGTACAGACCGCACAGCCACATATAGAGGACTGTTTCTGTGGCCCGGAAAAGATATGAACTCCTCCGTTACCATCGTGTCCTTTCCCAGGACCGTTGGGAGCTCAGCCCCAATTTGCAAAGCCACTCTGAGCAAGCCAATTCCATTCCCTGGGCCAGTTTCTTCTCATCTATGAAATGAAAGTATCATATTCCATCTGAGAGAGCAAACATTTTATCCATACATTGCTCCAGTGACTTGCGGTTGGTTTGAGAAGAATTCTGAAGCCACATCTGAGCTCAGCAGGGAGAAGTGCAGGGATGGATTAGTAAGGTCTTCCCTGGGCAAGAGAATGGAAGGTTGTAGCCCATGTGCTTTGTGTCTCCAAGTTTGGGACCACATGGTCTCTAAGCACCCTCCCTGCTCTAATAATCTTTGAGAAGCAGCCCAGTTATAGAATGCAGACTCTAATGCCTGACAGTGCTAATTCAGCTCTAGCTGTGTGGTCCTGAGTAACTCACCCTACCACTCGGAGCCTCAATTTTCTGATCTATAAATGGGGATGATAACAACTAACTCATTATCATCATTATCATCAAGCTAGGGCCAGGATGGGGGATAAAGGTACAGGCCGTAGCACAGGGTTGGCACTACATCTCACGTACTTAGTGCTCACCAGATAGTGGTTAAGGTCATAGTTGTCATTGCTGTGAGTCTGGGGGCCCTTTCCCCAACCAGCCATTCAACCACTGGGCATGGGCCTCAGCCTTTGCCTGGTTGAACATTTCAGAGGCTCCTGGACCCCTGAATTCTTATCACAAAGTCTTATCACAAAAGTCCTCCCTTATAGCTCCACCATCTCTTCTAGTATTCACCTCCTCTGCAAAATCCCCCTTCCTCATGGCCAGCGTTTTTCACCTCTCTAGGTCCTCTTGCATGTTGGATGAGGGTCACTGACCTGGGGATTGGGGAACTGTCTCAAGACCTTTCTTTAGTAATTCAACAAATATGTGTTGGTTCTAAGGACCCACAAATGACCTAGTCCCTGACTTCAATAAGTTCCTGTCCGGTCATGGAGGCAATGAGTAGTAATAATAAAATTTTAAACAATGAAGATGTTGATGACATTGAGAATGCACCGAACGGTTTCCAAGAGCCAGGGCCAATGCTGGGCACATTTTACACATTATCTCACTTAAGCCCATGGCCTTGGATCAAACAGACGTGGGTTCAGATGCTGGCACTGGCCACTTTCTAACTGTGTGACCTTAAGCAAATCACAATTTTGCTAAGCCTTAGTTTCCTGATCTGTTAAATGGGATAATTATAGGCAGTACATCATAGGACTTTTCTGAGAACCACACAAGATGCATAACATACTTAACCATGACAGACACTTAAAACACTTAAAAACAATAGTAGTTAATATTTACTGAGTGCTCACTATGTGCTACAAGTTATGCTAAGTCTTTTACACGAAAATCCCATGAAATGGGAATTATTCTTCTTCTCACTTTACGTATGAGGAAACTGAGCCATAGAGAGGTAAGTCACTTTACCAGAGATCACACAGATAGTAAGTGGCACCATTGGGACTCAAACCCAAGGAGTTCAGCTTCAGAGCCTGTGCTTTTTTTTTTTGCGCTACGCCGGCCTCTCACTGTTGTGGCCTCTCCCGTTGCGGAGCACAGGCTCCGGACGCGCAGGCTCAGCGCCCATGGCTCACGGGCTCAGCCGCTCCGCGGCATGTGGGATCTTCCCAGACCGGGGCACGAATCCGTGTCCCCTGTATTGGCAGGCGGACTCTCAACCACTGCGCCACCAGGGAAGCCCGAGTCTGTGCTTTTAACTGCCTCTGTATATGTGCCAGATAATTATTATTATTGATTTTCCTATCAAATTGAGATGCAGGCATTATTATGCCCATTTTATAGATGAGAAATTGAGAGTTGGAGCAGTTCACGGACTTGTCCAAGGTTACTTGTGAGGGAGTGAGGGCCAGTTCTCCACCCGAGTGTGACAGATGCTCTGCCAGGAGCGGAACAGACCTGGGACCCAAGGAGACGCGGTGTGGTGGGGATGCAGGGGGTTATGACCCCCAGAGCCAGGCTGAGAGCACCGTGCTATGCTTTCTCCCCAGCCGAGTACCAGACAAGCATCCAGGAGAAGCTGCCCCTCATCGTCGGCTCCTCGGCAGCTGGCCTGGTCTTCCTCATTGCTGTGGTTGTGATCGCCATCGTGTGTAACAGGTGGGTGGTGTCCCCCGGCCTGGTCCAGGCCTGGCTGTCCGCCCATTCTGCCATTCCTGAACAGTGTCTGTGAACAGAGGGGACAGGTGGGGCTCGGGTGGCCTGGAGACCCACAAGTGGCCTCCCACTGCCTAAATGGCCACCGTTGGCAGTCCATCCCTTTGAGTCAAGCATTGCCCTGGACAAGTCCAGTATTCGAGGAGGTGGCACATTGAGACACTAATACTCCAGCATGAAGGGACGTCTCAGAGCAGTGGGTGGGAAAGACTGCAGGATGCCGGGAGCCAGGGATGGTGGAGAGGGAGTACCAATCACCCTACTTTCTGCTCTAGTAGAGGCCCCTTCATGAATAGGGCCATAAGCAGGCTGAGGAACTCGGGCAGGCCCCCCTGGCTGAGGTGGCTGGAAGGAAGGGGAGAGGACACAGACAGGAAGAGGTGCAGGAAAGGGCATCCCAAGTGGCTGGCACAGCACAGGCAAAGGCAGGCGATGGGACCGGTTCCTGGACTTCTGCTGGGCTTAATGCAAAGACTCTCCCTTCTTCCTTAGAGCTCCCCACTTAAGAACAGACTAGGTCATAAGGTCAGATGGACAGAAGCCCCTGAGTTTCTGGGGCCAGGGGCCATGGCCAGAGATGACTTTGCTCTTTGAAAGGGGCTCAGCTGGTGAGGGGACAGGGGAAATCGTGAGCCTGGACTTGAAGTAGGAGAGGTGGCAAGAGCTGAGTGGGACCAGGGTGGGTGAGGCTGCTCGGCCAGGGGCCAGCAGGGCATCCTCTGGCAAGGGGGTGGTTTCAAGGGCCTGCCCACCCTCTCCCTATCACCTACTGTGGCTCCCAGCTCCCCGGGTGCCTCCAGGTGGCTCCAGCCCTCTGCTCTTGTTCCAGAAGACGGGGGTTTGAGCGCGCTGACTCGGAGTACACGGACAAGCTGCAGCACTACACCAGTGGCCACAGTATGTATACCCGAGCGGGGCCAGCACCCCGGGCCCTCACTGCCAGTGCCCAGCAACCTGTCCAGCCTTCTTTCACTGCCTCCACCCTTGCTGCGGTCAGACCGATGCCCAGCGGTTCCCCGAACGAACGTGCACATGCCACTCCCTCTGCCTGAAGCACTCCCCCTTCTCTTTACCTGGGTCCCTCCCTCTCCCTCAGGCCTCATCATATACAGACCCCTCTGAGAAGCCTTCCCTGACCCCACCCTGGATTTAGGGCCCTCGTCTGTGCTTACACCGCGCCCCCCTACCTGGCTGCGCGGTGACGGCCGCTTCCTTTCTCCCCGCCATTACGCTGGGGGCACGTGGGGACCTGAAATTGTCTGACACTCACCACTGCTTCCCCAACGCTAGCTGGCGGCCCTGCACACAGCAGGCACTGGGTACAGCCTTGCAGAATAAACACAGGAGTTGAGTGAGATGGTGAGAAGCCCAGGCTCTGGCCTGGGAGGGGAGAGAAGGGAGGCAGGAGGCCCCCTGCTGTGCCTGCTCAGTGCCTCCATTTCCTGCACCCTCCCACCCCACCTTCAGCCAGGTCTGGGGGCACGTGAGCCACACACTCCCAGAGCAGATGCCCCTCCTGGGGAGCGGATCAGAGAGAAGAGCAGAGCAGAGATTCCTCTCCCTCTGACCCTGGCAGAACCAACAACCTGTGCAGGGAGGGGACATGTGGGTCCTCGCTTCGGTTCACTCAGCAAACAGGAATTCCAAATGGGCTCAGTGGGGTACCGCAGGGCTCCTCAGTTGGCCACCAAGTAAGGGGGGGTCATCAGCACATCGCTTCATTTGTCACATATTTGTTGTGGCCCATGATGTATGTCAGGCCCTGCTCTAGGTGCTGGGGACACACAAGTAAACAAACCAAATATCCCTGCCCTGGTGGAACTTATATCCTAGTGGGAGGCATAGGGAATTTTTAAAAACACATGCAATAAATGAATAAAGCATATGGTATATCAGAAGATAAAAAGTGCCATGGGAAAAAAAGCAAAGTAGAACAGGGTGATTGGGAGCTGCAGGGGTCAGCGCTTCATTTTTAAATAGGGGAGAAGGGGTAGGCCTCAGCGAGAGGGCTTCCTCTGAACAAAGGTGCAGAGGAGCTGCGGGAGCGAACTGTGTAGAACCTGAGGGAAGAGCATCCCAGGCAGAGGGAATAGCCAGTGCAAAGGCCCTGAGGCTGGAACGTGTCTGGCAGGTTCAGAAACAGCCAGGAAGCTAGTGTGACTGGAGCAGAGTGAGGGGGCAGGAGCAGGAGGTATGAGGGTCCATGACATGCAGATTCTTATCAACCGTTGCAGGACGTTGGTTTTCATTCTGAGTGAAATGAGAAGCCTCTGGAAGGGTCTGGGCAAAAGACTGATGTGCTCTGAGTTACAGTTTTCACAGGATTTCTCTGGCTGCCGTGTGGAGAATGGACTGAAGGGGCTGGGCTGTGCCAGGCAAGGACAGAACAGGGGCCGTGAGGTGGCTGCTGGGATAATCCAGGGAAGATATGATGGTGGCTGGACCAGGGTGGCAACGGGGGAGGTGGTGGGAAGGGGTTGGATTCTGACACACTTTGAAAGTAGAGCCACCAGATTTGCTGCAGGATTGGATACAGGGTATGCAAGAAAGAGCAAAGCCAAGGAGTTCTAGATATTAAGCCTCTGGGTAAGACTTAACTTGAAGTAAAAGTTCCTGGGCTTAAAAATCATTTTAGACATAAATGTAAAAATAATTAAACCATTAACATTTCCAGAAGACAATTTAGGTAACTATTTAACTGATATGTGGATGGACAAGCACCTTCTAAGCACAAAAGCAATGGAAGGACCATAAGACAAAGGTGGACAAATTTAACTACACAGAAATAAAAATCCACCTGTATGTTAAAAATAAAATTCATAAATTCCATCGCCCCATCCTATTCCCCAAGTAATAAAATCATGATCGTAGATGTAGCTTAAACGTGTTCTTTGTGCCAAGAACTCTTTTAATGCTTAACGTGTGTTTATTCATTTAATCCTGATAATTTCCCACTTTGAGTATGAGGAAGCCAGGACACAGAGAGGTCCCACAGCTGTGCAAGGCAAAAACTAGGGTACAAACTCAGGGTGTCTGGCTCCAGAGCACACACGCTTAGCCACGCTGTGCTACCTACACCCTTCTGAGCTAGAATAAGACAGGCTCACATGCTCCGTCACCTGGAACCATTTGGGAGCATCACTATTTAGAGGGTGAGTCAGTAACAAGGAAACAGGTGACAGCAGGGATTTGTTTTCAAAATAGACCCCAGAATAGAACGTGTTGTTCACAGATCAACACATTCTCAAGCTCAAGCTCCTACGCCCTGCATCTGAGCAGGATTTTGTTTTTTGTTTTTGTTCTCAAAGCCCTGCCAGCCCTGTGATCGCATATCCACCAGCAACCCTCTGTGGCTGGGACAGAGGAGGAAGCTGAGGCCCGGGTATGTGTGTGATGGCTCCAAGTCACCCTCACGGGCTCATGTTTTCCATCGTTCAGCAGGTGCTGAATGAGTACCGAGGGCTATGGTGCCTGGATGTGGAGCCAGGGGGACTCACCTGGTTTCTCAGCCATGCTCTGCTGCTGGCCAGCTAGGTGACCTTGGGGAAGCCATCAAACCTCTCTGAGCCTTGGCATCTTTATATGGGAAGCAGTAGGAATGATACATTCACAGAGTTATGAGGATTAAAGGATTTAATGGATATTAAAGTGCTTTGTAATAATAATACTTAACAATAGCCAACTCTTCATGATAACAGTTAACAATTATTCAGTGCTTTCTATTTGCCAAATACTGTACAAAGCCCTTTAAAAAGATTCTCATTTAACCTTTGCAACCCCCTTACAAGGTAGGGGATTTGTTTATTTATTATCTCCATTTTGTAGATGAAAGAAGTGAGGCACAGAGAGGTTAAGTAACTTGCCAAAGTTCACACAGCCAGATCAATACAGTGGTTGATCTTGAATTCAAACCCATAAAGCGGCTTATTTGTGACCATCATTACTGGCAGATCCAGAATTCAAATCCAGGTCTCTGGATGCCTGGATCCTCCTTCCCTCATCCGGAATTTCCCATGTGGGTTCAGGATGGCAGTTAGTGACCCTGACAGTCATAAATCATCCAAGAGTCCAATATTTTCTGAAGACTCTTGCCTGCAGGGGTCCTCATCCAACTTCAGTTCAGCAAATGCCCCTCCCGGGAGCATTTGGCCTTGTGCAAGGCTCTGGCCACAAGGAGCTCACATTCTATCCCAAGACACAGGCTGGGGAAGCACCCAGAATAAACTGGTAGCCTGGCAGTTGTAAGTGTAGATTTTGCAGCCTGGATTCAAACACCACTTCTGTCATTTATTAGCTGTGTCCATGTCCTCTTGGACAGGTCATTTAACAATTCTTATACCACAGTTTCTTCATCAAAAATGGGAAGGATAATATTATGTTGGACCAAATGAAATTGCCATTTCTGTAGGTCAGAAGCAGTCAAATATTGACAGTTCCATAGAGCTCAGCTTAATAATACTATTTACCTGGGAAGATTGTTAGGGAGGATTAATTGGGTCGATGCCTATAAAGTACATAGAGAAGGGTCTCGTATGTGGTAAATCCATGCTAAACTGTGAGCCAATAGTGTTATTAATTTTGGTGAGGCGAAACCAAAGGGTCACCAAAGCAGGGATGGCTGTGCTCAGAGCCGTACATTCAAAGGCGTTTATTAAGCACCTACTTTATACCACCTTCACATATACTCCAGAGGAAACAGTCTAGAGCAAGAGCTCACAACTTGGGGTTCACAGACTCCTAGAGCTTCCAGGGCCTGTGAACATTCCAGAATTATATGCTGACTATGGGCATGTGCACATACACGTGAATACTTTGCCAACAAGCAGATTCATAGCTTTCATCAGGCACTCATGACCCCAAACAGGTGGAGAGAGAAAACCCGGGCATGTCAATGAGTAATGCTGTTATTCTTCCAGCACCCTCTATGTGCCAGGCCCTGGGATTTAGCGAGAACGAGATAGACATGGCTTCTGTCCCTCTGGGGGAGGGACGGTAAAGCAAGCACTCTCACAGCAGGAGAGTGTTCCAGAAAGGGGTGGCAGGAGGCTGTGGGCCTGTGAATCTGGGAGCCCTGATACAAGGTAGAAAAGCCATACAGACATCCGGGGGAGTGGGTGTGGAGACAGGGCAGCAGGAGCCTGAGGAGAAGGCATTGGCCTCCACTGAAGGGATCCAGGCAGGCTTCACAAGGGAGGTGGCGTTTGATCTGGACACAAAGGAGGAAAAGGGTGTTCCAGGTTGAGAGAACCACATGAACAAAAGCATGGAGGCAAGCAATTATGAGGTGTGTCTGGGACCTCTGGGTAAATAATTCCTTGTGCTGGCATATAGAGGAACAAGGGAGCTGTAAGTGGAGCCCCTCACGGAGCACTTGGAATGCCAGGTGAAGGCATGCACCTCTGTCCTGTAAGGGATAGAGAGCCCTCCTGACTAGCACTCCTGACCAAGGCTTGGGATGGCATCTGATTGGTTGGCAGCGCCCAACTAGGCTTTGAGCTCCTGCCGTGCTTCTCCTTAGCTCCCTGAGCTGACCCATTCCTGTCCTTCCTCCCCAGCTGGCCTGGCAGGAAGGGCTTCTCCCAGTTCTATTGGGAGGGAGACTGAAAGTCAGTCGCCAAGAACCACAGGCCAGACACCGAGTCTGGGCAAAAAAGAGAGCATCTCCGGGGAGCTGATGCACCCTCTCTGAGGAGGGCTGACTTGGGGAAGGAGTCACAGCTGAGTACTCCAGGAGGAGGACGCATGGACCAGATCTGGGTGGATTTCCTCCAGAGGCAGTGAACATGGTGATTAAGAGCCCCGGCCCTCAGCTCAATTCTGACAGACCTGGGTTCAAATCCTGGCTGTGTGGCCTTGGGCAGATTACTTGGCCTCTCTGAGCTGCAGTTTTCTCTCACATGTGAAATGAGAATAATGATCCCTTCCTCCAAGAGTTGATGGGTGGAGAAGATGAGATTATGCATGTAAAGAGCCTGGCACAGTGTCGGGCACAGACAAACAGCTAAGAAAGTGGAAGCTGGTATTATTCTCTTCTATCTCTATCATCTGGATTCTGTCGTCTGACACTCAGTGTCTGTTATGTGCAGAGCGTTATGCAGTATGCCAGGGAGAAAGGAGTGAGAAAAAAACATGCACCATCCCCCTCTTCCCCGGCTCCCACAGCCTAAGATGGTGGTTCTTAACTTCTTTAGGGTCTCAGACTCCTCTGAGTCTGTTAAAAGTTTTGGATCCTATGGCCGGAGAAACACAAATGTGCATATGTGTGTATATAAAATTATAAGACAGAAAAATCCAGAAAAAAAATCTATACTCAGGGATAGATTTTTGGAGAGCTTTTACTTTCAACAATATATATTTACGTAAATTTTAAACTATTTACAAGGAGCATAAATTACTTTTCTAATTCAAAGAGACAATAATAATAAATGCATTCCATTTCAGCAGCTCCACCAAACCCATCCTGGGACTGCCAAGTGGTTCACAGACCCAAATTAAGAAAACCCTGACCTAAAGGGCTAGACAGACACCCACACAAATAATCCAAAATGAGAATAATGTATTAGAGCAGCGGCTGGCAAGCTTTTCTGTAAAGGGTCAGACAGTAAATATTTTAGGCTCTGCAGGCCTTATGGTCTCTGTTGTAACTGCTCAACTCAGCCACTGTAGCGTGAAAGCAGCCACAGGCAAAGGAATGTGTGTGGCTGTGTTCCAATAAAACTTTATTTATGATACTTTATTACAAAATGGGCAGTGGGCCATTTTGCCAACCCCTGTGTTAGAGGTTCCAGCTCTTGGAATACTGGAATGTCTGAATTAGAGGCTGAGAGTGGTCAACTAACATGTCCAAGATCACACAACTGAGCAGGGCTGTGGCCTCACTCACCAACCAGCCAAGCCTTGCTATGGCCCAGGGACTTCACCTCCCAACTCCCAGAGCTGCGCCTCCAAAGTCACAACTCCTGAAGCTGTGGGAGAATGTGGGCAGGGAGCTGGGGAGCCAGAGGGAGGCCCAGGCTGGGTGAGGGCCAGATGGTCTGGGAAGTGGAAGACTAGTTATCTGGGAGGGGGAATGAGGGATAGATCATCTTTCCCTTCCTTCAAAGCATTTTGCTGACTCAGTGCTGGGGTCAGAATTGGGTCTTTAACATCCAAGTTACAGTCTTCCCTTCTGCATCAAAAAGTAAAAACCCACATCAGATCAGGAATCAACTTCATATGCCCCATGGCCAGCCTCACACTGATCACCAGGGAATTTGAGATCCAGAAAGGTTTAAGACTTGGCTAGCGGGGGGACCTGGGAAGTGGGCCCAGGAGCCATGGGTACTCAGACCCTTGTGAGGCAGCCGTTCCAGTGCCTGGGAGGGCTAAGGCAGCCAGGAAGTCTCCTGAGGGGAGAGGAGGCTTGAATGAGGCCTTGAAAGCCAGGGAGATCTCCTTAGCAGAAGCCCAAGAACATGGTCTGTTGCCTGCTCTTTCTATATTTTTGTTCCAATTCTCTCTCTTCCTTCTTGACTTCCCCTTCCTTTACTTTGCACCCCCTGATTGTCTATCACAAGAGTGATAAGCCTATCTATCCTTCCATGCCCACACTCATAACAGACATTGTTAATCAATCTTGACAGTCTTTTAGCTGCTCCAGGAAGCCACTATTAATCAATTAGAATTGGAACAAAAACTAGAACCTATTTGCTATCCCTGCTGACCTCTCTGTTCCCCTCACCCTTCTCCTCAGCTCAGTGCCCATCTGCTCACTGAGACCCAGAGCGGTCAAGTGAAATGCAGGGGCTTGCCCCATTCATACAGGGGCCACATGGGAGTGTACTTCCCTCCACCGAGGGACTGGCTCTCACTTTTCTATCTGTCCACATCTTGTGTCTGCGCACATGACTGAGCCTGGTCTTCTGTCCCAGTAACCCCAGGCATGAAGATCTACATCGACCCTTTCACCTACGAGGACCCCAATGAGGCAGTGCGGGAGTTTGCCAAGGAAATTGACATCTCCTGTGTCAAAATTGAGCAGGTGATCGGAGCAGGTAGGTGACTGGTACCCTCTCAGGTACCATGGCCTCAGCCACAGGCCAGGGGACCACCCCAGTGTGTACTCCAGGGATAGAGGGCAGGATGTGGGGCAGGAGCCTCAGAGGACCCTCCAAGGCCTGAAGACTCAGAATACCCAAGGTGGAAGGGCCCTCAAAGTTCGCCCAGTAAAACTACTTCATCACCAGATGAGGAAACAGGACTGGGAAGGAACTTGCACATCACATCAGAGATTGAGCTAAGTCTGGAACCCAGGTCTCTGGACTTAATCTAGTGCTTTGTCCTTCCCACAATTCATCCCAGGTCCCTCGCTCCATCTGCCCAGGTTCCCCTACATCCTTACCCCACACCCAGCCAAATATCACAGGATGGCCATGAAAGGTTTCCTCTTACTCCCAAAGGTGGCTGAGACTCTTCTGGGCCCTTGCATTCTATAAAGGGGTTCTGTGTCTGGGAGGATGAGCTGACCACTGAGGAGGAAAAGCTCCTGCAGGTCCCAGGATCAGAGGGAACAGGGAGGGAGGTGGCACTTCCACCTGGTAAGTGACATCCTGCCTCTTTTGGTGTGTCTGTCCCAGGGGAGTTTGGTGAGGTATGCAGCGGCCACCTGAAGCTTCCAGGCAAGAGAGAGATCTTTGTAGCCATCAAGACGCTCAAGTCGGGCTATACTGAGAAGCAGCGCCGGGACTTCCTGAGCGAGGCCTCCATCATGGGCCAGTTCGACCACCCCAACGTCATCCACCTGGAGGGTGTTGTCACCAAGAGCACACCTGTGATGATCATCACAGAGTTTATGGAGAATGGCTCCCTGGACTCCTTCCTCCGGGTAAGGGAAGCCAAGAATGGTGGGGCAGGAAAAGGAGTGGTAGACATAGCTTTATACTGTCAGAGCCTGAAAGGGTCTTGGCAAGATCTAGGTCAAGAATGGCTTGCTTGCTGCCACTTTCCATTCCTTTACCCATGCCAGGCATTGCTAATAAATCCCAGACTCTGTCCCACTAAACCCAGAAGCAATCTCAGAGTCCATCTCAATCCAGGAATTCCTCAATCCGGGAAGCCACAGCGAGTTGATCAGAGTTGGCATACAACCTGAAATCTGTTCCCTCCAAGCTCTTAGCCAGCCTTCTCACTATGCACAAGAGAAAACGGAGGCTCTAAGAGAAGTAGAGTTTGCCCAGTGTCACCCAGAGGGTCGAGATGAGAGCCAGGACTGGAGCAAGGTTTCTTGACCCTGAGTCCAGAGTTTTTACCAGATTTGGATTTTCCCAAAGCTGTACAGGGAGAGAGTTCAGAGCACAAGGCCAACAGAGGAAAGTTTCTAGGCACCCCAAGAGATCACAGTCAACCAGCTAGACAAAGAGCACTGACTAGGAATCAGAAGTATGCCATCAGACTAGGTGCTATTTAATAAATATTTATTAAGCACCTAGTACGTGCTAGGCACCTTCCATGCACCTTCTTGTTGAACTCTTGACAGCCCTAGAAGGTGGGTGTTAGTTATCCCCATTTAACACGCAGATGAGGAAACTGAGACTCAAGAGAGGTTAGGTCACATGTCCAAGGTTGCACAGCCAGCAAGGGGCAGAGCCAGAGTCAAACCAGCTCCAGAGTCCATGTTCTCTCCACCACCCTGAAACTGGCCTCTCTGACGTCTCTGAGCATCTGAGTCCTTCCCACCGAGAGCCCAGGCCAGGGCAGCAGGGTCCTGCTCCGGTTTCCCATTCTGAGAATGCTCCAGAGATCTGACTCATGCCCTTCCATTTACTCTGTGTTTCCTCCACTTCTCCCGAAGCAAAATGATGGGCAGTTCACAGTCATCCAGCTGGTGGGCATGCTGCGGGGCATCGCGGCCGGCATGAAGTACCTGGCAGACATGAACTACGTCCACCGCGACCTGGCTGCCCGCAACATCCTCGTCAACAGCAACCTGGTCTGCAAGGTGTCTGACTTTGGGCTCTCACGCTTTCTGGAGGACGATACCTCAGACCCCACCTACACCAGCGCCCTGGTAAGATGGAGGCAGGGAACAGTGGAGTCACAGGGCCAGGGAGGAGGACGAATATCCATCTCTCCCGTTTTCACCAACACTTGCTCATGCCGAGCGCTGTGCTGGGCCCTGGAGACGTAGAGACATAAACCATGTTTTCTGCCCTCTTGGAGCTCACAGACTGGTGGACACAGATGTGCAGAGCACCAGAGAGTGACGGGGCTGTGAGTTAGACACCAGCCTTGGGAGGCAGAGGAAGGCTTGCCAAGAAGGAGTGATAGCTGAGCTGAAAGCCAGGTGCCAGTAAAAGTTTGTCAGATGCCGTATTCTCATGGGGAGCTGTGACTGAAACACAGGCTGTCGGGGAAATTGGTGGGCACCCATGCCGGAGAAGTCGGCAGGGCCAGATCGCGGAGACTCTTGACTGCCCCAGCTCAGGACTCTCTCCCGAAAGCTGTTGGGGTTGTTGAAGAGTTTTAAACAGAAAGGAATAAGACACAATCCCTAGCCTCAGAGGTGGTTCAGATGGGACTTAGGGAAAGATTTGCAGAGGGACCTCAAGGACGAGAAGGAGGTTACCAGATGGCAGAGTGGGAGAAGGCACTTCATGCAGAGGGGAAGGCATGTGCAGACGCCTGGAGGCCCAGAGCCGCAAAGGTGAGTCTGGGGAACAGTGAGATACCTCGTGTGACTGTGCAGCACAGGGTACAGGCTGGGGAGCTTTGCGAGCAGAGGGCATGAGGGTAAGCCTCCCACCCAGTAACCCTCCTCATTCTGTTCCCCAGGGTGGGAAGATCCCCATCCGCTGGACTGCCCCAGAAGCCATCCAGTACCGGAAGTTCACCTCGGCCAGTGACGTCTGGAGCTATGGTATCGTCATGTGGGAGGTGATGTCCTATGGGGAGCGACCCTACTGGGACATGACCAACCAGGACGTAAGTCTCCAAGGGGATGGGCAGAGCCTCTCTGGCCAGCCAGACAGGAGGGGAAGATCCAGAACTTCTGGCCTTTTGCGTGTCTCTCAGGGGAGTGGGAACAAGGTCTCTGAGATCCAGCCCAATGTTGGTTGATTCAAACGTCTGCACGGGACCCTGGACTCTCCAGGGGTCTCAGGAGTAGGAAAGGCCTACCCATCCACAAACCAGCAAATCTTCAGAATGCTGTCACCTGTGACCAACCCTGAATGAGACCATATCTGCCCCTCAGGTGTTTACCACCCGTATGGGAGACAAGACAGTCATTCTGGGAACCAGATGTAGTTATCAGGTGCTATGTATGATCAGGTACTAAAGTGGAGGAGGCAGGTGTCCAGCCCTGTAGGTGTTGGAGCAAGGGCAGTGTGGGCAAGATGAGCCAGGAAGTCTTCACAGACAGGTGGGACTCACACAGTAGTGGGACTTGGAGACGCGAGGGCTTCCAGTGGAAAGAACAGCCTGTGCAAAGGCCCAGAAGTGGGACGATGAGGGGTCGTGTCGGGGAGCATGGAGAGGAAAGTTGATCCGAGAGGTCGATGAGGTTCAGTGATGGGGTGTTTGAAAATCGATCCGAGGAATTCTGATCTGCTGCAACGCCAGAACAGGGAATGCTTGAGCAGGGAAGGTACCCACAGTCAAGCTGGGGAAGATGAATTTGGCCCTGGGGGCAGGAGAGTTTGGAGAGGTGTTTGGGCTCTTTTCCCTGACAGAAGAGCCAGGTGGGGTTGCCCACAGGAGGGTCAGCCCGGTGGACCCTGAGGCAGAGGGTATCTCAGGGTGCTGGGTGGGTGAGTGAGGGGAGCAGAACACCCAGCTGCCAGGCCAGACCGAGGCCACAGATGGTGGGAACCCAGGTGAGGCACATACTGGGGCTGCCTCCAGGAAGTGGAGGTAGTTGCCATGGCAACCAAGCAAGTCTGTCGTGCCATGTACTGGGGGCAAGACGGGCCAGGCCAGAGGGCAGATGCTCTTACCTCACCCAGCCAGCCCCACCCGGCCCCTGTGTTGTCCCCAGGTGATCAATGCCATAGAGCAGGACTATCGGCTGCCACCGCCCATGGACTGCCCAAGCGCGCTGCACCAGCTCATGCTGGACTGCTGGCAGAAGGACCGCAACCACCGGCCCAAGTTCGGCCAGATCGTCAACACGCTGGACAAGATGATCCGCAACCCTAACAGCCTCAAAGCCATGGCGCCTCTCTCTTCCGGGTACCGCCTCACCTGTCCCGCCCCTTTTCCCAGTTCTGCCCTGGCCCCGCCCCCTCTGGTAAAGCTGAATTGGGATGGGGAAGGACAGCGCTAGTGTTTGTTGGAAAGATGACTACCTTGGGGTGCAGAGTGCAGGACACAGACTATCTTGAGAAGGAGAAGGAAGCCCAGTCTGGTAGAGGAAGCATCTTTTAAAGCATGGTCGGAGAGGACAGCTTTTAAGAGAAATCGTCAGAATCTTGGTGAATAGATTTACTCCTCACTCAGTTTCCTCCTCCACACTTAAACCTGGACCCTCTGACTCGCATTTGCAACCTCCTCGACATGGCCAGGCTCACACACACACGCATGTACACACATAAATATAGTCCCGTACATGTACGTGAACGTACAGCTGGGCACAAACGCTCATGCTTGTGCTCACACACAGTCTCACACACATGGAGACACCCATTCTCAGGCTCTCACACCTACACACATCCACAGGTCCCTGAGCACACACGTTCAGAAGTACATACTCACCACACAAACACATGCACGCGCGCCCCGCACTCGGGTTGCCATCCTTATATCAGAGAGACTGGCTCAGGAGGTGCGCTAGCTCCAGTGATCCCGGAGCTTTCCTTCTCCCACTGGTCCCAGGGTGCCCTCCATCAGGTCTGCAACCACAACTGCCTTGCCCGGGCAGCTTCAACAGGCCAGCCCTGGCCCTGCACACTCTTACACTTCAGGACTCTTGATCACACAAGGTTTCTGAGCGGCATCCGGCTAGATGTCCTCGGGGTCCAGGGCTGGCTGTGGCCAGAGACTCTCTGGGCCCAAGTCCTTCACCTGCCGAGTTCTTAGGGCCAAGAGATTTTCGTGTTTGCCTCTGCCCATCCCTCCTCACCATGACCCTGCATCAGCCATTCCTGATTCTTCGGATAAAAATCACTCTGAGCTTTTAGCCTGAGGGTCACTTCACACCTCGCCTGCCAGGAAGTCATTCCCACTAGCCCCACCAGCTCTGTCTGGACTTTGGAGAGGCAGTCCACAAGATCAGCTTCCTGTAGCACAACCACGGTAGAGAAGGACAGAATGGCATCAGGGGAGGAAACAGCAGATAATCAGCACAGTTAGTCCAGCTGAAATCCCTCCTCCTCAAAAGAAGAAGCATGGAGAAGCATCTCCCGCATCACCACTGTGGTCCAGCCTCTCTGCAGTCCCTGTAGAGGCTTCCCTAGACTTTCCAGGTAACCCCAGCTTTGAGTCCTGCACACACTCACTCTCGCCTACTCACACATATATGTGTGCACATTTACGTGAGTTCAAACTCCTGCTCTCACACAGAAATGCTCACATACATACACGCTCACCTGCGTTCACACACGTGGATGCACGCGTGCAGGTACGCACATAGCCTGCAAGTGTAGTGCTTACCTTCACCCCCAGGTCAGCGTGTGCCCTGACCGTCCCCATTGCCCACCCCACCCCCAGAATCAACCTGCCGCTGCTGGACCGCACGATCCCCGACTACACCAGCTTTAACACAGTGGACGAGTGGCTGGAGGCCATCAAGATGGGGCAGTACAAGGAGAGCTTCGCCAATGCCGGCTTCACCTCCTTCGATGTCGTGTCACAGATGATGATGGAGTAAGTGCCCAGCCGCTTCCACCCACTGCCGTTAGCCCCCCTGCCCACCCATCCCACCACGCAGGGGGCTCTGGAAAGTGAGGAGTAGACAGTGTCCCAGCAGGGATATGGGGGACCAAGGGGCAAGATGGCCAACACGGACTCACGTTCATATCGACACCCAGGTCTCCTGCCACCCACTGTCTGCGACCTTGGGCAAATCACAGAACCCTTCTTAGCCCCAGTTTTCTCTTCTGTAAACTGGGGAGTGGTAGGAAGATGAAAGGAGATATAAAGTGAATGACTGGGTACTTAGTAAATGCAGGTTCCCTTCTCCTCCCCCGAAGCAGAGGAGACACGTGCACCTAGGCACCCTGATTCCTAATCACGGGCTCCTCCCATCTCAACATTCACTCACTCCAGCTCCAGACGCCCACCCATTCCCCCAGGTCCTTCACCCCCTCCCTTGCCCTCTCCAGCAGAAAACCCCTGGAAAAGCCCAGGCAGCTCTACCTGGAAAGAGTCCCTCCACCCCCGCATTTCCCTAACACGTGTGCTTCTCTCCCAAAGGGACATTCTCCGGGTTGGGGTCACCTTGGCTGGTCACCAGAAAAAAATCCTGAACAGTATCCAGGTGATGCGGGCACAGATGAACCAGATCCAGTCTGTGGAGGTTTGACGTTCACCTGCCTCGGCTCACCTCTTCCTCCAGGCCCCGCCCCCTCCGCCCCACATGCTGGCCCCCGGTTCTTCATCCACCGCAGGGTCAGCCACCTGCCAGGAGGCCACGGGCAACAGGAAGAACCAAGCAGCGCTCCAGCCATGAGACGTCACCAAGAACAACACGTGCAACTTCAGATGATGGAAAAAAGGGAATGGGGACAAAAGAAAATAGATCCCGGGAGGGGGCGGGAAATACAAGGAATAGTTAAAGAGGATTCTCATAAGGAAAGCGATCATTGTTCTTGGAGGAAAAAAAGGGCTTGGGAGATTCATGCAGTTTGTCCAATCGGAGATCAAAAGCAGTTTCTCTCCAACTCCCTCTGGGAAGGTGACCTGGCCGGAGCCAAGAAACACTTTCAGGAACACAAATGTGAAGGGGAGAGACAGGGGCCACACTTCTCTCCCGTCCCCGGGGCTGCTCTTCCAGGTCTCACTCAACAGCCATGCGCCAGGCGGATGAGCGGGCGATGGGCAACCAACCCCGGAGCCGCTCTTGGAAAATCCAGTCCTGCGGCCTCTGGGCAAACAGAAGAATTTTTCTGTCTCTGGAGAATATTCTAGAAACTCCAATGAAAGAGACTTGTTTCTCCTGTCAGCTCCCGGGGCTGAAAAGGGACTTTTGTCCTCCTGGGTCAGGGAGAACGTGGGGACGCCAGAAAGGTCAGCCTTCCTGAGGTTGACTATCCCCCTCCCCCCGGTCTGCAGCTCACGTCCACGTCATGCACACAGCTCGGCGGCCATGGCCCAGCTGGGCACCCGCTCCTGCCAGTCCACACCTGGAGGACTGATGCTGCAATGACTGCCATCAGCTACGACTGCCACTGAGAAGGATTGCTCCCGCATCTGGGTTTGTTTACAGCAATTTGTGGACTCGGGGGTATTTTGGTCAGGGGTGGATTTGGTTTGGGGGGTTGGGGTTTGTTGGTTGGTTTTTTTTTATGACAATGAAGTGACACTTTGACATTTCCTACCTTTTGAGGACTTGATCCTTCTCCAGGAAGAAGGTGCTTTCTGCTTACTGACTTAGGCAATACACCAAGGGCGAGATTTTATATGCACATTTCTGGATTTTTTATATGGTTTTCATTGACACCCTTCCCTCCTCCCCCCTGCATAGAGTTCCCACCTGCTGCCAGGCCTCACCAAAGCCGACTGCCACGGGGCCATGTGGGCCATTCAGAGACTGAGTGAGATTTGGGTGGAGGGTGGGGGCCAAGGTGGAGGAGCATCCCACCCCAGGACTGTTTCTGAAAGCAACAGATTGAGGAGGAGGCTGCAGGGTCAGAAGCCTCTGCCCACACCTCCATCTCCTGTCCCAGTCTATCCAGTACTTCCCAGGCAAACAGGCCCCTTCGAGGTTCCTGAGTGCCCTCGGATGGCCAGAACCCAGTTTTGTCTCTGGGAGCCTAAACCAGGCTGCATCCGAGGCCAGGACCCAGGTCATTCACTGTGATATCCCAGCCCTCCAGAGCATCACCCTCAGACCGTGTGCAGGCGTGCTCCTCTGCTCCCCTTGCAAGAAAGCATGTGATTTCTCTCCCACCTCCTTCCCTCCACCAGACCTTTGCCCAGGTCTGAAATTCTTGGCCGTGGGAAAATAATCAGCCAAGTGGTCTGGCCACAGGCTCTCTCCTATGAGCAAATGCAGCTACCTGAGCAGAACAATCGGTTAGTGAACTGAATGGAAATAAACACTTTAGTTAGAAAATGACCCCTGTTCTCTGTCAGTTCCCACAGAGACCCTGGCACCTTTGGGACATGTCAAGTGACCCATGATGCTCTTCTAAGGGACTTTTCCTACCTCAGGGTTCCCGAAGGCCCAGGGCTGAGAAAACACATGGAGGACACTAGTTGTCCATGTGGCCTTTCTGGCTCTGGCTTGTCAAAAGCACAGGCAATGAAAGAAGTGAGTCGGAAGTGGCTCAGAACTTGGAGTCTGATGCCCTGCAGTTCAGTGTGAACCACTGCAGGACGCATTAGGAGCAGGGAGGTGACAGCAGTGCACTCGCTCTTTTGGGCCAGAGAAAGGGGGCCCAGGTATTAAGTGAGCTGTGATGGTGGCAGTGTGAGGGTCCCGGAGAACCCATGGATCCGCAGTCAAAGCCACAGGTATTATCACCTTATCCTGGTCAACTCTAATTATCCTCTGAGCAGATGGATTTCTACTCACGTACAATCAAAATTCTTCGTGTGGAAGGAGGAGGCTGGGGAGGGGGAGCCAGGGACGCCACATCTCAGGACCTTTCCCTTTGTCCGTGGGAGGCTGACCAGTGAGAAAGATTCATGCCGCAGGTGGTCACCTAAAGGCCCCTCAGTGAGAGCAAGCGTCCAGCACAGACCAGCCTGTCATCTGTCACTCACCTGTTCTCAGAGCCCGAGATGCAAGGGGAAGGAAGGGATTAGAGGGGAGCATGGGCCCCCCCAGGGGGAACAGCAGAGCAAGCCACAAGGAAGGCATTGGCTGGTTTCCCACGAACTGGCCAGCCTTGGCCCAGCCAGCTGCCCTTTGTGCCCCAAAGATGCCCAGCACGGGTGGCAGCTGTCCCGACACACAAGGTCACCTTCTGGAGGGAGCTGCCCTGATGCTCTTCAGATTAACTCTGTCTCCTCAGCCCGTCCCCCCAACTGCTCTGGGGCCCCATAGGGGGCTGGCAGTCGGTGCTTCCTGTCAGATGGCTCCCTGTCCTAAGCCGCTAGGCTGGTGTCTGCTAGCCAGCACGTCTGCCCATCCACCCTTCAGGGCTTGAGTCCTCCGTGGTCCTGGGCCTCCACGTGCCTGCTTCTCAAGAGTTAGGGTGCTACCCAAACCCTCTGTCTCTACTTCAGGGTAACAGACAGACGTCGCTGTGACTCCCGGGTGCAGGCAGATGCCCACCTCTCCCCGCTGCTGGGGCAGCTCCCCCCGCCACCTCTTGCTTGCTTCTCAGTGGGGATGGTGGGCCATGCTGCCAAGCGCCTTCCACTGATGGCTGCCTGCTCACCCGGGCACACGGCTCTGAGCCACCCGCTGCCTGGTTACTAATCCTTTCCTGGCTCAACCTCCCCAAGTGCCAGCCCCCACCTGCCCAGCAGTGTGAGAGGAGTTTCCGGCCGCCCTGCACACAGTTGGTACTTGAGGAAAGAAAGCTGCCTTGCAAACATGGGCCAGGGCACCATGGAAATGGGGACCAGCTGCTCTGAGAGGGTGTGGCAGGCAGATCTGCACAGCGCCAGGCTGGGTAATAGAGAGCCGTGCCGTCGCCCCCGCTCCTACTGCCCCAGAAGCGCCCCCAGATGGGTCAGATGGGTTACTGTTGATGATCAGCAGGCCTCTTCCTGGGGGATGATACTCTAAATATCTATCAACCGGTAAGATGTGGGCAAACCAGTCAGAATAGATGATGGCCGTAGCGCTACACCAGAAGGCCCCAGAGTAGGGGCTAGGGTGGCGGGGGCAGTCGGGGATACTTAGGGACTTGGGGCGGTGGCTGGTCGCTACCCAGTGGTGCCTCCTGCTCAGATGGCATCAGCTGGGCTTTCCCCATCATTCCTGGTCGGTCCCTCTCAGGGAGCTCCCTGCCACCCCTTTGTGTGCGCTCACT
The DNA here is from genome assembly GCF_059928025.1 of Delphinapterus leucas. Classification (NCBI taxonomy): domain Eukaryota; kingdom Metazoa; phylum Chordata; class Mammalia; order Artiodactyla; family Monodontidae; genus Delphinapterus; species Delphinapterus leucas. The sequence goes on along the minus strand of NC_143129.1, from coordinate 172,895,688 downwards.
AGCTTTGCACCCCCGTCAGATCAGGGGCTCATCTCCAGAAGACTAGGAGACCCCGCCCCGCGCCAGCCCTTCCTCACCCCCGGCTGAAGCACAGGCAGCAGTCATGGCCCCAGACCACTGCCCACCCCGGTGCTGGGCCCTCAGCCGCTCCTGGCTCTCCCCTGAGCCCCTGAAGTTCCAAATGGTCCCAAAGGTTGGATGACTTGTCCGAGGAAATAATGTAAATGCATTCGAAGGTCAGGATGAGGCATGATGCTAGGGAAAAAGCACACTGCCACCAGAGTGGCAGCTCTGACCACTAACTTAAGACACAGATCTGGGCAAGCCAGCTCCCCTGAGCCTCACTCTTACGCTTGTAAAATGAGCGGACTGGACTGGGTGAGCCAAGCATGCGAAACACTTTGTACACTGCAGCCCTGTGAGGAGGGACTATTTCCTTCCACAGATGGGGCTGGGGGGCTGGAGGAGAATGGGCTCAGAGAGAGGAAGTAGCTTGCTCGAGATTCCATAGCCAGGAAGAGGCAGAGCAGGGCTGTGTCTACCTGCTTCCAATGCCCCCTCCGCCACACTCAGACGACATGGAGCACCTGATGTCTGGATGCTGGCTGGTAAGATAAGGGAAAGAGCAAATGGGCTGGGATTGTCATGGAGGGCTTCACAGAGGAGGCTGTCTTGACAATAACAGACGTTGAGAGAAAGGTCACTCCAACTGGGAGGTGCAGTGTAACCAAAGATGCAAAGGCCAGAACGGTTAGCAGTGAGGAGTCGTTTCTGGATGGACCGGAGCAGTGCTGGAAGGCGGGGGCCGGTGTAAGGGGAGGTTGAGGCAGTTGGGACACGATGCTCAGTCCAGCCGCAGCAGGTTCTTGAGAACAAGAGTGGCAGAGTCAGCATCAGGTGCTAGAAGGAGCAGCCAGTTCGGCCATCGGATGGGAGCAGGATGCCTCACAGCTCCCCCTCTCCCCCGGGGGGGAAAAGCCCCCTGGAGAAGCCCTCATTTACTCCCGGAGAATCCAGGCCCTGCTGCTTCCTCTTCCGTCCCCACTCACTGACGCAGATAATCCAAAGAGTCATTTCAGCTGCTTGGAACAGCAGGGTTGGGTTTTGTGCTACCTGCTTCTTAATTCAGCTGCATTCGACTGAGATGCCCGCCCCGTTTCCTCCAGGCCAGGCCCTGAGAGAGCTGCCACTCACGGCCAGAGCGGAGTAGACGCGGGTGGTGGTAAGGGCACGGGAAGGCAGGCAGAGCCCCACGGGGGGGCAGAGCGGAGTGATGAAGTGAACAGGGCTGGGGGCTGGGTAAGTGGTATGCAAACTGCTCAGGAAGCCCATCTCTGCCCCGTCGCCCTGGCCCTGGAGAGATCACCCAGACATGCTGTTGGAAGGGGGCGGGATCCTGCCCTTTGCAATGGTGTGTTATGCTGGGGAACCCAGAGGGAGGCTAGGGAGTCTCAGCACACATGCACTCTCCACCTTGCCCACCTTGACCCAGCCTCCCATGAAATGGCTCCTACCATAAAACAGCATGGGCTGTGGCCTCGAAGCTGGCCAGATTCCCCTTCAGGGAAATCAAAGAAAGTGACTTGGCCTTTGTTCTGTGACACAGGAAGACTCAGGGACTCCCCATCAGAGGCTGGTCTCAGAAGGCTGATGCCACAGCAACTGCACTAATCGCTGGACACTCGGCCTACCCCAGTCCCACATGCGGGACCCTATGGGTGTCACCATCCCCACTCTACGAGTGAGGAACCAGAGTCTCAGGTGATTCCCAGAGGATTCCAGCCAGGCCGTGTGCCTGCTCCACCCTGACCCCCTAAATCAGAATAGCCAAGGTTGGGCTTAGGAGCCCGTTTTTAACAAGCTCCTCCAGGAGATTCCTCCAGACACTGAAATTCTCTCTTCACTTCCCCCACGATGAACTGTGCCCTGATGTCTGCAGGGAGAGGGTCTGGCGTAGACAGGGATTAGGAAAAAGCAGGACATCGTCAGATAAGATGCCCAAACTCAGACATGGATTAGGACCCATGAAGTGGGGGAAAGGGCTGACCCTCAGGAATGTATTGAGCTAAGCTTTCAGGAAAATTAGACCCCCCGCCTCCCCAGACCCAGAGTCTGTCTGAGTTTAGCTTCACAGCTTGAAGGCTGCTTCAAGAAAGCTGATATAGCAAGAAGGAACAGGAACTTAATACTTCACAAGGGCCCAGCAGCCCTCCCAGGGCCACCCTCTGGTGACCCCACAGGCCTCAAGGCTATGATCCAGGCCTGTTCACTCAGCACCTGGTCAGGTGGGCCAGGCAAAGGCAGGGTGGGGCTTCCAGCTGGACCTGAAGCTTCATATAACTCCCCGCTACCAGCCTCTGCTGCCCAGACTAAGGCATGGCTTTCCCTGGAGGAAGAGGGAGTGAAGGTCCTGTGTCTACTCAGGGTCTAATGGCCCCTGCCGGAGGAGAGGAAAGGGAGATGGCAGAGGGAGGAGGTCAGCGCCAGGACCACATACACTCTGGGGCCCTGCTGACACTGCAAGAGTCCAAAACTCTAACATTCCATGGGTGAAGATTCCAGCAAAACCTCATAATTCTAAGATTCCAACAGAAGGATTCCATGTTTTTAAGATTCCAGCAGCATATGAGTCTATGCTGCCGATCTTGAAATTTCAAGTCCCATTGTTCAACTCTGATCCCCAAACCTGGGGGTCCCAGCAGTGACAAAGCACAAAGAGAGAGCAAGAGAGAAAGAGATGGGGAGGGAGACAGCTAAGAACAAATACTAACAACTCCATCCTTTGAATCACCTCCTTCTGAGTGTGATGGTGGCTTTCCCTCCCCGGTAGAGGGGTAGAATTGCCCACACCTGGCCCTCCCAGTGGCCGGGGAGCTGACTACCCCAGGCTGCAGAGAAGCCCCACACAGCCCACAGTGCCCACTAGGTGGTGGGCTAGACAGCTCAGTTCAGGAGCCTAGTAGGGGCCCCAGTGGCTCAGTTTAGGGAGGAACTCATCTGGGGTGGACACCTCCCGCCCCCTTAGAGAGGAAGCTGCAGGGCCAGGGATTTGCTGAGGAATCTTTCCCAAGCACACCACCTCCCTGTTCAGAACCCGAGTCTTAACACTGGGAAGCCATAGGGTCTTGCTGCAAACCCCAGAGTCAGGTGCCTTCCCTCTGACAGTCAGGATGCAACTTCCGTGGCCACACAGTCCCTGCCTCACCTCCCAGTTGAGACCACTGCCTATGGAATCTGGGAGACCAGCTGAAAGAGGTGCCTCTGGGTGGCTCAGAGCCTGGTAATCAGTCTGGCTGCTTTCCCCTCCGTGGACAGGGACTCTGGTGGGCAGGGGGCAAGAAATTGAGCCCCTGAGGCTGGCCCGGGATAGGACGCTCTCTCACAGCCAGCCTCTTTCGACTCCACAGAAGAGCAATTCCTGGTTGGCCACGCCCAGCCCCAAACCCTAACCATAGCTGCTATTTCTTGAGTGCCAACAGTGTGCGAGGTGCTGTGCGTAACTTTTTATACACGGTGTCTTGCTTAACCCTCACACGGCTCTGTGAAACAGGTACAATTATTATTCCCCTTCCACAAACTAGGAAACTCAGAGACGTGTGTGGTGGCCTTCCCAGGTCACACCGTGGGCCGGTGGTCTCTGGCCCAGTATCTGCCCTCGTAATCACCAAGCTATGCCGCTACCTGTGGTCCCCACTCAGCCCCTCCCCACTGTCAGACCCTTTGCCAATCAAATCCAGATCCCCAAGGAGCACCCTGTTTGGGGGCACTCGGACACCCTCTCTGACCTTGGCCTCCTGGACCCGCTGTCTGAGCCATGAGCAGTGGGTGTGGGCACCTGGACTGCCCAGCCCCCGAGCGGTTCACTCTAACCTCGGCCATGCAGGCCAGAGTTCACAACTGGGGCCCGTGGGGTCTGGTGTGGTTTCACAGAACTCTGTTTCTTCTGGTCACAAATATGAGTTTTCCTGACAATGCTGGGGAGTCAGGGAGGGACGCAGCTGGGGCTCTGTTGGTTGTGGGTCAGCCCTGGCTCCCGGGACCCCCACTGTTACCACCAAGGAAATCTCACCAACTGGCTCCATGAGCAACCCTGAGCCTGTTACTCCAATGCCTTTGTAGGAGTATTTTTAGCAGAACCTTTTTTTCCCCAAAAATAAATGTGAATTGCAAAAATTATTACTTGGACTCACAGTATTTTTTTCCCCCCGAGGTTCACCAGGGAACATACAGGAGCTCCTAGAGGTCCTCAGCAGGTTTCTGAAGAGTGACTAGGAGTTTTCCAGGGCTAAGGATGAAGCCAGGGTTGGGGCTGGGGTGGGGATTTGGCCTGGGGTGTTCTACTCGAGCAGTAATTCCTAAGTGTTCTAAGAACATTCATTCATGTTTAAGAGTTTGAGCTCTGCTGTCAGGGGTCCTAGGATTTGAATCCCAACTCCGCCATTAGTTAGCTATGTATCCTTGGAGAGGGCACATCATTGCTCAAAGCCTCATTTTCATGTCTGTGAAATGGGGGAATAATGCCTAACTCCTGGAGTAGAGGTGAGGATGAAATGAGATGAAGCGCGTCAAGTGTTCAGCACTCACAACCGTTAGCTCTTAGTATTTTGCCGGGAGGAAGCAGGGCCCACATCTGTCATACACTCTGCTGTGTTCTCCACAAAGAGGACAAACCTGACTCATAGCAGACTCTCAATAAACGTTTGTCAAATCCAAAAAAGGGGATTTGGGGGAGGGTTGCGTGGTCAAATACGTTAGGCAAATTCTGGGCTTGGGCAAGTTCATCAGATTTCTTTACTTCGGGATATTGCAGAGCCTTAAATATGCCAAAAGCACAATGTGAATCTCTAAAAAAGTGTTATCGTTTGCAGGTTTCCCCTTGTGGAGGGAGCAGCTCTCAGTGTCCCTGCGAGTATAATTGGAGAAGTTCACCAGCATCTGGGTACTGCCCGGGTGCTCAGAGGGAGAGCGGTGCTGAGGCTGAAGCTGGGCCCATAAACATGCGGGGGTAGATGTCAGAGGGGAGGGTAGTGGGAGGTCTACCTGATGGCTTGACATTCAACCAGGGACAGCATAACAGACCCTACCTTGCAAGACCTTTGTGAAGCTTAGATAGTTAACGGGTGCCACAGTGCCCAGCAGAGAGCCTGGCACATAGCAGGGGCTCAGAAAGTAGTTACTCCCTTACTGCCCCCAGGAGCAGCCCTGCCATACCAGTCGGGATGGAAGGCCCCGGGATGGACTGAGGGGTGAGCTAGGCCTTCTTTCTATGGAGCCACTCTGCCCCCTGGGGGCTGAGGCTGGTAACAGGCCAGACCTGAGCCCCAGAGGAAGCTTGGCATCCTGGGCTGGTGGGTTGTGGTGACTACTTGACTCTCTGCCCCCTGCTCCCCACCCCAGCGAAGGTCCCGGCCAGTGGGTGAGGACCTAGAGGCACAGTGATGGGGCAGAAAGCAGAGATGTTGAACCAAAGGTTATCCCCTTACCAGCTGCCCTAGATGCTTCTTCCCAACTCCCAACTCCCGACTTAATACTGTGTCTCGGGTCCAGGATGTTGGTTCCAGAATTTCTCTACAGTAAGAACCCGGGAGCAGCCAATCTGGGTGGGATGAGGAACTAGGAAATTTCTCCTGAGGTGTAGTTACTCGGCCAGCGTGCTGTTTATCCGCAGATCTCGAGTTTATCGGGCATGGCTCGGGGACGAGACAGCTGATGGAGACTGCCACCCCCGGCACCACCATCCACACTGTGTCACTGAGTGCCCGCAGCCACCAGAGAGGCATATTGCCAGGGGCGTGCTAGTAAGTGCGTACCAACCAACTCGCCAAGCATACTTCAGGAATGCTGGCTGACACCTCTATTTGAGTCAAGGAGTAAGATAAGAGTGAAACAATGGGGGAGGGAAGAGGGGGGAGGGACAAGACAGGGGAAGGGGATCAAGAGATACAAACTACCAGATATAAAATACATAAGACACAAGGATATAATATACAGCCCGGAGAATATAACCAATATTTTATAATAACTTTAAATGGAGTATGATCTATAAAAACATCGAATCACCGTGTTCCACACCTGTAACCAAAATAACACTGAAAATCAACTATACTTCCGTTTTTTGTAAGTGGGACAATGAAGGTCTATGTTGGAGCTTCTCTCGCGCCACAGTGACACGGGTGACTTCTTTGCTGAACCACGTAATAGTTTTCAAATACTGGAAGAATATTTCCTCAGTTTTTTTGTGCTATTCACCACGTCAGTTTTCAATTTAATCTGCATTAACATGTTATCCATTACCTTCTTAGGTCTGGACAACCAACACAATGATAAATAAATCAAGCCCTGATGGGTAGCAACTGCCATTTTCTACGGTATTAGTGGCCGTCAAGGCCAATTTCAAACTACCGGTGTGAGTCACTGAACAACAGACTTTGGAAGAGATGCTCGGTAACATATCTTTTTTTTTTTTTTTAATAAATTTATTTATTTATGGCTGCGTTGGGTCTTCGTTGCTGTGCACGGACTTCTCACTGCAGTGGCTTCTGTTGTTGCGGAGCACGGGCTCTAGGTGCGCGGGCTTCAGTAGCTGTGGCTCGAAGGCTCTAGGGCACAGGCTCAGTAGTTGTGGCGCACGGGCTTAGTTGCTCCGCGGTACGTGGGATCTTCCTGGACCAGGGCTCGAACCCGTGTCTCCTGCATTGGCAGGCGGATTCTTAACCACTGCGCCACCAGGGAAGCCCAACATATCTTTTTAATTTTGGACTTATGAACAGAAATGTGTTTCTCACAGTTGTAGAGGCTTGCAAGTCCAAGATCAGAGTACCTGCATGGCCCTGGTTCTGGGGAGGGCTCTCTTCTGGGTTGCAGACGGCGAACGTCTCATCCTTCTCATTGTGTCCTCACGTGGCAGAGAGCAGAGCTCAGCAACACATGGTTATATAATATTTCCAAAATTCAGATACAATAGATGCAAATAACCTCAAGAATACAAATAACAGTAATACATAGTAAAATAATTAGGAAGCGATTTGTTTTGAGTGTTGTCTTTGTTTTTAATGCACGTTATGCTATTGTAAATTTATATAATTTTTAATGATGGCATTGTTTAATAACTGCTTCACAAAATTCCTGAAAATGTAACAACTGGCTCTCACCAGCCAGTGTGAACTGGCTCCAGCACTACCCTGGGCCCTTATCCTGTTTTACAACAGTAGAAACTGAGGCTCACAGAGATGGGGTGTCTTAACTGCTCAAGGTCAAGATGAATGGGGCTTGGTTGGGGTAACACCCAGGTATATTTTACTCTAAAACTGAGTTCTTTCAACTGTTTCCTAGATTTTCAAACTCCCTGCTCAGGAAGATCTGACATCTTCTCTCTCCACATCTTTTCTGCGTTCCTAGGGTACTTCAACACAATATACAGAATTTCCTCTTCCTCCTCCTCCCTCTTCAAAACCAGTCCTGAGGCTGGACCCTCCCCTCATACTATTCCAGGGACACTAAACCCTGGAGCCTCTGAGGCCAAAGAAGGAGCCCTTGGGTCCAGGGGAGAGTGAGAGATGCTCAGCCCAGCAGGCACATGCTCGGGTGACCTGCCCCAAAATGCTCACCCTTAGCTCACACCTCTAAGTGGTAGAAAGAGCTATGGGGCCCTGCAGAGCTGTGGTGGAACCCCACTGATAAACTTGTGACCTTGGGCAAGTCACTTCACTTCCTGGAGTAAAATGGGGCTTATAATCCCTACCCTCAGGGTTGCCATGACAATTATCTAAACACTGCCTGACTTCTTTCCCAGTTTCCTTAAATGGTGTGATTGAGTGGATGCCAGGGAGCCCCACGCTTGTCCCTGAGGCCTGAAATTCCATCATAAAGAGTCACACCTTGGGTTTTCAGCATTGCCTTCTTCCAACTGTTCTTTTTAATTCCATTGTGCTTGGAGAAACAGGTGATCAATTCCGAGTGCCCTCAAGAGGGAGTCTGTTCAGGCTTCTTCCCTGACTAAGGCCCTGGGCTCTTCCCCTCTTCCCTCTCTCTTCCTCTTGTAGGCGGGAAAGCTGTGGCATGGCCTCCCTGGCACGAGGCCCACAACCAGAGGCCCTGGCTTGGGTCTTCCCTTCATGAGTCTTAATCTTACCAGAAGGGAAATCCCACCATATTATCTGCAGTCCTTCTATGTCATTCTGAAAGGCTCATGGTTCACTGCAACCAGCCCTTAATGTGTCTGTCCCTGACCAGTCTTGACCCCTCCCAGCTGCCCACAGTGACCACTAACTATAGGCCAGAGACTGACTGAAGGAAGATGCCAGATGACTTGACCTTCATTCTGGCTCTGACACTATAACCCTGTGTGATCGCAGCAAGTTGCTTCCCCTCTCTGAGCTTCATTCTTCTAACAGCAGACTTTTTTTTTTTTTTTTGGCGGTACACGGGCCTCTCACTGCTGTGTCCTCTCCCGTTGCGGAGCATAGGCTCCAGACGCGCAGGCCCAGCGGCCATGGCTCACGGGCCCAGCCGCCCCGCGGCATGTGGGATCTTCCCGGACCAGGGCTCGAACCCGTGTCCCCTGCATCAGCAGGCGGACTCCCAACCACTGTGCCACCAGGGAAGCCCAGCAGACGTTTTTTGTGTGTGTTCTCACACCAGGCACTGTGCCGGGAACTGGGTTACACCCGGAAGCAGGAGAGACAAGGTCTCGGCCTTCATGAATTCGACAGCCCTTATTTAAGCAAATAAATGGAATAAAGGCAAATTGTCACAGGTCCTTGGAAGGAAACCAGCAGGTGTTCATGATGCCAGTCAGAGAGGGCAGCAGACTTTAGACATAGTGGTAGAGACGGTTTCCCGAGGGAGAATTTGAGTAGACAGATAACCGGTGAGGAGAAGGCAGCCACGTGAAAACCAGTGGAAACAGAAATGCGACAGGCCCCCCGACTCCTCACCATGGAAGGAGACTTCAAACGCTGCAACTCGCAGCCCTGAGTCCCAAGGAGGTGCCCAGCGGACCTTGTACAGGAGAAAAGGGAGGGCCTGGTGGGCTAAGCTTCGCCTCCACCTCCAGCTCCATCTCCTCCAGAATAATTCTGCTTTTAACTGTTTTAAAGATTGGATTTGGATGTTTCTGAAACAAAAATGATATAGCTGAAAGATATTCAGAAACCACTAGAAACTCATCTCACTCGTGCTGAGATGATGGTGAAGAACTCTTCCAGGTCTAAATCTTAGGCTCTCTGCATTCATGACATAAATGGTGACTGCTAGGTTCACAGAAGAGGGAGTGAGAAGTCTGCAAATGCCCTTGGAAGGACGGGGCAGGGCAGGCAAACCTCTCGTCCGTGGCTACATGAGCGGTGATTCTGGAACTCAAAGAGCTCCTAGTTGTGCAACCTTGAGTGGGTTGCTAAACCTTCCTGGATCTCAGTTTCCACCCCCTTGACCTGCAGGTGTATAAGTTTCCTGTTGCTGCTGTAACAAATTACCTAAAATTGCTAAATAAATTTAGCGGCTTAAACTACACACGTTTACTGTCTTACAGTTGTGGAGTTTAGAAGTCCAACACAGGGCCCACTGGCCTAAAAATCAAGTGTCAGCAGAGCTGTGTTCCTCCTAAAGGCTCTCGGGGAAAATCTGCTCCCTTGCCTTCCCACCTTCCAGAGGCTGCCCTCACCTTGGCTCCTGTCCCCTCCTCCCCCACCTTCAAAGCCAGCAATGTTGCATCCCTCTCTGACTGTTCTTCCATATCTCATATCCCCCTTTAACTCCCTTCTTCTACCTTCCTCTTCCACTTTTAAGAGCCTTTGTGATTACACTGGGCCCACCCAGAAAATCTCTCAATTTTAAAGATCAGCTGACTAGCAACCGATTTCCCCTTTGCCGTGTACCCTCGCACATTCAAAGATTCTGGAGATTAGGACGTGGACATCTTTGGGGGGCCAGTATTCTGCTTTAGAAAGTGGGTTACATTGCCATTAACAGCCAACATTCCGATGCTCAGAGCATTCTCCAACCTGTTTAATAACAGGCTCTCCTTTGATGCTCCTTCTGGGACCAGACACCAGTATCTCTTGGGAAAGGGCCTAAGTGGTATCATTTTGCCAGTGCCCCCCATCCAGTCCCCCCAACTCATAATTCTTCCTGTACACTCCAGTTCTCCTTAAGGTGCCTCAAACAGCCATAGAAGCTGTGCATATTAAATTCCTGTGTGAGCTAGACACTGCCTGAGCCCTGCTCCGCCATTTTCTAGTTGTATAATCTTGGGAAAGTGATTTTTCCTACCACGGAAGCTCAAGCACTTTGTGTGTAAAAAGGAAATGTCCCTTTCTTTATGGTATTTCTGTGTGGCTAAAACAAAATAATGTATGTAAAATGCTTTGCATGGAGTCTGGCAAACATCTCCATCCATTCATCCCTTAATTTATCCATCCATCTATCTACTGAACTCTCCATTGAACCATCCATCCATCCTTTAATTTACTCATCCATTAACTTATTCATTCATTCCCTTATCCTTTCATCTATTATCTATCTTTTTATCCACCTGTTCATTCATTAATGTATCCATCCATCCATCCATAAAACCATTCATTGAACCATCCATTCATCCATCCATTTACCCAAAAGAAAAAAGGGGGGGAAGCATGCTACATGCTTTAAACACATGACCGCATTTAATCCTCACAACCCCACAAAGGAAGCAGTATTAGTGTTATTCCCAATTTGTAGGTAATAAAACTGAGGCACAGAAAGATTAAGTAATCTATGCAAGAACCATTACATGGGGGAGCAAGGACTGAACCCAGCCCTAGAACCACAAGCCCTAACAATACACTGCCCTGCCCCGACACAGGCCCCAGGAGCCTCTTAACCATTCGGGAGGCACACACGATACTGTCATTTTTGACAAGACTTTACCAAAGGTTCAGGAATAACTGGGGGAAGGTTCAGCACAGAGGGCACAACCCACGGGCCACTACAGGGTCGGCTTCAAACCTCCAGGCTCAGCCCCAGTGTGGTCCCCCTTCCTCCCCCGCACACACCCACACATGAGACAACGGACTGCCCACCCCCACTACCAGGCGTGGCCAGGAGCTGCCTTCACTCCTGATCCAGGCCCCACCTTTGTGAGGCCCAAAGAGAGCAAAACATCTGTCCTTTATGTATGGCCAGAATGACCACAGTCCCAGTCCACAAGCACGGGTGTAAGAAAAAGCACACATCTTTATGTCCTTTGAAACAATTTAACTCCAGTGAGGCCCTGTCCTACCAGGCTGGTCAAAAATTTGACCTTGGTAACTATGGGACTCCTCCCCAGACTTGTGCAAAGGTCCAGGGGGCTTCTGCATGACTACCATTGACCCATATGGTGCCTTGGTGTGAATTAGACAAAGGTGCCCACTCTGGCGGGGACACAGATTAACACCAGGCACATGACAAATGGCACATTTGTGATAGGCACATAGGGGCTGGAATTGGGCCCCTACGTGCCTACTCAGCCCTCAGGGTGCTGCTCTGGCCGCTGCCCGCCTCCATCCCCTCTCCAGCCTAGGGATGTCTCCCTTCTCCCCTCCCAGAGATGCTCACCTCCTACCCCACCTAGCACAGGCTGTGTTTGCTTTTATGCATCTTCTGGTTTTCACCTAGCAAAATTCCCAAAGAGAGAAGAAAAATACTAAAGCCCTGGATTCCTTTTTAAAAGCAGAGAGAAAACATGATGAGAACAAACACAAATTAATTTTTAATATATTATCTAGCTCCACACTCATCTCCATAAGAACAGACAGGAGCGTAAAGGCTCGGTGCAGTTTATATCAGTGTTTTCAAACCATGGCCATGACTCAGTTTCCTTTGGGTGCCTCATGACTCACTGTTCCAGTTATCTCTTGCTGTGTAACAGGACTCCAAAACTTAGTCACTTAAAATAACTATTCAATTTTTAATTAACAATTCATTGATGATTACTATTTTAATTTTATTGCATTATTATTTATTTTAATTAGTTATTCATTTTGTGAGTCAGGGCTTTGATGGGCAATTCTTTGATGCCACATGGCATTGAAAGAAGTCATGCAGGAGTTTACAGCAGGTGGATATGCCAGTCTGGAAATCCAAAACAGCTTTACTCACAACTTGTCTGGAGTCTTGGCAGGCATGGCTGGGAGGCTGGACTTGGCTGGGAGGCTGGGCTCCTCTAGGACTGTAAACCCTAAGTGTCTACATGTAGCCCCCCAATACAGCGGATATCAGAGTAGTCAGACTTTAAAAGCTCAAGGCCCCAAGAGGGAGTGTCCAAGAGAGGAAGTGAAAGCTGTCATTGTCTCACACCATGGTCCAGAAACTGGCATCTCATCACCTCTATCATATTCTATTGGTCAAGCAGGGCCAGAGCCCACCCACATGCAACAATAGGAAACAGATCTCACCTCTATAAGAAGAACAGCAAGGAATATGTGGTCATCTCTTACTTACCACACCAACATTTTTTCTTTAATATAATAGAATTAAAAATAACTTGATCTATAGATTCAATGCAATCCAATCAAAATCCCAGCACATTATTTTGTGGCTATCAACAAACTGATTCTAAAGCTTATATGGAGAGGCAAAAATTCCTGAATAGCCAACACAATATTGAGGGAGAGGAACAACGTTGGAGGACCGACACTACCCAACTTCAAAACTTACTGTAGGGCTTCCCTGGTGGCGCAGTAGTTGAGAGTCCGCCTGCCGATGCAGGGGACGCGGGTTCGTGCCCTGGTCCCGGGGGATCCCACATGCCGCGGAGCGGCTGGGCCCGTGAGCCATGGCCACTGAGCCTGCGCGTCCGGAGCCTGTGCTCCGCAACAGGAGAGGCCACGACAGTGAGAGGTCCGCGTACCACAAAAAAAAAAAAAAAAAAAAAAGACTTACTGTAAAGCTGCAGTAATCAAGACACTGTGTGGTATTGGCAAAGGAATAGACAGATAGATCAGTGGAACAGAATAAAGAGCCTGGAAACAGACCCACATAAGTATAGTCAACGGGGGATTTCCCTGGTGGCGTGGTGATTAAGAATCCGCCTGCCAATGCAGGGGACATGGCTTCGAGCCCTGGTCCGGGAAGATCCCACATGCTGCGGAGCAACTAAGCCCGTGCGCCACAACTACTGAGCCTGCGCTCTAGAGCCCGCGAGCCACAACTACTGAAGTCTGCACGCCTAGAGCCTGTGCTCCACAACAAGAGAAGCCACTGCAATGAGAAGCCCGCTCACCGCAGCAAAGAGTAGCCCCAGCTCACTGCAACTAGAGAAAGCCCACACACAGCAACGGAGAGCCAATGCAGCCAATAAATAAATAAATAAGTAAATAAATTTATTTAAAATATATATATATATATAGTCAACGGATCTTTGACAAAGAAGCAAAGGAAATACCATGGAGAAAAGATAGTCTTTTCAACAAATGATGGTGGAACAACTGGAAATCCACATGCAAAAAAAAAAAAAATAGAATCTAGACACAGACTCTACATACTTCACAAAAAATAACTCACAATGGATCATAGACCTAAAAGTAAAATGCAACACTATAGAACTCCTAGAAGATAATATAAGAAAAAACCTAAATGACCTTGGGTATGGTGATGACTCTTTTGATACAACATGAAAGGCACAATCCATGAAAGGAATAATTGATAAGCTCGACTTCATTAAAATTTAAAACTTCTGCTCTGCAAAACACAATGTCAAGAGAATGAGAATACAAGCCACAGACTGGGGGAAATATTTGCAAAAGACACATCTGATAAAGGACTGTTACCTAAAATACACAAAAAAACTCTTAAAACTCAACAATAAGAAAACAAACAACCCAATTAAAAAATGGATAAAGACTTTAACAGACACCTCACCAAAGAAGGTATACGTATAGCAAGTAAGCATATGAAAAGATGCTCCACATCATGTCATCAGGGAAATGCAAATTAAAACAACAATGAGATAGCACTATATACCTATTAGAATGGCCAAAATCTAGAACACTGACAACATCAAATGCTGGCAAGGATGTGGAGCCTCAAGAACTCTCATTCATTGCTGGTGGGATGCAAAATGGCACAGCCACTCTGGAAGACAGTTTAGCAGTTTCTTACAAAACTAAACATACTCCTACCATACAATCCAGAAATTGTGCTCTTTGGTATTTACCCAAAGGAGTTAAAAACATGTCCACACAAAAACATGCACATAGATGTTTACAGGAGCTTCATTCAAAATTGCCAAAAACTTGGAAGCAACCAAGATGTCCTTATTAGGTGAATGGATAAACTGTGGAACATCCAAGCAATGGAATATTATTCAGTGCTTTAAAAAAAAGTTATTGAGCTGCAAAAAGACATGGAAGAAACGTAACTGGATATTACTAAGTGAAAAAAGCCAATCTGAAAAGGCTACATACTATATGATTCCAACTGTATGATGTTCAGGAAAAGGCAAAACTATGGAGACAATAAAAAGATAAGGGATTTCCCTGGTGGCACAGTGGTTAAGGATCCGCCTGCCAACGTAGGGGACATGGGTTCAATCCCTGGTCCAGGAAGATCCCACATGCCATGGAGCAACTAAGCCCGCGAGCCACAGCTACTGAGCCCGTGCGCCTAGAGCCCGTGCTCTGCAACATGAAAAGCCACCGCAATGAGAAGCCTGTGCACTGCAACGAATAGCAGCCCCCACTCGCCGCAACTAGAGAAAGCCCGTGTGCAGCAACGAAGACCCAGTGCAGCCAAAAATAAATAAATAAATAAATAAATAAATAAAAATTAAAAAAAAAAGACAAGTGGTTACCAGGATTTAGGGCGGGGGTGGAATGAAAAGGTGGAGCACAGAGGAATTTTAGGGCAGTGAAGATACTCTGTATGATGCTACGATGGATACATGTCATTACACATCTAACTAAACCCACAGAATGTACAACAGCAAGAAGGAACCCTAATGTAAACTGTGGACTTTTGGCAATAATTATGTGCCAATGTAGGTTTATCAACTGTTTACAAATGTAACAACTCTGGCGGGGGGATGTTGATAATGGGAGAGGCTATGCGTGAGTAGGGGCAGGGAGTCAATGGGAAACCTCTGTACCTTCCTTTCAATTTTGCTGTGAACCTAAAGCTGCTCTAAAAATTGCCTTAAGAAAAAATAATAGAATTGAGAAGATCAAACTCCAGCTGTATGTGACAAGAGTAAACACTGTTGCATTAAAATTATTTCAGTTATAGTAATGTGTATGTGTGTAAAATCTATTTTACATTGAAGGTATAGGTCAAAAAAGTTGTAAAAACTCTGGTCTAATCCATATCAAGCATTCAAGCTAACAGGCACACACGACAAAACTGCAAAATATGTGAAGTGAAAAATGACAGAATCAAAAAGAGAAATAGGGCTTCCCTGGTGGCGCAGTGGTTGAGAGTCCGCCTGCCGATGCAGGGGACGCGGATTCGTGCCCCGGTCCGGGAAGATCCCACATGCCGCGGAGCGTCTGGGCCCGTGAGCCATAGCCGCTGAGCCTGCGCGTCCGGAGCCTGTGCTCCGCAACGGGAGAGGCCACAACAGTGAGAGGCCCGCGTACGGCAAAAAAAAAAAAAAAAAAAAGAGAAATAGACAAATTCACAGTTATAATTGGAGACTTCAATTTCCCTCTCTCAACAATTGATAGAACAACTAGATGGAAAACCAGCAAGGGTAGAGAAGAACTCTACCTGACAACCAACAGGTCTAATCGACCTCTATATAGCACTCCACCCAACAACAGCAGAATACACATCTTTTTCAAATGCACATGGAACATCTACTAAAATAGACTATTTCCTGAGCCACCAAAAAAAAAAAAAACCCTAAACAAATTTGAAAATAATTGAAATCATACAAAGTGTGTTCTCTGACCACAGTGGAATCAAATTAAAAATCAACAGTGGAAAGATCACAGGGAAATCTCTAAACACTTGGAAACCAACCAACACACTTCTAAATAATCCATGTGGTCAAAGAGGAAATCTCAAAACAAATTTAAAAATACATTGATCTTAATGAAAATAAAAATACAACATATTAAAATTTGTGGGACATAGCTGAAGCAGTGCTGAAACAAACATTTGTAGCACTAAATGCTTACATCAGAGAAGAGGGAAATCTTCATGTCCATAAAGTAAGCTTCCACCTCAAGAATCTAGGGGAAAAAATTCTAGAAAAAAGAAAAGCACAATAAATCCAAAGCAATCAGAGGAAAGAAATAATAACAGAAGAAATCAGTGAAACTGAAAACAGAAAAGCAATAAAGAAAATCAATGAAACAAAAAGTAGTTCTTTGAAATGATTAATAATTGACAAACCTCTAGCAAGGCTAACAAAGAAAAAGAGAGAGAAGACATAAATGACTCATCTCAGAAATGAAATGGGATATCACTACAGATCCTGCAGATGCCAAAAGGATGAACAATTCTACATGCATAAATTTGACAACTTTGATGAAATGATCAGTTCTTGAAAAAGCACAAACTACCGCAACTCACTTACATGAAGTGGATGGCTTGACTAACCCTATAACCATTAAAAAATGGAGTTAATAGTTTTTTTTAATTCCCAAAAAAGAAAATCTCCAGACCCAGATAGTTTCACTGAAGAACACTACCAAATGTTTTAAGAAGAATTAATACCAATTCTATACAGTCTCTTCCAGGAAATAGGAGAGGAAAATACACCTCCCTGTTCATTTTATGAAGCTAGTATTACCCTGATACCAAAACCAGACAAATACCAAAAAAAAAAAAGAAACTACAGACCAATACCTCACATGAATATAGATGCAAAAATCCTTAACAAAATATTAGCAGACAGAATTCAGCAATATATTAAAAAAAATTATACATCATGACCAAGTTTATTTATTTACTTCAGGGATACAAGGCTGGCTCAATATTCAAACACCAATCAATGAAATTTACCAGAATAACAGACTAAAGAAGAAAAATTACATGATCATATCAATTTATGCAGAAAAAACATTTTACAAAATTCAAACCTTTTTATGATTTTTCAAAATACTCGCAGGGACTTCCCTGGCAGTCCAGTGCTTAGGACTTCGCACTTCCACTTCAGGAGGCACGGGTTTGATCCCTGGTTGGGGAACTAAGATCCCGCATGCCGCGCAGCGTGGCCAAAATAAAAAAAAAAGAAAAAAGAAAAGAAATACTCTCAGAAAATTAGGAACAGGATGAGAATTTCCTCAACTTGAGAAAGGGCATCGTTCTCAAAAAACTTACAGCTAACATTATATTTCATGGTCAAAGACTGAATGCTTTCCTTCTAAGATGAGGAACAAGGCAAGGACACAGACTCTCATCACTCTTATTTGACATAGTACTGGAGGTTCCAGCCAGCAAAATAAGGAAGGGAAATGAAATAAAAGGCATACAGACTATAAAGGAGGAAACAAAACTATCCCTATTTGCAGATGACATAACAGTCTACGTAGAAAAAACCAAGGAATCTAAAAAACAAAAGTAAAAACAAAAACCTTCTAGAATGAATGAGTACAGCACAGTCCCAGAATACAAGATTAACAAAAAAATCAATTGTTTTTCTATATACCAACAATGAACATGTGGACACTAAAATCAAAAATATAATACCATTTACAAACACTTCTAAAATGAAATATTTAGGCTTAAATCTAACAAAACATATATAGGACTTCTATGCTGAAAATAACAGAAGGTTGATAAATGAAACCAAAAAAGATGTAAATAAATAGACTTAGTGTATCCATAGATTGGAAGACTCAACAGAGTAAAGATGCCGGTCTCTTCAAATTGTTATACAGATTTAATAAAATTCCTATCAAAATCCCAGCAGGACTTTTTTGTACATATAGACAAGATTATTATAAAATTTATATGGAAAGACAAAGAATAGCTAAAACAACTTTGAAAAAGGAGAATAAAGTGGGAGGAATCAGCCTACCCAATTTCAAGACTTACATATAGCTATAGCAATCAAGACTGCATGGTATTGGTGGAAGGACATACAGAACAATGAAAGAGGATGGAGAACCCAGAAATATGCCCCACAAATATGCCCTACTGATTTTTAACAAAGGTGCAAAAAAGCATTTCAATGGAGTAAAGACAGGTGGTGCTGGAATAATTGAACATCCATATGCAAAACATTAATTTCAACCTAAATCTCACACTTTTTAGAAAATTCAACTCAAAACAGATCACAAACTTAAATGCATAACATAAAATGATAATTTTTAGGAAAACACCACAGGAGACAATCTTTGAGCATTAGGGCTAGGCAAAGAGCTCTGAGCTTTGACAACAAAAGCGTGATCCATAAAAGGAAAAACTGATAAACTGGTATATTAGTTTCCCGAGCTGCTGTGACGAGTGACCACAAAATTGGTAGTTTAAAACAACAGATATTTATTCTCTCACAGTTCTGGAGGCCAAAAGCCTGAAACCAGTATCACTGGGCCAAAATCAAGGTGTTGGGAGGGCCATGCTCTCTCTCCCTTGGCTCTAGGAGAGAACTCATTGCTTGCTTCTTACACTCTCTGGCAGCTAATAGAATCCCTTGCCTTATGGTGGCATTATTCCAGTCTCCGCCTCCATGGTCACGCAGCCTTCTCCTCTTCCATCTGTGTTGAATCTTCCTCTGCTTCTCTTTTACAAGGATACTTGTGATTCCATTTAATACTTAATACCAACATTACGGACCAGGGTTCTTGGCCTTCCCCAATCAGTAGAAATTGACTAGAGGCAAGTCGAGAGATTCAGGCATGGCTTTATTGGGGACCCTGCTGCAGCAGGAGGGGGCGAGAACGAACAAGAGATTCCCTTGCTTGCTGGCTCCCTGAGGCGGGGGTGAGTTTGTTCCTTACATGGAGTGAGGGTAGGGATGTGTCCAGGGGTCGGGCCAGAGGGGTGGCTTAGGTGTTTTGTCCACCCCTCGAGTGGTGTTGTGTGCAAGGGGCATGTTCAGTGCCCTGCTTTTGCTCCCAACACCCTGTTTTTGCTCCAGGCTCTTCAAAAGTGACAGTTTGGTTTTTTGATCTCTTTGTATCTTTTAGGTCCAGAATTTGCCCCAACTGCCCATGCATGCAGTTATTTTTAGTCCCATACAGTTTCTTCATATTTTGTTGCTCAAGGAGAGGTGTATCCAGGTGCAAGCATTGCAGCACTGCAGCAAAGGGTCCCAGGTCCCAGCAAAGTGTCCCATGTCCCAGCTTGTCTCACCAATAACCCAAGGTAGTGTCCCCATCTCAACATCCTTAACTTAATCACATCCATAAAGTTCTTTTTTTATCATATAATATTAACATTCACAGGTTCCAAGGATTAGGATGTGTACATTTCTGGGGGGGTCATTATTCAGCCTACCATAATTGAACTTGATCAAAATTTAAAATTTTTGCTCTGTGAAAGGCCCTGTTAAGACAAGGAAAAGACAAACTACAGACTAGAAAATATTTGCAAACTATATATCTAACAAAGGAATAGTACCTAGAATATGTAAAGAATTCTCAAAACTCAACAATTTTTTAAAAATATTCCTTTCATTAATTTATTTATGTATTTATTTATTTATTTGGCTGTGCCGGATCTTAGTTGCAGCACGCAGGATCTTTCCTTGTGGCATGTGGGATCTAGTTCCCTCACCAGGGATGAAACCTGGGCCCCCTGCCTTGGGAGCCAGGAGTCTTAGCCACTAGGCCACCAGGGAAGTCCCAAAACTCAACAATTTTTAAAATCCAATTAGAAAATGGACAAGACATAAAGAGACATTTCACTGAAGAGGATATACAGATGGCAAAAAAGCATATGAAAAGATTTTCGATATCATTAGTCATCAGGAAATTAGAATTACAGAAATAAAAATAGTGACAATACCAAATGCTGGCCAAAATGTGGAGAAACTAGACCACTCATACATTGCTGGTTGGAATATAAAATGGTACAGCCACTGTGGAAAATAGTTTGGCAGCTTCTTTTTTTAAAAAGCTATCATTCAACCATCAGTTGCCCTCCTGGGCATTTATCCCAGAGAAATAAAAACTTATGTTCACACAAATACATGCAAACAAATGTTCAAAGCAGCTTTATTCGTAACAATCTAAAATTGGACAACCTAGATGTCCTTTACCAAGCGAATGGTTGAATAAACTGTGGTGCATCCGTACCATGCAACCAACCACTACTCTGCAACAAAAAGAAACAAACTATTGACACTTGCAACAACTTGAATGAATCTCCAGAGAATTATGCTGAGTGAGAAAAAAACCCCAAAGATTACACACTGTGTGACTCCCGTCAACAGAAATAATCAATAACCAATCTGTAATAAGAATAAAGGAAAGGGGGCTTCCCTGGTGGCACAGTGGTTAAGAATCCGCCTGCCAATGCAGGGGACACGGGTTCGATCCCTCGTCCAGGAAGATCCCACAGGCAGCAGAGCATCTAAGCCCGTACACCATAACTACTGAGCCTGCGCTCTGGAGCCCATGAGCCACAACTACTGAAGCCCACGCACCTAGAGCCTGTGCTCGGCAACAAGAGAAGCCACCACAATGAGACACCCGCGCACCACAAGGAAGAGTAGCCCCCTCTCGCCACAACTAGAGAAAGCCCGCACACAGCAATGAAGACCCAACGCAGCCAAAAATAAAATAAATAAATTTAATTAAAAACAAAAAAGAATAAAGGAGAGTTTTGAGCCAAACTGAGGACCAAAGCTCAGGAGACAGACTCTCAGATAGCTCTGAGGAACTGCTCCAGAGAGCGTGTTTTTCAGTGCAACTTTATATCTTGTCAGAACAAAGAACATCAAACATGACAGGGGTACATTCCTTCAAAGTTTCTCCCAAAATACAGATTTGTACATACATAGGAAGACAGTATGGCTTTGGTGCCTGGGGAGGGAGACTAATCATCAAAGAAGTAGTAGCATTGACATCCCAGGAAGGGAGGCAGTTATCTCTGTCTTCAAAACGGAATTCTTTACTTCTGGACAATGCACCCTTTTCTTTAATGGTTAGAGGAAAGCAACAGTGTATGTTTGATAAGCCACAAAGTCAAGCTAAACCATGTATGTATAAGCCAGAATGACTTCCCCGTACCTCAATATGTGAAAATTCCTTCCATCACTCCATTGATATAATATTCTTGAAATGAGAAAATTACATTAATGGAGAACAGATTGGTGGCTGCCAACGCTTAAGGACAGGGTGGGTTGGTAAACAAGTGGGTGTGGCTAGAAAAGGGCAACAGGAGGGATTCTTGTGCTGATGAAAATGTTCTGTATCTTGACGGTATCAACATCAATAACTAGCTTATGATATCGTACTATAGTTTTTCTTTAATATTTATTTATATATTTATTTGGCTGCTCCAGGTCTTAGTTGCGGCACAAGGGATCTTCGTTGGGACATGCGGGATCTTTAGTTGCTCCACTCAGGATCTAGTTCCCTGACCAGGGATCAAACCCAGGCCCCTGCATTGGAAGCACAGAGTCTTAACCACTGGACCACCAGGGAAGGCCCTGTACTATAGTTTTGCAAGATGTTTCCATGAGAGGAACATGGATAAAGGGTACACTGATTATTTCTTACAGCTGTATGTGAATCTACAATTATCTCAAAATTAAATGTTTAATTTTTAAAAGGACATGCAAAATGCAAGCCCAAATTTTGTATTAGACTCATCAGGCATAAGACTCCTCAAAATTTTAAAACTTTTCCTCTTCAAAAGACACCATTAATACAAGGAAAAAGTGGGACTTCCCTGGCAGTCCAGTGGTTAAGACTCAGCACTTTCACTGCAGGGGGCACGGGTTCCATCCCCGGTCAGGGAGCTAAGATCCCACAGGCACATGGTTTGGCAAAACAAAACAAAACAAAACAACCACAGGACTACAGTGAGACAGGACTTCACAACCACTAGTGTGACTGAAATTGAGAAGACTGGCAATGCTAAGTGGTAGCAAAGATGTGGAGACACGGAACCACTGCATATGCTGGCAGGAACATAAAACGGTACCAGTGCTTTGGAATACTGCATGGCAGTCACACCTAGATATTTACCCAAGAGAAATGAAAGCATGTATTCACACACAAAAAAGACTTATACAGGAATGCTTTTTCATAAAGCCCCAATCTGGAAACAAGCTCAATACCCATCAAAAGGTGAATGGATAAACAATTTGGTGGCATATCCATACAACTGAATACTATTCAGCAATAAAAAGGCACAAAAGATTGATATACACAAGGACATGAATGAACCTCAGAAACATCCTTCTGAGCAAAAGAAAGCAGACACAAAAGCCTGCACTATGATTCCATTTATAAGAAATTCTAATCTAAAGCGACAGGGCAGACCAGTGGCTGCCCGGGCCTGAGAGCAGGGGAGGGGACTGAGTGCAAAGCAGTCGGAGGGACGTTTTGCGGATGATGAACATTTTCTATATCTTGATTGTGGTGAGGGGTATACATTTGTCAAAATCATCAAAATGTACCCCGATAACGTGTACATTTCCTTTTATGTAAATTATAACTCTATAAGGTTGTTTTTTTTAACATCTTTATTGGAGTATAATTGCTTTACAATGGTGTGTTCGTTTCTGCTTTACAACAAAGTGAATTAGCTATACATATACATATATCCCCATATCTCTTCCCTCTTGCGTCTCCCTCCCTCCTACCCTCCCTATCCCACCCCTCTAGGTGGTCACAAAGCACCGAGCTGATCTGCCTGTGCTATGTGGCTGCTTCTCACTAGCTATCGATTTTACATTTGATAGTATATATAAGTCCATGCCACTCTCACTTTGTCCCAGCTTACCCTGCCCCTTCCCCGTGTCCTCAAGTCCATTCTCTAGTAGGTATGCGCATTTATTCCCGTCCTGCCCCTAGGTTCTTCGTGACCAGTTTTTTGGGGTTTTAGGAGTGTTTTTTAGATTCCATATATATGTGTTAGCATACGGTATTTGTTTTTCTCTTTCTGACTTACTTCACTCTGTAGGACAGACTCTAGGTCCGTCCACCTCACTACAAATAACTCAATCTTGTTTCTTTTTATGGCTGAGTAATATTCCATTGTATATATGTGCCACATCTTCTTTATCCATTCATTTGTCGATGGGCACTTACATTGCTTTCATGACCTGGCTATTGTAAATAGAGCTGCAGTGAACATTGTGGTACATGACTCTTTTTTTTTTTTCGGTACGCGGGCCTCTCACTGTTGTGGCCTCTCCCGTTGTGGAGCACAGGCTCCGGACGCGCAGGCTCAGTGGCCATGGCTCATGGGCCTAGCTGCTCCACGGCATGTGGGATCTTCCCAGACCAGGACACGAACCCATGTCCCCCACATCAGCAGGCGGACTCTCAACCACTGTGCCACCAGGGAAGCCCAACTCTTTTTGAATTATGGTTTTCTCAGGGTATATGCCCAGCAGTGGGATTGCTGGGTCGTATGGTAGTTCTATTTTTAGTTTTTTAAGGAACCTCCATACTGTTCTCCATAGTGGCTGTATCAATTTACATTCCCACCAGCGGTGCAACAGGGTTCCCTTTTCTCCACACCCTCTCCAGCACTTGTTTGCAGATTTTTTGATGATGGCCATTCTGACTGGTGTGAGGTGATACCTCATTGTAGTTTTGATTTGCGTTTCTCTAATGATTAATGATGTTGAGCATCCTTTCATGTGTTTGTTGGCAATCTGTATATCTTCTTTGGAGAAATGTCTATTTAGGTCTTCTGCTCATTTTTGGATTGGATTGTTTGGGTTTTTTTGATATTGAGCTGCATGAGCTGCTTGTAAATTTTGGAGGTTAATCCTTTGTCAGTTGCTTCATTTGCAAATATTTTCTCCTATTCTGAGGGTTGTCTTTTCATCTTGTTTATGGTTTCCTTTGCTGTGCAAAAGCTTTTAAGTTTCATTAGGTCCCATTTGTTTATTTTTGTTTTTATTTCCATTTCTCTAGGAGGTGGGTCAAAAAGGATCTTGCTGTGATTTATGTCATAGAGTGTTCTGCCTAGGTTTTCCTCTAAGTGTCTTATAGTGTCTGGCCTTATATTTAGGTCTTTAATCCATTTTGAGTTTATTTTTGTGTATGGTGTAAGGGATTGTTCTAATTTCATTCTTTTACATGTAGCTGTCCAGTTTTCCCAGCACCACTCATTGAAGAGGCTGTCTTTTCTCCATTGTATATTCTTGCCTCCTTTATCAAAAATAAGGTGACCATATGTGCATGGGTTTATCTCTGGGCTTTCTATCCTGTTCCATTGATCTATATTTCTGTTTTTGTGCCAGTACCATACTGTCTTAATTACTGTAGCTTTGTAGTATAGTCTGAAGTCAGGGAGCCTGATGCCTCCAGGTCCATTTTTCTTTCTCAAGATTGCTTTGGCTATTTGGGGTCTTTTGTGTTTCCATACATATAAGGTTGATTTTTAAAAGACACAATGCTAGACCATATTCTTAGATTCAACAGACATAAAAGTACTCTGTCAATTCGCTATTAAAGTTTCTAAATGCTCACTAAATTTCTGTAAACTCTTCCTCTCCCATGGATAACAAACAGTTCACCACCGGCTGTGGTTCACAGACCACACTTTGAGTAGCACGGCCCTATCCCACTTTGCCAACTCCTTAGTTCTTTAATAGACATCCCTGCAGCCTTACCTTGCAGAACTAAGATGGAAAGCTGCCAGGCGAGAGAAGGGGAGGCTCTGAACAGGGGTCACTGGGTCTTGAATACTGGCTTGTGAGACAGCCGCATCACCCGGTACGTGTTGAGGCCTGGCACGTCGAAGCCGGGGGAAAGCCCGTGGTGGTCCAAGGGATAGAAGTTGACGAGCTGCCCGTGCTGGGCCTCGAGGGACAGCCAGGAGTCACCCAGTGGCAGTGCGCACGGAAACTCGCGGGCCACATACAGCTGGAAGACGCGGCCGCGCAGGTGGCGCAGCGCCAACGTGCGGAACGCCGGGGGCACCAGCGCCTCCACGCGGGGCCCGAACTGGCGCAGGCGCAGCTCGCCCGCCGGCCCGGCGCGCACTTCGTAGAAAGTCAAATTGGCAAAAGTGAAGTAGCCAGCGAAGGGTCGTGCGCTGGGCGGCGGAGCCGGGCTGAGCGCGGCCTCACGAAGGGCGCTCTCCATAGCCGGCAGAAGCACATCGTAGACCTGAGCCACCAGGTCAGGCCCTGGCGGCCTCGGCCCGGCCAGGAGCAGCACGAGGCTCAGGCGCAGCGGCGGCACCAGGGAGAAGGTGGCGGCGTAGCCGTCCAGGTCACCGTCCTTGCGCACCACGCGGTAGCCCCGCTGCGCATGGAACTCCCACGGTGTGCCAGTCTCGTTGGCGAAGTAGGCGCCCGGGCAGGCCAGCAGCGGCGCCAGTAGTGTCTTAGCCGCGTCTGGCCGCAGAAGCCGCTGGGGCCTGCTGCCCAGGAGCACCATGGCCAGCTTGGCCAGGTCAGCGGTGGTGGAGTACATCTGGCCCGACGGGCGGTACCAGCCGAGATCGTACAGCGGCGCCGGCCGCCCGCTGCCATAAAAGCCAGCTGCCAAGCGGGCACGCACAGGAGGTGTCAGATCGAAGCCTGTGTCTTCCATCCCCAGCGGTTCCAGCACGTTCTCCAAGATCCAGTGCTGGTAGTCACCCTGGGCGGTGTGGGCTGCCAGGACATGGGCCAGAAGCGAGAAGGCCAGCGTGCTGTAATGGCATCTGGAAGAGGAGGGGTGGAAGCTAGGATGCAGCCTCGGATGGACATCTCCAGGCCCTAAATAAACCCTTCCCACCTGCTCAGACTGTCTGCAAAGCCATCAGAGTTTCTGATGTCTTCTCTGTTCAGTGGCTGGCTACACCAGCTATCCACTCCCTATCTCATCAGCATCCCATTTATTTCCAGCACTTGGCAAAGTCTGTATTTATCTTGTTTATCTGTTCACTGATAAGAACGTTCACTGTTCACTCAGAAGAATGCAAACTCCACGAGGAGGGACCTGGTTGGATTCGTTTGCTGCTATATCTCAGTTTAACATATTCCAAGCACAGATTAAGTGCTCAATAAATGTTGAGTTGATTAATGGGAAAAACATGAGATTCAAACAGGACTGGATCTGGGCCCAGCTCCCTGCTGCCTTGCTCTGCCATCCCTCTATGGTCCTCAGTCCCCCCAGCTGTGGAACAGGGGTTGTCATCAGTGATCTGCGAGGTCTTTCCTGGCTCTGACCACCTAGGATGAGGTGACATAGGTTCTCTCGCAGGAGGGGTATGTCACCTTGTGAGGTTCCTAACATTGGTAGGGCATCAGGGCTCACTCCTTACCTGGTTCCTGGGTCTGCCACCAGCACATCATCCTTGAGCAGGTTCAGGGCCTCCTGGGTGCTGCCCCTCCACAGCAGCGAAGTGGAACGGAGCCTTCGGGGCAGCCCTAGGGAGGAGCAGTGGTCAGACCTGCTGGGTCAGCTGATGGTGGGATGATGGGCCCCTGGCTGTACCCCCTCCCCTACCTTCTATGAGTTGAGAGATAACAACAAAATCACCTTTAAAAAAAAAAGCTCTGGCATAGACTCTAATCCTGCCTGTGTTTCATTGGGCAAGCCATTTAACCTCTCTGAGCCAGAGTCCCCTCATCTGTAACATGAGGGAAATAATTGCTATGTCATATGGCTGGTGTGAGGATTTGGTGAAATCAAATGCTTAGCATGGTTCCTGGTCATAGTAATTGCTCAAAAAATAATTGTTATCATCAACCATAGATATTTGATTCCATAAAATTCTTGAGGTCACTGCCCCAATAGGTTTCGTGGAACTGGCTGCTCCGGCCACTTGGAATGTCCTGTTCATTGGATGTGACTAGTATTGACAGGGTCACAGGATTAGAATTCTTCCCACCCATTCCCTCAACAATAGCGTTCAAGCATCTCTTTCGTGCCAAAGACTGTTCTGCGTACTGGGATTCAGTAGCGAACAAAACAAAGTCCCTGCCCGTGTGGAGTCTGCATTCTAGCAGAGGAGACAGACAAGAAGCAAATAAATATGCATGCTGTGGAGGGAAATAATTCCATGTATGAAAGGAGGGATTGTTATTTTATACAGAGTGGTCAGAGGAAGGCCTCACAGGGTAGGTGACCCTTGAGCAGGTGAGAACTCGAGGAGGTGAGGGAGAGAGCCACATAGCTCTGTGAGGAAAGAATGTCTCAAGCAGAGGAAAGAGCAGGTGCAAAGGCCCTGAGGCAGGAATCTGTTGGCCTGTTTGAGGATCAGCAGGAAAGAGCCGGTGTGGCTGGCAAGGACTGAGAAAAGGGGAGACTTTGCAGGTGAGAGATACTGGCGTGCAGGCACCAGATCCTGTAGGGTGCTGTAGGCCACTGCAAGGACTTGGCCTTTGCTCTGATTGGGATGGGACCGCTGTAGGGCTTTGAGCAGAGGAGCGATGTGATCTGACATATATCAGGGTTGCTCTGGCTGCTATGTGAAAACAGACTTTGGGGGGCAATGGCAGACACCGGGAAGCCTGTAAGGAGACTTGCAAAAATCCATGTCTAAATGCTGGTGGATTGGATGAGTGAGGAGTGGTTGGATTCTGGACATATTTTGATAATGGAGCCAACAGAATTTGCTACTGGAGGGGATGTGGAGGGTGTGGGAGTGAGAGAAATCAGGGATAACTAACTCCAGGCTCTTGGCTTGAGCAGCTGGGAGATGGAGTCCCAAGTCCTGGGTTTAAATTCTGACTCTAACACTTCTTGCTGTGTGGCCCAAACCATATGCTTTACCTCTCTGAGCCTCTACTTGCTCACCTTGAAGTGGGCTGAAGCACCTGCAGTGGTTTCCCTGTGAGGTGTTACAAAACTTAGCTAAGAATGGATGAAAAGCTCCAAGAATGGGAGAAAGCTCTAGATTAGGGTGAAGGTCAATCATAAAAGATACTGGGGGGTTTCCCTGGTGGTGCAGTGGTTGAAAGTCTGCCTGCCAATGCAGGGGACACGGGTTCGAGCCCTGGTCCGGGAAGATCCCACATGCCGCAGAGCAACTAAGCCCGTGAGCCACAACTACTGAGCCTGCGTGTCTGGAGCCTGTGCTCCGCAACAAGAGAGGCCGTGACAGTGAGAGCCCCGCGCACCACGATGAAGAGTGGCCCCCACTCTCCGCAACTAGAGAAAGCCCTCGCACAGAAACGAAGACCCAACACAGCCAAAAATAAATAAATAAATTTATTTTAAAAAAATTACTGGGAACGTATAACAGAGTCATTCAGGCAGCTGTATGCTCAATTGGTGGGCTTTGGGACACGTAGGGTGGGCTTTTTTGTTTGTTTGGGGGGGATTGCATTTTTCTTAATTTATTTTTATTTATTTTTGGCTGCATTGGGTCTTCGTTGCTGCATGCAGGCTTTCTCTAGTTGTGGCGAGCAGGGGCTACTCTTCGTTGCGGTCGTGGGCTTCTCATGGTGGTGGCTTCCTCTTGTTGCAGAGCATGGGCTCTCGGTGCACAGGCTCAGTAGTTGTGGCATGTGGGCTCAGTAGTTGTGACTCGTGGGCTCAGTAGTTGTGACTCGTGGGCTTAGTTGCTTCGCAGCATGTGGGATCTTCCCGGACCAGGGCTCGAATCTGTGTCCCCTGCACTGGCAAGCGGATTCTTAACCACTGCGCCACCAGGGAAGCCCGTGTAGGGTGTTTTTAAACTGACCACAACCACAAGACCCCTGTGCTGGGTCCCTTGGGTACAGATGAAGAAGAATCCACAGTGTACCCCTAGAGGGAGCCCTGGGGTCAGGTTATAAACAGGAGTGTATTTAATAGGAGGCTCATGGAGCAAAAGCCTCAGAGCCTCTCACCTGTATGACCCCTTCCAAGGCTTGTATCCAAGTTTGAATTTATAATATTGTATTTTTAAAGAGGACCCCCAAATTATATCTACATCAGGCCTCCATAAACCTAGGTCTACCCTTGGCTGTAATAACCAGAGCTACGTTGACAAGTACCTGCTGTGTGCCAGGTACTCTGCTAAGTGCTTGACATTCATTAGCACATTTAATACAGCAAAATAGCATGAACCAGTCCTTTTACAGAGGAGTAAAACAAGGCTCAGAGAGGTTATGTGACTTACCCAAGATCACACAGCTGGAATTAATTTCAGTGCTCATGCCCTTAGCCACTAGGCCACCCTCCCCCAAGGCTCTGATCCTGTCCTGCCTGGATGACTTCAGGAGGTTCCCTTATCTGGCAAAGCCTCAGGTTCACCATCTGCTAATGGGAGTGCTAACCAGCCATGTCCACAGACTGAGACCTCAGGCCTGGACTCACTTTGTAAAATGATGAAATAGTAGGCACTTATGGTGGATTCCTACCATCTAGCGTTGATGGGTTGGTGACTGCAAATATGAACAATAGAAGGCATTTTGGGGTGGTGCAGCTGGTGCCTGCCTTCTCCTCCTTGGCTGGGTCAGTCACCATGCAGCACAGCCCCCCTCCCACCCGTTCCTGCCCAATTCCTGTTCACTGGCTTTGTCTTCCAGTATCCCAGCCTGCCCTTGCCCTTCCACCATGTAGATTTCATCTTGGCTTGTTAGCACATCTTTTATTATCATCATTATTATTATATAATTTGTTTTTAATAAGTAATTCATTTACATGATTCAAAAGTCCAAAGACACCAAAGGGTATACAATGAAAAATTTTCCTCCCACTCTTCTCCGCGGCCACAAAGTTCCCCTCCCTGGAGGCAGCCCAGTGATTCAATCCCTTTCCCTTCCAAAAATATGTGATACACATTTTAATATATATACACACACACGTAATATATGTGTATATAAATACATATGTTATATAACAGATACATTACAAATGGATTATACATATACATTCATATGCATATATACATTATATGTGTATGTATTATTTATCCATATGGTAGCTACAATATGTGCTCTTATGAGCTTTTCTACCCACTTAAGATTGTATGTGCCTCTCAGTACACAAGGAACGTTATTACCCATTTCTTTAGGGCTACAGTAGTATCTGATTGTATAACTGTGTCATAGTTTATTTAGTTACTCCCCTATTTATATTTAGGTTGTTTCAATCTTTTTTTTTCACTATCACAAACAGTGCTGTAGTGAATAACTGTGTACATACCTCATACCGCACATGTGTGAATACATCTGTAAGAGAATTTCCTAAAAGTGTAATTTCTGAGTCAAAGGATATATACATTTTTGTGACAGGTATTACCAATTGCCCTCCACACAGGTTGCACCAATTTTTTTTTCTTTATTTTGGCCGTGCAGCACAGCACGTGGGATCCTAGTTCCCCTACCAGGGATCAAACCTGTGCCCCCTGCAGTGGAAGCGCAGCGTCTTAGCCACTGGACCGCCAGGGAAGTCCCAAGTTGCACCAATTTAAATTTCCACCACAGATGTATAAGAGGGCCTATTTCACCATAACTCCACCAACTCAGTACACCCACCATTATGGCCTTTACCAATCTGATAAGAGGAAAATGTCTCTCAGGAGATTTAATTTGCATTTATTTTGTTATGAATGAGGTTGAGCATCTTTTGTAATATTCTTAAGAGCCATTTATATTCCTCTTCTGTGAACTCTGTTCCATTCCTATCCTTTACCCATTTTCCTGTTGGGTTCTTGGCCTTTGTGATGGTTTATATAGTAAGGGAAATTAACGTATAATTGTAGAATATATATTATATTCAAATTATATATAAAATATATAATTTGTAGAATTGTCAACAAATATTCACTTGTTGACTTGTTCTTGATCTAATAAGCAGATCTTGACCTGTCAGCTTGCTTTTGACCTTCCAACAGTTTGTCCACTTGACCTAAATTCCCAGGTTTTACCTCAGCATTTTTTTTTTTTTTTTTTTTTTTGCGGTACGCGGGCCTCTCACTGTTGTGGCCTCTCCCGTTGCGGAGCACAGGCTCCGAACGAACGCGCAGGCTCAGCGGCCACGGCTCACGGGCCCAGCCGCTCCGCGGCATGTGGGATCTTCCCGGACCGGGGCACAAACCCATGTCCCCTGAATCGGCAGGCGGACTCTCAACCACTGCACCACCAGGGAAGCCCCACCTCAGCTTTTAACTCACCCAATCTTTCTACCCCTGACCCACCACCCAGGAAGGATGAGAGGGAGCTATGGCCAGTTCAGGAAGCAGAGCAGAGAGTGGACCCAGCCTGGCTGGGTGAGAACCTGCTCCTTTGTTCCCCTACCTGAAATGGTTTGGTCTGAGCTACATTAAGTTCAGAGCCACTCACCTGAGAGCTGGCTGGCCATCCTTCGGAGGGTGACGGGTGAAGGCCTTGGGGCTGGGCCCACCTCCTCCAGACCATCCATCAGGCTCTTTTGTTCGGGCGCTGATGCCATGCCCAGTGGGTTGTTAATGGTGAAGGTGCTGGCGTACCGCTCCAGAGGGTCATCTAGAGAGGCCACGATGCCCTCCTCCCACAGGCGATACAGCATCAGCACGGGAAAGATCTTGGAGATGCTGGAGATCCTGGACAATGTGGGGGGCACAAGGGTGCAGAGGGCAACCTGTTGGCTTCACAACCCACCTCCACCCTGCACCCCCAGCCTCCAACTTTCTAGTATAATTAGGAAAGCATTGAGTCCACCCTTATTCAGCATCTCAGACAGAAATCCACCAGCCTCTGTAGAATGCCTTTGGGATGCTTGAGAACTTACCAGGGGAAGTGGGGCTGGGCCAGATGGACACTCTCGAGCACCTCCCCCATGCCAGGCCCTTCACCAGGCACTTCCCTCTCTGGGACAGACCTGGGTTGGGATCCTATCTCTGCCTCTCACCAGCTGAGTTGCCTTGGGCAAGTGCTAGACCTTTCTGAGATTCAGTTTCATTGTCTGTTTTATGGGTTGTAGAAAGGATCGAACAAGATTGTGCTTGCAAAGTGCTTGGCAACACACCTGGAAGGTAGTAAGTGCTCAATAAGTGATAACAAATATAGTTGTTGCCCTGTGCCTGGCACATAGCAGGTGCAGTGTGAATGGAAGCCCTGCAATCCTCACAGCATCTCAGGGAGCAAATGTGTTCACTTGGCACTGTGAGCTTTGAGGATCCTACAGGCAGCACCCAGGAGGGGAGACTCTGGGTGTGCAGCAGATTGTCCCAAGTTGCTTCCATCTGGGCCACTGCTGCCAAATGGCAGAGACCCAGGTCGAGGGCCCAGGAACTGGTTGCGGTTCTTTAGTGTCACGTGGAAGGGGTGTGGGGTGGGACATAAGGGAGCCTTTTCTAGTTTGGGAGGCATTAGGATAAGGGCTCTCCAGAAGGGATTCCTTCCTGACTTGTTACCACTGTGGTGTGATGTTAGGCACTCACTGGTCCTCTCTGGACCTCAGTCTCCTCATCTATAAAATTGCCAAGACTTAATAAAGGGCCCTGGCAGCTAAGACCCCCAGTCATGATTCTCTTGAGTCCCCCTACCTCCTAAGTCCCCCTTGTCCTACCACCCTTCGCCCCCTCCACAAGACCCTGGTGGTCCCCCAGCTGACCGGTACATGGTGTACTCATTGGGGGGCCCAGAAGCCGGGTCTGAACCATTCTTCCTCCCGAAGTTCCCGGTCCAGAGCACAGTGTCGTCGTGGATGACAACTGCAGACATAGCAGCCAGGCCTGGGGCAGACAGTGCCTGCCGCAGGATCCTGTCCACCTTGGAAGAGAAGAGCGGGTGCCTCAGAGTACAGGTGCAGAGACAGACCCCTCTCCCCACCCACAGGCCCCATGTGGTTCTGTACACCGTGCCATTCACATACCACACCTTGTACACAGCACCCCCTGCCTGACTCCCCTCCATTCTCTCCCCCTAGTGGCTGGAAGGGAGCCCAGTGAGCCTCCAGACCTCGGGTTCTCAGACCGTGTCCCATGGGGTAGGGACCCCACCCAGCTGCAATCAGAGCAGATCCCCTGGAAACTGTTTTGTATGTAAGTTTTCCTCATAAGACCTTTGTTCAAAGAAACATTTCCTTGGAAATACGTAAGAGGAGGGAGGGGTTAAAACCCCTGATCTAATCAAACCTGTGTCTGATGCCCTAAAAAACCTCCAACAGGCTGAGTCTGACCCCCTAGTGTTGGAGAATTCAGTATTTATAGAGCGCCCCTAACACTGTCTTTGAACATTTATTGAAAATACCTCATTATTTTCAGTTATGTAGTATATAATGATGGTGATTAACAGCTAACATTTACTGGACATTTACAACATGCCAGACACAGTATAAAATGATTTTCATACATTGTCTCACTTAATCCTCATAAGTCATTGCTGATTTCTCCCCCTTTTACAGGTGAGAAAATTTGAGATATGAAGTGACTTGCCCCGGTGGTTAATGGCTAGTGGAATCAGGATTAAAACCCTATGCTAACTCCAGCACCTCCTTGCCAAGAGATTTTACATTCCCTGAATTGAGCTCAGTCTACCTGTAATTTCCACCCCTGCACTAATTTTGCCTCTCTGAGCCTCAGTTTCCTCCTCTTTAGCTAGGGATTCACGAGGTGGTAACAAAGAGAAGATAGCACAGTGCGTGGCATGTACCAGGTGCTCACTAGAAGGCTGCTATGGTTATTATTGTTGCTTTACTTTTTTTTAATTACTCTGACCCCTGGGAGCCAAATAGCATGCTTTTGCTCTCTCTCCTTCACAAAAGCTTTTTGTGTATTTGCAGGCAGTGATTGTGTCTCTCTGCACTGGCCCACGCCTGCTCTTACGTGGACACATCACCCTCCTTCCCTTCAGCTGTTCCTCGGATGAAGTTTCAAACCATCTCCCACCACCACCACCAGGCTGCTGCACATACACTTCTGATCTGTGTGTCTCCTAAGGTGAGTGACCCAAGTGGGTAGGGTCTGAATGGCAGAATGGCACAGACAAGAGCTGGCTGACAGCCCCCTCTAGTGTTAAGCCATTCTGCAATGGTAAAAGTTGTGTTGTGGGGTCTTTAATCATCTTTCAATGGCCTCTGTGATCCTCTCCCATCTCATCTTTCTCCACCCCCACTTATGGCCCCACCAGACTGAATTTCCTCTCTGTATATGCCTCGTACTGACCCTGCTGTCTCTGGGCCTTTGCACATGCTGTTCCCTCTATCTAAAGCACATCTTTCACACCCCCAAGCTCCCTCATTATACACACACATATCCTCTGGGTATCTACTCCTTGTTCACCTCTCAGTTTAGACACCACTTCCTCCAGAAGCCTTCCCTGACCCCAAGTCCAGTTCCTTTGTGTCACCATGTACCCTAAACTTTCTCTATCCTCACTCTTACCCCTGTGTTATAAATATTTACTATCTTGACTGTTCCAAGACTAGTAGCTTCTTTAGAGCAGGACAGTATCTTCTCCTGCCATATCCCT
Organism: Delphinapterus leucas; assembly: GCF_059928025.1. Classification (NCBI taxonomy): domain Eukaryota; kingdom Metazoa; phylum Chordata; class Mammalia; order Artiodactyla; family Monodontidae; genus Delphinapterus; species Delphinapterus leucas. Next base: position 172,861,274 of record NC_143129.1, on the reverse strand, counting down.
GGTGTGTAGCGCAGAGTAAGTGCTCAAGAATTATATGTTGGAGGGCATGCCTGGTGGTCCAGTGGCTAAGACTCTGCACTCCCAATGCAGGGGGCCTGGGTTCGATCACTGGTCAGGGAACTAGATCCCACATGCTGCAACTAAAGATCCCACATGCATGCTACAGCGAAGATCCCGTGTGCCACAACTAAGACCCAGTGCAGCCAAATAAATTAATTAATTAAAAAAAAAAAGAATTATATGTTGAATGAATGAATGAATGCCACTACCAGCTCAGAGGATATGCCCTCCCCTTCATCAACCGGGCCTAGCCCACACAGCCAGTTCTCTCCTGGCTCATCACTGACCTTTTTCAGGGCCTCCTTCAACACGGGGAGGGGGTGGGCCAGGGGCACAGGCTCAGGGTGCTGGGGACACATCCTCACGGGGGCAGAAGTCACCTCTGGTCCCAAGGAACCTGGAGGGAACATCACATGGTGAGTGGAGGACAGAGATCAGGTTAGTAGTCTAGGGGCCATTGCCCACTGGGTCTTCTCTCACTTCTGGGTGATCGCAGGAGGCAGTGGAAGGTTTAGAGAAGAGTGGTTCTTGTACTCTTGGGGGGTTCTCATACCCTTACCACCCCACGCTGTCCTTAGAGGATGCAGGGAGGTCTGGAGGCCGTTGTGATGGTCTCACAGCCTGAATCCTGCCCTGCCAAGGTCCACACCTTCCCCCTGCGTTTCCAAGAAAGCCACACACCTGGACAAAAGTAGGATGGGACTCAAACCCTAATGCCCGGATGCACAGTTCTGGGGATGAAATGAGTTGTTCCTGGTGGCTTAAGCCTGAAGCCTAAGTGGGGTCCTGAGTCCACTTCTCCACCCAAATATATAATCAGAACTGGAGAAAGGGGGACGGTAGAGATGTGGCTGAGCCTGCCCCACAGAGCTGGAACTTGTCTAAGTCTGCTGACCACATGGAGGGAGGAGGCTCGTCATGCGAAGAGGGAAGGGCTACCAACAGGCGCCTGTGGCCTGATTGGTGTCTCGAAGGCCAAGCAGCAGGCAGTGAGCGTAGGACTGTGCTGTCTCCTCCTGGACATGCTCTGCCCTTTGCCCCTGGCTGCCCATGGCTGGTATCTTGTGGTGAGGTTGTGCCAGCTGGGAGGGCTGGCCCTAGGGCATGAGCCTGGCATTACCAGCAGTGGTGGTTCATTTGCTGAGCCTTGACCAGCCCAGGGTGGAGAGACCAAGAAATGGCTGCTGCTGTCCATGGACACATGGACATGTTCCTCCCGGGGTCTTATATATAGCTGGGGCAGTGCCTTTAAAGGGAGGTAGGGCCTGGAAATCCCACCTTGGGGGCCCAAGGAAGAGCAAGGGAAGCACTGTTTGCACTTTTGGGGGGACCCTGAGTTTTACCCCTGGAGTCGATGGCTTAAGGGACCACCAGTGGTATTGGATCCTCAGTTACTACAGAAGGGCATCGAGGCGCAGAGGGATCACATGACTGGCCCGAAGATGCACAGTCAGTGAGAGCTGGAGTCAGAATGGTCCTCCCTCCTGTCTCAGATCAGGAGTGGCGGCTCAAAGCCCACGGGGACCTCCGGGGGTGGGGGAAACTCAAGGGTGTTCCTGCACTCACCGGTCTTCAGCTTGGGGAGGTAATACTGCCACAGGAAGCAGCCAGTCATGAGCACAGAGAGCACAAAGAAGAAGCTGCAGGAAACTGGGAAGAGCCACTTCTGTTTCCCTTTCAGCAGGCTGAGCTGCCGGCCAGCCTGCAAGGGGAAGGACAAGGCACACCCCCAAGGGGGTCAGCAAGAGGGAGGAGAGAGGGACCCCTGCCCTGGCCCCTCCTATGCCTTAGGTTCACCCAGACATCAGGAGAGCCCACAGCTCGGGGTAAGTTTCACACCTGTAAAACCAAGGGACTTCCCAGGATTGCCCCTTCAACAGCTCTGCCCCATATGTACCTCTGCACCTCTGTGCCTTTGCATAGCCTGTTCCCTCTGCTGGGTGTGCCCTCTCTCTCCTATGTACTTAGTGAAACATCTAAGACCCGCTGAAATGCCACCTCCTCCATGAAGCCTTCCCCAACTCTCCTCACCCAAGTCCCCAACAGGGCACTAGGCACAAGCCTCCGTTGTGGTGCACATCCAGCTTTCTCTCTAACACAGCTGTTCTACAACGGTTAGCTGATCCACCTCACGGAGTGTGAGTTCTCCAAGGGAGGGGCCACTTCCTCACTCTCTGTCCTCCACGGCCTCTGGTTTATCCTGGTTGCTCGGTGCATGTTGTGGTGGGAATGTGTGGGTCCTGAGAACACAGGACAAGGCTTCCCAGGAGACTCGCTTCACCCCATGCCTCGCCACACACCCGCTTTCCCAAGCCTCCACCAACGGTGTGTTCTTGCAGCGGGCCTGCGTAAGGCTCCCAATGTGTGGTTGGTGTCTCCCAGCTGTGGCTGGTCTCATCGCCACGCGCCCCATGTTTCTCTGCCAAGTGAGTATAAAAACTGTTGCAGTGAAAAGGGACCTGCCTGGAAAGCTCAAGAAAGGTCGGAGCTCAGAGAAATGGGGCCTTTTCCTCAGACAGGTGCGGGGGCTGAGCAAGTGTGGCTTGGGAGGTGGGCGAGGGCAGGAAGCAGGGAGCATAAGACGATGAGACCAAGGCCTGAAGTCCAAGAGAGGGAGGAGGAAGAGGCCGCGTGGGGAGGTGGCAAGGAATCTAAAGAGAAAGTGTGTGTGGCCACCTGGCCCCCAGGAAGAATCATGTATTCCCTCACAGCCAACTTAGAATCCTGGAAACACAGTACCACCTCCAGTTAGTGTCCCAGACACGGTGCTAAAAGCCTTTTAAGAGGCGTATCATGGCACCCTGTGAGGTAGGCGCCCTCAGTGCCCTGATGTTACAGATGAGGCTCAGAGAAGTTAAATGACTTGCCCAGGGTCACACAGCTAGTTGCAGAGTTAGCATTTGATCTCTGTCTCTGGCCTGCTCAACCAAAGTTCTGGAAGAGCCTTCACAGTCATTTGTTGAACTTTCTCATTTCCAGGTTGGCAAACTGAAGTTACAGGAAGGAAAGGACTTGTCTAAACAATAATAAACATCATAAGTTGAGTGCCAGCTTTAAGCCTGGCCCTGCACTATTCACTTAACAGGTACTATTTTACCACATTTCATAGTCTGTTCATGAAGTTGGTTTGGGAACTTTCATTTTAGAGGTGATAAAATGAGGCTCACAGAGGTTAGGGGACTTGCTCAAGGTCACAGGGCACAGCAGTGGCAAAGCTGGGATTCAGATCCAATCTGCCTGACTCTCCACCTTTATGTCTTAATGTGTCTTACGTCTCTTTTGAACTATCTTCATTGCTGCTGTAACCTAAACTGTGATGTGAAAGGACTCTTCCCTGGTCTCCCCTAATCCTTCTCTGTCCCTCCTAGAGGGCCTGCAGAATGAGAGAGCTGGGAAGGAATTCAAAATTCAGGACCCTTGTCCCAGGATTGAGGGCTCTGTTTCATTTATTCATCCTTTCAACAACTCTGTATTGAGCACCTACTAGGTGAGAGGCACTGTTCCAGGCCCTGGGGGCTCAGCAGTGTACCAGTATCAGAATTCCTGCCCTTGGGGAGCTAGCATGCTGGTGTTTAAGGCCTAGCTCTCCTGGCCAGCCCAACTCAGCACAATCTCTCTGCTGTGCTCAGTGGCTGACCTGTGCTCAGGGCGTGGTGAGGATTTGCTGAGTGAGTGGGTGAGAGTAGTACAAATCATCGAAGAGTGAGAATCAGCCAGCTGCTGGAGAGCTGGGTCTCAAACTCAGGCCTCTGAAATGTTCAGTCACAGAAGATACCCTTGCAAAGCAAAACCCACATTCAAATCCAGGATACACCACCCTAAGACCCAAAAAACCTTTGGCAACTCCCAGTTTCTTCATTTGTAAAGTAGGAAAGGTAATAACCTTGCAAAGTTGTTTTGAGACAAAAAACATAGCACCTATGTGAGGGGTAATATTCTAAGGACTTTAATGTACATTATGCATATTAAATCATTTAACTCTCACAATATCCCATGAGACAGTATTATTATTACCACTAGTTTACAAGTGAGGAAGCTGAGTGTCACATATGTTAAGCCATTTACCCAAAACCACACAGTATTATGTGGCAGAACTGGACCTTGAACCCATACAGGGTGGCTCCAGAATCTGGCATCCTTAACCACTAGGCTATCTCTACTGACTCTGGTGAATGAGATGACATATGCTCACACAAAAATGTGTACTTGAATGTCCATAGCAACATTATCATAATAGCAAAAATGTGGAAACAAACCAAATGTCTATCAAATGATGAATGGGTAATCAAAATGTGATATATCCAATGGAATATTATTTGGCCATAAGAAGGAATGAAGTAGTACAACATGGATGAACCTTGAAAACATGGTAAATCCAGCCACAAAAGGCCACGTGTTATATGACTCCATTTATATTAAATGTCCAGAATAGGCAAATCCATAGAGACAGAAAGTAAATTAGTGGTTGCCAGTGGCTGGAGGTATAGGGGAATGCGGAGTGACTGCTAACGGGTAGTTTTCTTTTGGGGGGTAATGCAAATATTCTAAAATTGATTGTGGTGCTGGTTATACAACATTGTGAATATGCTAGAAGCCACAGAATTCTACACAAAATTGGTGAATGTTATGGTATGTGAATTATATCACAATAATGATTTTTTATAATAGTACCTACTTGTATTCAGTTGCAAGGATTGAATGAGTTAATATTTATAAATCACTTAGGGCTTCCCTGGTGGCGCAGTGGTTGAGAGTCCGCCTGCCATTGCAGGGGACATGGGTTCGTGCCCCGGTCCGGGAGGATCCCACATGCCGCGGAGCGGCTGCGTCCGTGAGCTATGGCCGCTGAGCCTGCGCGTCCGGAGCCTGTGCTCCGCAACGGGAGAGGCCACAGCAGTGAGAGGCCCGCGTACCACAAAAAAACACAAAAAAAAAATATATATATATATATATATATATATGTATAAATCACTTAGAACAGTGGTGGGCACATGGTAAACACTATATAATGCATTAGCTATAATTGAATGCCTACTATGTGCTAGGCACTGAGCCAGATATTAGAGATATACTGATAAACAGCGAAGTAAATGTTTCCTACCCTATTGGGGATTACACTTTTCGGAGGAGGTGGGTATTAACCAAATCTTGCATTCACTATTCTTTCCCTATCTCCCTTTCCAAGGGCTCCTCCTTCACCTCTGTCCTACAAACATAGTGTACCTGGCTCCCCTCCTCCTCTTTCCTCAGTACACACACAATCCCTAGGTGACAAATTACCTAATCAGAAGTGGAAGAGGGCCACCACTACAGATCCTACAGGAAAGTATCGTGAACAATGTTATGCCAATCCATTTGACAATTTAAATGACATGGACAAATTTCTTGAAAGAGGTAATTTCCCCAGGTGATCTCATGCACAAGGATACCAGCCATGTGCTAATGATTACTGATTCTACAGCTTCTGCCCAGCTCTCTCCCCTGAACTTGAGACTACCATTTTCAACTGCCTACCAAATATTTCTACCTGGAAGTCCCCACACCTCTGAAACCCAACATCCAGGGCAAAACTTGCTTATCTTCCCTCCTCCTCCTCCTTCTCTAATATTTTCAACATCACTTTATGGCACCTGCTTCCACCAAGTCACACAAGCTAGAAATTTCAGGGTCTTCCCTGGCCCCTCCTTGCCCCTCAATCCCCACCCCCAGCCATTCACCAAGTCCTGCCGGCCTGTTAAGTTTGTGAAATATTTCAAGCATAGAGAAGAATATATGGAGAATATAATGAACACTTGAGCACCCACCATCCAACTTTGATTAAATCTTAACATTTTACCATATTTTCCTCATATTTAAAAAGTACTAGGGACTTCACTGGTGGTTCAATGATTAAGACTCCGTGCTCCCAATGCAGGGGGCCTGGGTTCGATCCCTGGTCAGGGAACTAGATCCCGCATGCTGCAACTAAAAAGCCCACATGCTGCAACCAAAGATCCTGCGTGCTGCAACCAAAAAAAGAAAAAAAAATCCTGCGTGCCACAACTAAAGACCTGGTGCAGCCAAATAATTTTTTTAAAAAATAAAAAATACTATGTTACTTATTTAGTTTGTTGTCTATTCATCCCATCCCATTAGAAAACAGGGACTTTTTTTGTTTTGTTCACTGTAGTATTCCCAGTGACTAGAACAGTCCCTGGAACATAGCAGTCCCTAATAAATATTTGTTAAATGAATGAACGCATGAAAATAAAACAGTCTAGGTAGAGTTGAAGCCCTCTGTCCCCTTTGCAGGTCTCAATCTTCTCCCCCTCTCCCCACATGTGACACCCATTCTGATCTTGGTGTTTATCATTATCAGGCATGTTTTTATTCCTTTACTATGTGTTTATGGATCCATAAGCAGCACATAGTATTGTTTTTCAGATTTTAAAACTTATATAAATGATATCCTACTGTATTATCCTCCTTCAACTTACTTTTTTTCCAATTTGATACAAGTAGTTCTGGATTATCCATTTTAACTTCTATAGAGTATGCTGCTGTATGACTATACTTCATAGTGTAATAGAGCATGGACTCTGGGGCCAGGCTGCCTTAAAGATGTGAGCATTTTATACATTTTAGTTGGGAGTGAAATATCTGGGTGGTAAGATATAGCCATCTTCAGCTTAACCAGATACTATCCAGTTGCTCTCCAAAGTTGTTCCAATTTATACTTTCACCACCTGTGATTCTCATTGCTACTTTTAGTTTGCATTTTCTTGATTACTGATAAGGTGGTGAGTGTCTCCAGCACCAAAACCTTGGCTTTGATGCCTGCAACACCCGGCACTCCACCTGGCTCTGGCAGGTTCTCAGGAAGTATGTTTTGAACTTTATGTTGTCCTGCAAGTAGAAAGACTTGGGTTCAAATCTCAGCCCTACCTTCCTGAGTCAGTTATAACTCTGGACAAGTCCCTTCCCCTCTCTGAACCTCCACTTCTTTAACTGTTGGAGAGGGGTGGGTTATTTACAAAGAGTTTACTTTTACATCTGGAAACCTCATTTGACTTCAAAAGTATCTTCCAGCTCTAGAATTTAGGGTTCACATTAAAGCCATTCTTTATTCATAATTTCTAAAGATTGGAAAAGTCCCTCAACTGGTGAATGAATAGACAAACTATGGTACATCCATGCAACGGAATACTACTCCGCAATGTAAAGGAACAAACTATTGATATGCGCAATCATGGGGATGAATCTTAAATACATTATGCTAAGTGAAAGAAGCCAGACTCAAAAGGATACAGACTATAGGGACTTCCCTGGTGGTCCAGTGGCTAAGACTCTGCACTCCCAATGCAGGGGGCTCAGGTTAGGGAACTAGATCCCACTTGCACAACTAGAAATTCTCATACTGAAACTGAAGATCCTACATGCCACTACTAAAGATCCCACATGCCTCAACTAAAGATCCCGCATGCAGCAATGAATATCTGGCACGCCGCTACGAAGATCTGGCCCGCAGCAACGAAGATCCCATATGCCGGAATTAAGACCCAGTGCAGTCAAATAGATAAACACATACATTTTAAAAACATTTTTTTAAAAAAAGGCTACAGACTATATAATTCCATTTTCATAACACTCTGGACAAAGCAAAACTGCAAGGACAGAAAACAAATCAATGGCCACCTGGGAGTAGGGTGGTATAGACTACAACAGGGCAGAAGGGAATTTGGGAAGGTGATGAAACTGTTCTCTATCCTGATTGTGATGGTGGTTACAGGGCCATATGTATCTGTCAAAACACATGGAGTTGTACACCTAAAAGAGTGAATTTTAATGCATATAAACTGTACTTCAGGTTTTTTTAAATGAAGCCATTAAAGATCCCAAGAGCATTAGGTTGTCTCCACCTGGGTGTCAGAGGAGTGACACCAGACACAAGTCTGTGCCTCAGCCACAGGAGTGAATGGGGAGGCTCTCTGGCATTGCCGTGGGTTTGTGTGGGAGGGGAGTCGGAAGGTGCCCCTCATTGAGCATGAGCAAAGGACCACTGGGGCAAGCCCTGTGAGGGTGCCCTGGTCGAGGGCAGCCTGATCTCACTTAACAAGCACCTATGACACAGCACCATCCTCTCATTTTCAGGAACAGAATGAAATTCACAGATATTCGATGACTCGATGAGGTCATTGGCAGTGGATGATGGAGCTGGGATTCTAGCCCTGTCTATGCATCCCCCCCACAACATGTGACTGGGTTCTCTGCATCCCCAATGCGCAGCCCTCCTCTGGGGCCCAGCCTCATCTCATGTCTGTCTCCAGTCTCAGAATTTATTCCAATAGACACAAAGGTGGGGTCAGTATTTAATGTCGAAGGTGCTCACCAGCTGCTCACATTGACACTTGCAGATGTCACTTGGCATCTCTCCCCTCTCTCTTCCCAGCTGGAAAACGCTAGCGGAGGGATTGCTCAGGGAGATCCAGGCTCTCCCAAACCCCACCCATAAGGCGGTTCACACAGCTCCTTCCCCTGGCGGTCCCCAGCCCAGAAACCTTCACCTTTCTTCTCCCAACTGGCCACTCTGGGACAGCACTCCTTGTCCAGTCATTCATTCAGAATACAATCTCCAGGAGCTGGCTGTGTGCTGGGCACAGTGCTACGCCCTTTGGCTAACATCTGTCCCTCATGGAGCCGGCAGGATGGTGAAGAGGTCAGACACAAGGGCTCTGGGGCCTGAGACTTGATTCTGGCTCTGCCCTTATTAGCTGTGGACCAATGACTTCCCCTCTTTGAGTCTCAGTTTCCTTGTCTGTATAATGGGAATGGCCATCATTCCTACACCTCATAGAATTTAGATGAGGGTAAATGAGAAAATGCATGCAAAGCCCTTTGAAACTAGCTGCTCACAGACTGGTAGCTAGTGGGGTCATAATAATTTCTCTGGGAGAGAGATGTAAACAGATCATGTCAGAGGGCTCTGGGGGCTCTGAGGTACCCATGAGCTCAGCCTCGGGGTGGGAGGGGGAGGAAAGCTTCATAGAACAGGCAGTTGGGGATGAGTTGGGGCACTCCAGTCAGGGCCCTTGAGACAGGAAGAAGAAGAGGATCTGTTTCTGGTTTGTTTTGAGAATTTGATGAGTTAATACACAGCAAACACTTGAAATGGTTCCTGGCCTGCGGTACAAACTCTAGAAACATTAGTGATGACAATGAAGGTGATAGAGGGGTGATTTATGATTTAGGTCAATGCTTGAAGCAAGCCTTTGTGGAGCTATGCCTCACCTGGGTCTTCAGTCTCTCCATGGTGTGGAAGATTCCAGCCCCTTGAGGAGTCAGCTCTATAGCCCAGGAGACCCTGTGAACAAGAAACTGAGTCAGTGGAGAGAAGGCAAAGAGAGGTCCTGGAGGCTGGAAAAGAGAGGAGAGGGCTGGAGAAATGCAAGAAGACAAGGATGGGGGATTTGCACCCAGAAGTCCTTGCTGTTTCCCAGACACTAATGCATCTTCCCATGTTGCTTCCCCATCAGACTGAGGTTTTCTAGGGTAGGGATCATGTGTCCATTTCATGAAGCTCCCCCTCAAAGGCAAGGGGAAACAAATTCAAAAAAACCCCAACTGTCCAGGTCTGCCCAGTCTGTCCTGATTTCAGCACTGAAAGTCCCAAACCCCTCAGTCCAGGGGAAACTGGGACAATTGGTCACCCTCTCCCTGCCATTGCCTCTGCTTCCAGTTCCTCCTCCTTCTTCAAGCCTCAGAAACAACCCTGTCAGACCCGTGGGTGCTTGGTCCCAACTCACCCTCTTCTGGAAGGCTCAGGAAGGACGGGGCAATTCAGACCCAGCCATGGTTGGCCAGTGCCTCCGGGAGCCCCGTGTTCCAGGGAACAGGAATGACATCCTGGGTTCTGAGGCGCAGGCTTCACCCAGGCTCCCCAGGGGCTGGCAGATGTGGTGCGTGGTGCCTGATTTCCCAGCGCTAATCCCTCTGTGTGTCTTACGCTATGCGGATTAGTTCCTGGGGTCCCCGAGCAGCCGGGAGTGGGGCACATCTGTCAGGGAGGCTGTGTGGCGCCTCGTGACCCAAAATGCTCCAGGCTAGCGGGCAAACGTATGCTCTCTCCAGAAGGAGTGTCTGCCAAGCCCAGTGTGCGTAGGAGAGATGATGGGAACTGCCAGGAAACAGCCTCGGCCCGACCCACAGGCCTCCCAGACCTGCCATCCCCCACACCAGCTCCTCAGCTACCTCTGAGGAACCCTGGGCTCCAAAGAACACAGTTTGAAGACCACTGGGGTCAGCCTAGTTGTTACATATTCGGATAACTCGGTTCAAATCCCAGTTCTGTAACTACCTGTGTAGCCTTGGGTAAGTCAGGCCCTCTTTGATTTTTCATCTATAAAATGGGGATGATATCTATGTTAGTGTGAGGATTAAACTGCAATGTGTATACAAAGCAGGTAGCCCAGGACCTGGCACCTAGTAAGGGTTCTGTTAAGGTTAGCTTCTCTTTATCTTATTTATTTATTTATTTATTGACTGCGTTGGGTCTTCGTTGCTGCGCATGGGCTTTCTCTAGTCGCGGCGAGGGGGGGCTACCCTCCGTCGTGGTGTGCGGGCTTCTCATTGCAGTGGCTTCTCTTGTTGCGGAACCTGGGCTCTAGGAGCACGGGCTTCAGCAGTTGCAGCATGCAGGCTCAGTAGTTGTGGCTCGCGGGCTCCAGAGCACAGGCTGAGTAGTTGTGGCGCACGGGCTTGGTGGCTCCACGGCATGTGGGATCTTCCCAGACCAGCGCTCGAAACCCGTGTCCCCTGCCCTGGCAGACGGATTCTTAACCACTGAGCCACCAGGGAAGCCCAGCCTTCTGGATCTAATTCTGTATCCCCCAAGGCCAAAAATCTGGGCTGACCCGGAAAAGGGGCATGATAAGTTAGAGAGAGAAGAGGTCTGAGTAATCTTGTCCAAGCTCCACATTGTATGGCTGGTGAAACAGACTGTGAGAGGGGAGATGAATTGCCAAGGTCACACAGAAAATTTAGTGACAGCAATGGAGCTGGGACCCAGGTTTTCTTTCCCATTGTAGCTGGCTGCTTTGTTCATCTTTAGTGAGGCTCTCAGCAGGCTGGGCAGACTGCCTCTGGGTCACAGATTGAATGCAGACAGTGTGCCCCATATAGATGCTTAGTGCCGTCTGTGTTACCCTCTGTGGTCTTCACAACAGTCCCATGAGGCAGGTTTTATTCTGTCCCCATTTGACAGTGAGGAAACTGAAGCTCTGAGAAGTGAAGTCCCCCAGAAGTGGCAGGACTGGGATTCCAACCCAGGAGTCCTCTCTGCTTCCCAGACACTAATGCATCTCCCATGTTTTTTCCCCATCAGACTATAAGGTTTTCTAGGGTAAAGACCACGTCTCATTCTGGTTTGTGCTGCCAAACCAGGGCTAAATATCTGAATCAGTTAATCCATTCCAGGGTTCTGCATCTCTGCTGACAAGGACCCTCACCCTCAGGACACCAGCTCCTCTCTGGGAGTTCCTCCCTTGCCCCTTCCCTCAGCCCTAATGCAGCCATTTCTCTCCACCCAGACCAGCCCCTGCACTACCAAATTTAGCCAGACCGGAATCCATACCCTGTCATAGAGGACAATGGCCACACAGTGGCACCAGATGCCCACATGTAAAATCTTCCAGCCTCCTGGAAAGGATCATTTATTTAATCACTGAATGCTTCTCTCTCTCTAGGCATTTGTCCAAGGGCTTTCCATCCATGCACCAAGATAATCCCCGCAGCAGCCCCATGCATTCATTCTCTCTAAAGATGAGAGATCATATTAGTCATTTGCTTAAATAACCTTCCAAGGCTGCCCACTGCTCTATGGAAAAATCCAAATTCTTACCTGCATAGTCTAACCCTACCCGCTGGACCCTTGAGTCAGACTACTGGGATTCAAAACCCAGCTCCACCACTTATTATCTATGTGACCTTGGTCAGATTTCTTGGCTTCTCTTGGACCTCAATGTGCTGATCTGTAAAATAGGGTAATGAAATAGAACCTACCCCCTCGGTGTGAGAGTGAACTCCTAAAGCACACAGTAAGTGCACACAGTAACCACTCTGATTACCATTAGACTTGGAGGGCTCCCCCTCACAATCCCATGAATCTCTCCTTCTCTCTTCCCTTTTCTCCATCTCTCCTTCTCCCCACTTTTTTCTACTTTTACTCTCTCCCCTGCCTCTCCACCTATTCTAGCAGGGACAGCATGTTAAATAGTATATTAGAAAGTGATACATGCTATGGAAAAATAAGTAGAGCCAAGTAAGGGGAGGTAGATTATAGTATTAAATTGGGCAGTCAGGATGGTCTCCTTGAGAAAGAAATGTTTAGCAAATCACCTAAGGGAAGTAAGGGAGGTAGGTATATGGACAACAGAGGAAGAGAGTCCATGGTAGGGCCTTAGGGTGAGAGTGTACAGAAAAGCGAAGAGGCCAGTGGCTGAGCAGATTAAGTGAGGGGCAGAGTAGGGGCGAGGTGGGAAAAGTAGCTGGGGAGCCAGGTCATGGAGAACCTCCCAGGCCACAGGAGGGACTATAATTCTCACTCTGAGTGAGGTGGGAGCTGTTGTAGAGTCTGGAGCAGAGTGGCATGACCTGACTTTTTTTTTTTTTTTTTAAATAAATTTATTTATTTATTTATTTTTGACTGTGTTGGGTCTTCATTGCTGCGCACAGCCTTTCTCTAGTTGCAGCGAGCGGGGGCTACTCTTCGCTGTGGTGTGCGGGCTTCTCATTGCGGTGGCTTCTCGTTGTGGAGCATGGGCTCTGGGCACGTGGGCTTCAGTAGTTGTGGCACACAGGCTCAGTAGTTGTGGCTCGTGGGCTCTAGAGCACAGGCTCAGTAGTTGTGGCGCACGGGCTTAGTTGCTCTGCGGCATGCGGGATCTTCCCAGACTAGGGCTCAAACCCGTGTGCCCTGCATTGGCAAGCGGATTCTTAACCACTGTACCACCAGGGAAGACATGAAGCGCTCCGGCTTCAGTGCTGAGAGCAGACTAGAGGGCAAGGGTGGGGGCAGGGAGACCAGGGCCTTGTTCAGCTGAGAGATGGTGGTGGCCTGGTGCACCCAGGCAGGGAGAATATCCAGACTCTGCATATGCTTCTAAGGAAGAGCCAATAGGACTTGCCAATAAATTAGAGCTGGATATGAGAGAAGAGAGGAGTGGGGATCAGCTCCAAACTTTTTGGCCTGAGCAACTGGAAGCTGGGAATTGACTTTTACTATGAGATGGGGAAACCTGCACGTGGGAGGGGGTTTGAGCGGAGGGACAGAGTTCAGGATTGACTGTATGGATTTTGAGATGTCTGAGTGAAGGTGTGAAAGTAGGCAGTTGCACATTTGAGTCTGGGATGTAGAGGTCTGTAACAAAGACACAATTTAGAAAATCATTGACATGTAACAGTAGATGATATTTAAAGCCATTAACAAGGGAGTGAGAAGGAGTAAAGAAGGGATCTGAGGACTGAGCCCTGAGGTCCAGGAGAGTACTGGGTGAAGTACTGAAAGTGCACGCAGCACAGGTGCAAATGGGGCTTTACTGGAAAAACTTGAAGGCAGAGGGTCAGCCACTGAATGAGGCATTGGGTTGTCCATCCAACCTCTTGTCATCATGTGGAGAGAGATATGGGGGTCAGGGCATAGCTAGAAACATCCTGGAATGTGCTCCAGGAGAGGGACCCCTCATTCCCTTCACTACTTTTTTTTGGCAAATGTGAGGTCAGTCTTGCAAGTAAAGAAGATGTGGTCTGAGCTCAGGTACCAGGGGAATTGTTTGCAGTGCTGAGGGCCCCTGGAGACCCCAGGGGAAGTAGAGACCATGTGGAATCATTTCTGCTTTGGGAAGGGAGGCCCCTCTGGAGCCCACCTGCTATCTCACTGCTAGGAACCTGGAGCGAGTACCCAGAGTTTTCCAGTAAAGTCCAAATTGTTTTTCCAAGGTCCACCCCCTGACCTAGGGGCTCCTGAAACATAAGCCTGCCAAACGGGCATAGAAATCAACAAGGGGAGAAATCAGCTGAGCTTATAAGGTACTTCCAATGGTGTTGGCAATGCTGGAGGAGACATTAATGCTAGAGGGAGGCCTGGAGTAATAGTGCAAAGCCCATTGTGGAGGCCTGAGCCATCTGGTCATGGAGTCTGTGCCAAGCCTGGGGAGAGAGCCCCAGGTTCAGATGGAGGAGTGGTCTGCAGGCATTGGACTTGCTCCTACGGTAGCTGCATGAGCTTCTTGACTTGTCTGAAGGTGTTAACCCAGAAGCAGCAGGAGATATTGGCCAGGGAGTATGGTTATTCCCCTGGTTGGCCAGCAAATAGTCCAAAGCTATGTGGTTATATCCTGAGCTAAGGATTCATGATAACCTTGACAGTGAGAACCCTGGCTATCCCCATAGTAATTTCCTTTCTATGGTTCCACCTATCTAGGGGAGGAAAACCTGCATAAAATAGGGAAACCCATGTACTTAATACCCAGGAGTGTCTTGTCAATGGTACCAGAGGCTGGTGCTGGGAATGTTGCCTTGCCCACAGATCTTGGGTTATTATGAAGGTTGATATGCAGGTGGCATTATGTCCAAGGAGAAAGCAATGAAGGACCTATATCTAGAATACAAAATAGTTTTGGGGTTACAAAGCGCACTGCTCAATATTCTTCCAGCTGGCCTCAACATTATCCATGAAGAGGTTGAGAACATGATTGTGAAGGCCCAAGGCACAGCAGCTGGGAGCGATGTCCTTGCCATTGTCAGAGAGTGAGATACCAATAAGGTCTCCCGTAGCTGGGCGTGGTGGGAAGGGGTAGGAATGGCATATTCAGTACTGTGACAGGTTCATGCCACGGGCCCCGGCCTGAGCAGCTGCTCAAGGCTGTTTAGCATTGCCTGTTCAGATCTGGAAGAAGAGGAGAGAGGTTATTTACCCCTCCACCCCAGTCTATTTCCTGAAATTGCTTGCCTATGTTCTTGCTAGATTTTCTGGGATCTGTCGTGTGCCTGGGATGAGCTAGTTGATCTGTCCTTTCTCAGAACATTTACCTCCATAGGAACCCAGGAGTCACCATACTTCCTGACACATCAGGGGGACTTGTTCCCCTCTTAGGTGCCCACAGAGGATGAGGGAGTGGCTAAGGTAATTGCTCCTTGAGCCAACCATACCAAGGCTCATTTGTACCCACCACCTGCAGGTGGCAAGAGTGGAAGAGCAAGTGAATTCCACGTGGACAGATGGAGGGCAGTGCCGTAAAGATAATTCCATCATCATATTATATCATACCTGGGAATTCCAGCACATGAAAAAGATGCCCATCAGAGCCTTAAGAGTCTAGGTTCTACCTGCTTGGTGGAAGAGAACAGTCACCCCATGTACCTAAACCATGTTCATGGTAGTCAGAATCCATGGCAATTGTGAACTAGTCAGATCCAAAGGTCATTGTGCCACTTTGAGCCACCTTGAGCCACAGGCCAACGTTCCTGCAAGTAATACACATTCCGTGAGCACCAGTGACTTCATAGGTCAAATGAGTCCTCACTGGACTCCCTCAAACCGCCGTGGTAGTTTCACTGTTGTGATAGGTCCAGGCGTGCACCTAGTGAACTAAAGTGGTTATGATGGCCACATAGTCTTAATCAGCTTTTTCATTCCAGATGCTCTCTTCAAGATGCAGTGCCTTACTGTGGGCTCATTCATATGTCACATATAGATCGAGTTTGTGGCTGAATTGTTGTACCCATCTCCACAGCAGGGGTTACCATATGGACATTCTCCTAATGGTCCCGTTTTGGGTGGTCCAAAGGCCTGGCCATACAGCAAGACCATTAGCAACGGCCCATGAAGCTGTGTAAAAGGGACTATTTACAAAGGTGTGGGCAGGCTATAGGGAATCCACAAGTGTGGTGCAGTACCCCTGGACTGGTAACTGGGGGGATGCTACTGCCCTTGGGCCAGAAGGGAACTGGAAGAAGGCCTTGTAGAGAGAGCCTCCTCTGTGATGACCCAGCCAGCCTCAAACCAGCCCAAGGCAACCCCACAAGAGGCATAAGCATCCCAACCTCCTCCTTCCCTCTCATCCTCTGCCAGGGATCCCTGTCGGCCAAACTCAACTGGAAGCCACAGGGTATAGGAACCTGATGATGCAGGTTGGCCCCCTGGCAGAAAAGGCAGAAGGATGGAGAGTGGGCTTGGAGGGCAAGTAGAAGATACAACACACAAGGGAGGGTTGCGATTTTAGATAGGGCAGTCACAGGAGTCCTCACTAGGAAGGGATCATTTGAGCAAAGACCTGAAGAAGTGTCGTAACTCATCGAAGCCTCACAGCAATTGATAAGGCCATTTTATAGTTGAGGAAACTGAGGTACAGCACTCAGTTTATTCATCATCCAAGATCACACAGCTAAGAGCTGATAGAGCTGGGATCTAAAGCCAGGGAGTTTAGCTCCAGGTATCCTGCTCTAAACAAAATAGGATATAGAAAAATCATAAAATGAAAGGGCAGAGAAAATGTCAGGACATATAAGACTGTGATTGACAGTCATAGATGTTATTTATTGAGCACTGACTGTATACGAGCCACTGTGTTAGGTGCTATGAGGGGGATATACAGATGAACAAGATGCTGTGTTTGGGTTTCCCTGGTGGCACAGTGGTTAAGAATCCGCCTGCCAACGCAGGGGACACAGGTTCGAGTCCTGGTCTGGGAAGATCCCACATGCCGAGGAGCAACTAACCCCATGCGCCACAGCAACTGAGCCTGTGTGCCACAACTAATGAAGCCCGTGCGCGTAGAGCCCATGCTGCACAACAAGAGAAGCCACCGCAATGAGAAGCACGTGCACTGCAACAAAGAGCAGCCCCCCCGCTCACCACAACTAGAGAAAGTCTGCGCGCAGCAACAAAGACCCAATGCAGCCAAAAATAAATAAATAAAATAAATAAATTTATTTATTAAAAAAAAAAAGATGCTGTGCTTGCCCTCAAAGAGTCTATAATCTAGTTGGAGAGTGGGGAGGGAGTATAGAAACATTTACAAACCAAATCCCAGCAGATCGTCATACATTCTATCGTAGAATTACGGATAAAATGCTGGGAGACCACTAAGGAAAGAGACTCTTTACAGCTGGGCTGAGGGAAGCTTTCCGGAGGTGGTGGATTTGAAAGAAGCAAAGAATTGTAACAGCAGAAAGGGGAAGATAAGGGATTCCAGGGGAAGAAACCATGTGAGCAAAGATGTGGCTGCATTTGGGGGATGGCTGATCACCTAATTTGATGAGAGCGCATGAGACTTTTGCTAAGAGAGATGATTTTAAGTGGGACACCAATAAGGCATTAAGCCACACTGGATCCCACAGCGAGGCAGAGGGTCCTTCTCAATTCTCCTTAATGGAGAAAAGTCTCAGCTGAGTGCTGGCATATCTTGCAAACACTAACACTCACTAATCTCCCTTTTTAACCCAAATTTTACAGATTCAGATCTTCAAGTGGGCAACCAAGCTCTGGCTGGAACTTCACAACATTGTTTTGTTTTCACTGTCTTTATTTTGACTGTTAGGTTCTATTTCAAACAATGATACTGGTTTTTTTTTAACTTACAGATAAATTTTTTATTTTTATTATTATTTTCCTTTACAGATAAATTTATTAAGGAAAATATAGTTGATTTAAAGGTACAATATTTAGTTACGCATTCAGGTGGTTCACAGCTATGGCAAAAATCACAAAGGTGGTAGGTACACTACTGACTGATGTTCAGGATACTCTGGTATAGGGTAAAAAGCATGTGAGGGAGAATAATGGGGGAAAAAGGTTGGGAAGGAGGTCAGATCATGGGGGGCCTGAACACCATGGTGAGGAGTGTGGCTTTTATTCTGTCAATCACGGCAAGGCATTGGCTCAAGAATAGGCAATGATCATGCTCAGAGCTGTGCTTGGCAGGGCTTGCTTGTGGCCTCTGAGTGCAGGGGGAGGGGGAGACTGGAGGCTGGGACAGCACTGGGGAGGCTGTTGAAAGACCCAAGGTGAACAGGTAGAGGGCCCTGGACCAGGGTCAAGGTGGTCCAACTGAAAGAGAGGAAGGGCTGGGTTCAAGAGCTCCCATCAGGTTGTGTCATAGGGTGCTATGTGGCTGACCTGGTGAGTACAAACTTCTTTTCAAGAGGCGATGAATTTCAGCCTCTAATCCTCCTCTCCAGTGTGATTTACTAAGAAAATAGTCTCTGACTGGGCTTTACTGAGGAAAGGTAACAACAGAAGAGGCTAGCCCCCCGCAGTCTCTGGGACCTCGTTAGGGGGAATTGGAAGTGCAGTCAGAGATGATGGAGAACATAGATTCCCGTCTCCTCATTCTGTGTTTCCCCGCTGGAAAAGTCCACTGTCGGCTTGACCGCTTGTGGTGATTCATTCTATTCCATACGATGAACACCTGATTTTCTAAGACCTTCAGCTTCATTTCACTGAACATAAGCCGTTCAAGGATCTTGTCCTGGAGGGCAAAGCAGGCGTGCAGCCTCTCCACTTCTTTTGTGTTCAGGCAGTTGCTCTTGGGTTTGGCCTCGCAAGTCTTTGTCTTCTCTTCCTAAACTCCCCATCACCACGAAAAGAGGAAAAGTTGGTTAATAGTGATAATCCTTTCCCATGCCAGTTGAGTTACAATCATCTCAATCAATTTCACGACCAGCATCTAAGGAGAGCCTCTTTGCCACATCTTGTGGGTGAGAGAATGGGGCCCAGTGAGGGAAGGTCCCTTTCTCAGCATCACCCAGCCTGCATGAAAGCCCCCAAACTCCCAGGATCCAGAGCTGCCTTTGGTTCACAGGAATAAGTGAAATGGCCGGCTAATCTGCACCCACCGAGGACTTAAAACCCTTAACCCAAATATATGTGTCTCCAGAGCTTGTGCTTTTCTCAACATGCCTCTTTGAGAGTTTAGTCAGGCCTCATAAAATCTCCAAGTCTCAGTGGTCTCATGAAATGCTCTTATCTCTGTCATCTTTATCTGCTCCCTCCCCCACCACTGCATGCAGTTGGTAAGGACACAATTTTTTTTTTTTTTAGGATTCAGCTACAAATTCCTAGTCTTTAAAACCATTTAAGAATTAAATATTTCAGACATGCAAAAAAAGTAAATATTACAACAAATACCCATGATCCCTAAAATATCACAACGGTAACTGAAGTTCTCTGTGGATTCTGCTCCTAGAGTGTTCCCCTCCCTCCCTGAACCTTATCTCAACTGCAATCCTGAATGTGGTATTTATTTTTTCCATGCATTTCTTTACACCACTTTACACCAGTTCTCAGTGGGAGGCTATTTTGCCCTCCCCTGGGGACATTTGGCAACGTGTGGAGAAATATTTGGTTGCCACAAGAGGGGTGAGGAGTGCTATTGGCATCTTGTGGGTAGAGGCTAGGGATGCTGCCAAAAATTCAGCATTGCACAGGACAGTCTCTCATCACAAAGAGTTACCCAGCCCCAAATGTCAATCGTGCAGAGGCTGAGAAATCCTGCCTGAATGTACTTTCACTATACATAGGCATCCATAAACTAGGCAGGATATTGTTTTGCATGTTTTTTAACTTTACATAAAAGACGTCATAATCTAGGTACATTTCTGCTGTCTTCATTATTCAGTTTTAGAGATTTATCTACGTTATACATGTTTTTAAATTTATCCATTTTAATTTTTCCCACTTTAAAGCAGTCGTTACTGTTGTCAAAGCATGTTGTCATCAAACATGAAGTAGAAGAGTCTGGGATGGGCCCTATTCTTCAGCTGAGGCAACTGAAACTTTGTGAAGGAAGTGGTTTGTCCTCTATCACCCGAGAGGGAGCTGCAGAGCAAGGTCTTAGACCAGAGCCGGATTCCTTAGTCTTGCCGCATTGTCCTGACACCTTCTCTGTCTTCCCACCCCCCAATCTAGCTGCGACTATCCCATCACTCTCAGCTGAAACTAAGGTCCCTCTTGCTCACCTGCTGGGGCTCTGGGGGCGTGGGCTCGAGTTCGTACTTGACCAGCCAGTTGCTAAGCAACAGCAGAAGTAATAGGAACCCAAACAAGGCTGGCTTATAGCTGATCAGCCAAGCCATCAGTGCTCCTATGGTGCCTGAGGAAGCAAATGTCCCGTGGAGATTCCTAAAAAGAGACATTAGCTCCCCCAGCATTATGGCTTGGAAGCACCCAGGCCCCAAGGCCCTGCCTGTCTCCCATCTAGGACAGTTGCCCTCCATGACAGGAGTCATGGCTGCCCCCTCCTCTGAGTCATAACCGGCCCCCACCCCCAGCTGCCGCATAACAATAATATTGACTACTCCTAGGTCTTAAGCAGCCACTATGTGCCAGACTTTGACAGGCAGTTCACAAGCATCATCTCGCAACATCCTCACAACAGCCAAATGATGTAGGCTTTCATGATACCTCAGTCATCAACAGTACTTCTGGGCCTAGTCGCTGGGGATCAAATGGCCAGCAGTACAGAGCCTCTACCCTTGGAGGGAGACAGCGAAGAAAAATTATCCAAAAGTTGGAAATAAGGCAAAAAGATTTCTGCAAGCTCGTTCACAGTCAGATTAGGATATTGGCTAACTGGCCCACTTGTCTGTCACCTGATGCTTTAGGGGAAGGAAATTTTATTGGGTTTAATATTTAATATTGATTAGGGTCCTGACTCTGTAAAGTCAGATGGAAAAGTTGCTCCACCAATTTCACTTGGGTATATCCCAAAAATTGAAAGCAGGGTCTTGAAGAGATATTTGTACACCCACGTTCATAGCAGTATTATTCACAATAGCCAAAAGGTGGAAGCAACCCCAAAATCCACCAGCAGATAAATGGACAAGCGAAATGTTGTATATACATACAGTGGGATTAGCCTTAAAAAGGAAGGAAATTCTGACACGTTACAACATGGATGAACTTTGACGACATTATGCTAAGTGAAATAAGCAAAAAGCAAAAGCTATTTGATTCACTTATACGAGCTATCTAGTGCGTTCAAATTTATAGAGACAGAAAGTAGAATGGTGGTTGGTAGGCGCTGGGAGCAGAGGGGAATGATGAGTTGTCATCTAGTGGGTACAGAGTTTTACAAGATGAAAAGGGTTCTTCAGATTGTTTGCAGAACCATGTGAGCGGATTCTTTGCAGAACCATGTGAACGGACTTAACACTAGTGAACTGTACACTTAAAAATGGTTAAGATGGTAAATTTTATGCTATATGTATTTTACTACAATTTTAAAAATTAATTTAAAGTGAATTAAATTAAAAATTTTTAATGAATTCGTTACTTCTGGGGAAAAAAATGGATAAGTTACAAATGATTTTTGTTTGCAAATAGATGCAAATGAATTCTGTCTGACAGAAAAGATAACCTCAAAGTTTACAGTTTTATGGCCTTGTAGGACATTATTTTTTTTCTTATTCAACTTTGCAGTCTTATTCCAGCATTCTGTGTTCCACTGACCAGTGACTATATTATGTTTCTCATATTTTCCTTTGACCCATCTTTATCCTCCTGCTGTTCTCTCAAAAACGAGTTAAGGGACTTCCTTGGTAGTGCAGTAGTTAAGAATCCACCTGCCAATGCAGGGGACGCGGGTTCGATCCCTGGTCCAGGAAGATCCCACAAGCCGTGGAGCAAGTAAGCCCGTGCGCCACAACTACTGAGCCTGCGCTCTAGAGCCCACAAGCCACAACTACTGAGCCCACGTGCCACAACTGCTGAAGCCCGGGTGCCTAGAGCCCGTGCTCTGCAAGAGAGGCCACCGCAATGAAGAGTAGCCCCTGCGCTGCAACTAGAGAAAGCCCATGTGCAGCAACAACACTCAACGCAGCCAAAAATAAATAAATTAATTTTTTTAAAAAGTTAAAAAAACAAAGAATGAATTAAATAAATCTTTGACATGTGCTTACTATTTTGTACGGGAGTTCTCTATGTTCAAATGTAAATTTTAATGATTATGTTATTCTAATATATTCAATTAGTTGTCACTTGTTGGGTCTTAGGAACCTGAGATAAACACTTTTTTAAAAAAATAAATTTATTTATCTATTTATTTTTGGCTGCCTTGGGTCTTCGTTGCTGCATGAGGGCTTTCTTTTTAGTGGTAGTGAGCGGAGGCGGCTACTCTTCGTTGCAGTGCACAGGTCTCTCCTTAAGGTGGCTTCTCTTGTTGCAGAGCACAGGCTCTAGGCGCGCGGGCTTCAGTAGTTGTGGCACATGGGCTCAGTAGTTGTGGCTCGCGAGTTCTAGAGTGCAAGCTCAGTAGTTGTGGCACACGGGCTTAGTTGCTCTGCGGCATGTGGTATCTTCCCAGACCAGGGTTTGAACCCATGTCCCCTGCATTGGCAGGTGGATTCTTAACCACTGCACCACCAGGGAAGCCCAACACTTTTAAGTTAAATCTTTCTACACATACTTAAACATTTCCCTAGAATGTTTTCCTGAAAGTGGGATTGTTGGGTCAAAGGATATGCATATTTTTAAAATCTAATTTTAAATTTTATCAAACTACTAAACATGCAAGCCAGTCAGATAGAACTACAGGGTTTAAAACAAACAAGTTTCCATCTCTTATCTCATCCCTTCCCACCCTCACATTCTACGACTCAAACAACCAATTTCAACTCTTTTAGCTATTTCTCCTGGTATTTATCTTGATATATCTGAGTAGTATGCTTATACTGTTATTTCTGAATTTCTCAATTTTGAAATTATATACTATCTTTTCATGATGGAATCTGGGCATTTAGCTCCTATGTAGAACCGCCTCCATTCCCACTTTGTCCCCTCTTCTGTAAACCCCTCTCACCCCTCTCCTCCACAAAGTTTCTCTTTCCTCCATTCTCCCCATATAATTCTATCCCTTTGGTTAAAACAATATTCATTGCTTATGTTATTATAGACCTGTCAGTGTAGTTCACAGCTGAACCATGTGTTGTATTATGATTACACTTTCTTTCTGGCATAGCTTTTAGTTTTCCTGAACTTAATTGTCTCTTTTTTTCTGTTAGCTTAGTTTAAAAAAAAAAATTTCAACTTCTTTGATGTAAAATCGACATAAAATAAAATACATCTATTTTACGTGTGTAGTTCAATGAGTTTTGACTAATGTATACACGCCCAAGTCAAGATAGAAAACATTTCCATCACCCCCAGCAAGTCCTTTCCAGCTCTTTTGAAGTCACCCCCCACCCTCATCCCAGGCAACCACTGATTGGATTCTATCACTAGAGATTAGTTTTACCAGTTCTTGAACTTCACGTATAAATGGAAGTATTTTTTGAGAATTATACTTTGAAGACACAAACTTGTAAAAAAGCGATTACAGCTCTGTGTCCTAGAGGAAATAAGCTTGAAGAACACAAGGCCTGTTCCAGTGTTGGGTCAGTGAAGGATTCCTGGAGGTATTAAAAGAATAAACCGCCACCACCATCAGCGACATTAGAAAGAATTAACCTGGAGTGAAAAGCCGTCATGTATGTGGGGATGGGAGCATAGGAGTGGGAAGAGGTGCGAGTGAGGAAGTGCAAATGGGGAGGGGGTCCAGACAGAAGACAGAGCATGAACAAAGCCCCGGAGGCAATGGCAATCCCGTCTGGACTCATATCTGGATTTCCTAACTTTTGTCCATTTTATTACCTCGAAACTCATTTGCTCTCCAAGATTTCCCCAGTCGAAGCAGGACAATTATGAATAGTAAATACGATGATCTACCAGTTACATATCAGTGTTTTCCCCTGTAAACTCTTTGAGAGCAAGAACTTCATAATTAAACCTTTGTCACATAGTAAGCATTAATAAATATTGGTTGAACTGACGAATGAGTAGGTGAATGAATGAATGAGTGAATGAACGAATGAATTTATGAATACACGCAAGTCCCTGGAGGAAATGGTTGCTCTCGGAGGTACAGTCTGGCCCAGAAGCCCTAGAATGGGGACCGTGCTGGGACCGACCCCGACGGCTAAGGAGACGCTCTAGGAAAGCTTCGTGCAATTTGCCATGGCGCCGCTCTAGCCTCGAGGACGCCGCTCTATGGCAGCGGGGAGGGCGGGGCCGTGGGCGTCTCGGGCTTTATTGTTCTGGCGCGGCGGGAGCGCGCGGAGCGCGCTTAGCGCGTGCATACGCGGCGGCGGTTGGCAGCGCGCGGACTGTGTGAAGTGAAGCGAGGCGACTCCGGACTCACGGACCGACAGACCGAGCGGCCCTTACGGCCGTCCGCAGCCAGGCGGCCCGAGATGTTGTCTGGGAAGAAGGCAGCAGCCGCGGCGGCGGCGGCGGCGGCGGCGGCAGCGGCGGCGGCGGCCGGGTCGGAGGCCGGTGCCGGGGCAGCGGGCGGCTCGGAGAACGGCTCTGAGGTGGCCGCGCCGCCCGCGGGCCTGTCCGGCCCTGCCGAAGCCGGGCCGGGGGCGGCCGGGGAGCGCACTCCCCGCAAGAAGGAGCCCCCGCGGGCCTCGCCCCCCGGGGGCCTGGCTGAGCCGCCGGGGTCCGCCGGGCCTCAAGCTGGGCCTACCGTCGTGCCTGGGTCTGCGACCCCCATGGAAACGGGAATCGCAGAGACTCCGGAGGGGCGACGGACCAGTCGGCGCAAGCGGGCGAAGGTGAGGCCCGATCCCCGCCCTCGAACCGCAAATCCCAATGCCAAGCTTCCCCGAGGTTGTCCAGCCCGCATTACCCCCCACCCCCGCGAGCCCCGGTCTTGGGCCTTGAGTCCCATGCCCCCCCGACCTCCCCAGTCACCGACCTCCACCCACCTCTCCACTAGCTGGCTGGGTGAGGTGGGAGAAGGGAAGGTCTTTGCGTGTGGTGAATGCGTCTTCATGCCGGGACCGGGCCGTCCTGGGAAAGGGGGATCTCGGGGAGGGGTATTTACTCATTTACATCTCGTACACCTTTTCATTTTCTTGACTGGGAAAAATGGCTCCCTGACGTGGAGTTATGGTTGGCCTTGCTGGAGACATACATCATTTGTTTGACCACAGATGTGTCTGGAAGCTGCTCAGCGATATTTATGTGTTTCGGCCGGGAGCACATTGAGGCTGTAGGGTGATGCTAAAAGAAATTGCCTTAGCCTTGAAGACCGAAAAAAAGGAACTTTTTTTTTGAGCCCTTTGCTGTGTGCTAGAGAGTTTTGCTCTTTGTCCTTTTATCCTGTCAACGATCTTTTGATGCAGAGTTTTACAAATGAGGAAGCTGCTTAAGAGGGTTAATATCAATTAGTCAAGGTGTAAATATACGGCAAGAAAAGGCTTTGTCACGGGACAGTATATACAGACTCACATCTCTGGGTGCCAGATGCTGTGTTCAAAGCATCACCAACTTTTTATTTTTGCTAAACACCAACTGGCAGGTTTTGCTAGCCCCATTTCAGGAATGAGTAAGCTGAGGCATGCAGTTCAAGCAGCTTGCCCAGAGTCGCAAAACTAAGTAAGTGGTGGAACTGGAATGTAAGCCCTACACTTACAATGTGATATGGTAGCATCAGCCTCTGAAACAAAGGACCACATGTGACACCAACAGTGAGCAGGGCACTGGGGCAGTAGTAGGGCACAGACTTTAGACATGGCCCTTTTCTGGAGATTTCATGGTACAGTTGAAAAAACTGGGAGTATATGTACATATAATTTTAAGTAACTAAATATTTAAAATTATGTAATTTATGCATATTACAAGTTTTCTATCTCTATGTAATTTAAGTGGATATACCAAGTCAGTGTGTATGAGGAGCTTCTTGAGTATTGCCCAGATTGAGAGCCCTCAGATTGAATTGCCCAGTTTTGAGAGATCTCTCTCCAAGAATACCTTGCTCCAAGTATAAAGGAGGGAAGTCTTTGGGGGGGGGGGGGGGCGCGGTTTAACCAACGCATAGGTTGGCAACTCCCAATTCTCTGAAATGAAATAGAGGACAGAAGCCCAATTGGGTTTTGATTTAACTATTTCAATAGAAAATTTGGCCAGAAACCAGATGATAAGATTTTTTTTTTTTTAAGAGAACGAGGTGTCTCTTATATATTTATGCATGCATACCTGCATGGTGGGTCTCTTAGTTGCTGCACACGGGCTCCTTAGTTGTGGCTTGCCAGCTGCTTAGTTGCAGCACACAGGCTCCTTAGTTGTGGCATGTGAACTCTTAGTTGCAGCATGCATGTGGGATCTAATTCCCTGAGCAGGGACCCAACCCAGGCCCCCTGCATTGGGAGCACGGAGTCTTAACCACTGAGCCACCAGGGAAGTCCCTCAGATATTTTTTTTAAAAACAGGTTTATTGAGATAATTCACATACCATAAAATTTACCATTTTTGAGTATGTAATTCAGTGATTGTTAGCATATTCACAAAGTTGTACAACCAGCACAATATCCTACAGTCAATTGTAGGATATTTTCATCACCCCCAAAAGACACCTGTACCATTAGCAGGCACTCTCCATTCGTCCTTGGCTCCAGCCCCTGGCATTCACTGATCTTTGTGTCATTGTGGATTTGCCTTTTTTGGACATTTTATGTAAATGGAACCATATAGCATGTGGCCTTTTGTGTCTGGCTTTAGCATGTTTTCAAGGTTCATCCATGTTGTAGTACTTCCATTCAGTACTTGATAGCTCACTTGCCAAATAATATCCCAGTGTACAAATATACCACATTTTGTTTATCCATTCATCATTTTATAGACATCTCCACTTTTTGGCTGTTGTGAATAATGCTGCTGTGAACATTTGTGTACAGTTTTTTGTGTGAACATGTTTTTGGTTCTCTTAGGCATGATACCTAGGAGTGGAATTGCTGGGTGATATGGTATCTCTGTTTAACTTATAGAGGAGCTGCCAAACAGTTTTCCATAGCAGCCACATCATTTTACATTCCCACCAGCAATATTTGAGAGTTCCGATTTCTCCAATCTTATTGACACTTGATAATGTCTTTTTATTATAGCCATCCTAGTGGGTGTGAAGTGCTATCTCATTGTGGTTTTAATATGTAGGCTAAAAATGTTGAATTGAGTATCTTCTCTTGTCCTTATTGGCCATTTATATATCTTTTTTGGTGAAATGTCTATTCATAGCCTTGGCTCATCTTTAAATTGTGTTGTCTTTTTATTGTTGAGTAGTTAGAGTTCTGTATATACGGTGATTACAAAAGTTTTAAATTTTGATTTCCAGTTTATTTTTTCTTTTGTCCCTTTTGCTTCTAGTCTTCCATCTAAGAAACCATTGCCTAATCCAGTGTCATAAAGATTTACTCCTATGTTTTCTTCTAAGAGTTTTAGCTCTTGCATTTAGGTCTGTGATCATTTTGGAGTCAATTTTTGTACGTGGCATTCTTTTGCATGTGTGTATCCACTTGTCCCAACACAATTTGTTGAAGACTGTTCTCCCCTTTGAATGATTGACACCCTGGTTGATTGACCATAAATGTAAGCGTTTATTTTTCCACTCTCAATTCTATCCCATTGATCTATATTTCTGTTCTTATACCAGTACCACACTGTCCTGATTACTGTAGCTTGGCAATATGTTTTGAAATCAGGAAGTGTGAGTTCTCCAGCTTTGTTCTTTTTCAAGATTGTTTTGGCTATTCTGTATCTCTTGCATTTCCATATAAATTTTAGGATCAGTTTATCAATTTTTGCAAAAAGGCAGCTGAAATTCTGATTGGGATTGTGTTGAATCTAGATTAATTTGGGGCTTGCTGTAAGATTTCTTTGTAATTCTCCTGTGTTTAATTTTCCTTTGTGATTAGCTCTGAAACTCTCAAAAGAAAAATGCGTTATGTGTTTATTTGGTGAGCAACTAGGAAGTAAAGAACTGGGGAAGCTGACCTACGTATTCATAGCTAGTCTTGGGAACCAGAGGAAACAGACCTCAAGGGATAGAGTATCCATAAAGGAGTAAAATGGAAGCTGAGTCCACTGTAGATAGACCTTGCCTCAAGAGTTTATGCAGGGGATATATCTATATTTTATAGCCTGGGAGCTTATTCATTTTGGGGAGGGACACTTTTTTTTTGGCCACACCGTGCAGCACATGGTATCTTAGTTCCCCGACCAGGGATTGAACCCATGCCCCCTGCAGTGGAAGCAATAAGTCTTAACCACTGGACTGCCAGGGAAGTCCCTGGGGGGAGCCCTCTTTTTTAAAAAATTTATATATGCATAAACATGTATATAATTATATAAATAAGTAAATATATATATATAATTATGTAATCAAAATTAGGTTCAGGGTATTGGAAGGAGTCCATGCAATTGAGGGTCCCTGAGGCTTAAGTTTCATTAGTTTCAGCATAAATTCACCTCTGAATGTCTATGCTAACGTTATGGCAAACTATTTAAGGTTTGAAATTGTTAAATTGGGCTGAGACTTTGGGAACACCACACAGCTTAAGGAATGGCGGTCTTGAGCTGGGCCTTGAAAAAGGACAGAATTTTTAAAAGTGTTCTGGAAAAGGATGGACTTCTGGAGTTAACTCATCCTCCTGTGATTCCTTTTCCTCAGAAAAATAAATCCTACCTTGTAACATTATTAGGTTTAGATATAATGTAAATAAAATGCTTATTGCAGTGTCTGGCATAAGTAAGTAGGTACCCAGTGATTAAGTACTACTAGGGAAGAAAAGGAAGTGAAAAATGCTTGGAATATAATAGAAAGTGGTTTGAGAAGCAACAGGGAGTCCAGAGTGGACAACTGAACGTTGGGAACAATGGGCAAATGAATTTAATTGGAAATGAGGTTCTTCTAGGAGCAAGATAAGTTGGAGGGATCAGTATGTTGCAGAGTTGTATCTAGGTTGTAGAGAGCCACATACTAAATATGTGCTGTCCAGGATGGTAGCCACTAGCCACCTGTGGCTATTGAGCACTTACCATGTGGCTAGTAGATTGAGGGAACTGAATTTTTAATTTTAATTTAATCCTAAATAGCCACATGGTAAGCGCTCAATAGCCATATAGGTGGCTAGTGCTCCTTATTGGATGCACAGATACAGAACATTTCCATTATCTCAGAAAATTCTGTCAGACAGCATTGCACTAGATTATGAAGTATAAGTGCTATGAGAATTTAGAGAAGGGAAAGATATATTTGTAAGTTTGGAAGACTTAGGGAGTAATTTGCAGAGGAGGTGGGCCTTGAGTTTTAGGCATTGGATTTACAGAAAAGGTGGGAGTAGCTTTTAGGGAGTTTAGGGATGATTTTGACGAGTGTGTTAGAAAATGATTAGAGGTAAATTTGACTAGTTAGAGCTAGAGAGTTTATATGCTGTTTTGACAGTTTGGGCATTCATTTGTTAAACTATCTGAAAATACAGTGTATTTGGACAATTAATCTGGCACTTGTACCCTAGGTGAATTACAAGGAAGAACTGTTAAAAGACTGGAGCTTTAAGGTGGTTGGGAAGTGAATGAATCACTGTAGCAAGGGTGTGGAAGAGATAGGAGAGACTAGAGATACAAATTTGAGAGTCACGGGTGTACAGGTAAGAACAAGTACCCTACTGACTCATCTGCCTGTTGGGACACCTTTTTGTACTCGGTTATAAGTAGTTGTAGAACCTCTGAAGTCTCAGAAGATTTTACTTAGGGATAAAAGATTCCCAATCCTTTATGTTCATAGCATCCATTCTTTTTGTCAGGGGAATAATTTTTATTTTTTAGAGTTTGTATGATTCTTTCAGATGGTTTTTAAACTTTTTTGTAAGTGGAGAAATCCTTTTTTACAAAATACAATTTTATGCACAATCCCAAAATAAAATACTACTTGCCTGTTTTATATGAAGTTTAAATTTATAACATTTATTTTAGTTGTCAGTCTTTGAGACAATGAGGCTATTTTGGTAGAGCCAAATTTGGGAGTGGAGGTTAAGCATAATAAATAGTTTCTGTATTTTGTTTATGAAGTATTGTACTGATTGACAAGTAGTGGTAGTGCAAAAGGTTGTTTCCTTTGTTTTTAGCTTGTCTTGCCATCTCAGGACACTCTCTCAGTTGAACAGAGATGGCAGAAGAAATTTCATTCTACAGTCTACCCAAAATTGAGTTACCTGAGTAGTACAACTTCATGTGTTGGTGATCTCTAAAGGGTTATGGTTTGGTTTAACATATGAGTACTCATGTTAAAAATACATTTTAAAATTAGTAAATGAAATCCCCCAAAAATCCAAGGGTTCTGTGGAACACAGTTCTTTTTCTGTTGTTGTTAAATACTACCTTAGATATTCTTACTCCTATCTCTAGGTATTTTTCTGATCTCCTTTTTTTCTTGAAAGCTAAGAACTCTAGACCAGCCTCTTCCAAGTGTATTCCTTGTTAGTAGTTATTACATCAAAACATTGGATTAAACAATATTTAAAAAGATTGTTTTTGCTGTGAAACTTCTCAGTACTTTTAACATGTATTATGACTCTCCTAGAGGGGGCCTATAAAGAATGCAGTGTTTCCCTAACTTTAATCTTGGATTCATTTTTCCTTCAAAGGGCGTGGTGTCTTAGGCAAAAGCTGAACTACTTCAGTAGAGAGGATCGTATATTATTGTTTGTGTTTGTCTCAGAATTTGCACATTGCCCAGTTCCACAGTAGGCACTTATTAAGTGATTGTTGATTGAATGGGTAGGATTGATGGGCAGGGGATTAAAGGGCTGAATCTTTGGGTCAGGGAGAGATCAAGCACTGTTGAGGGGTAAAAGGTGAAAGGAAGCTGCATACTGTAAACATGTATTACATTTTCTAACCCAGCTCCCTCTGAAACTTTTTTCCCTCCTTGCTGCTTTACCCATTATCCTGAGGTCTGTTCCTAACAGTTTAATCTCAGTCAAGTAGGATAAAGTTTGTTATCTGCATTTTTGGGAGATTTTATTGTAAAGTCTCTGAGATGTTTACCTGATCAGGTTTTTTTGTTTGCAACTAGAGTTTCAGTTTATTAAGGGCAGAGATACTAATTCATAATCATTTTCTCCATTGTGCCATGTTCTCAGTTCAGTATTTGATAGATAAATACAGTTATTCATGTGTTAAATAAAATTCTTAGAGCACAGGTCAAAACTATTCAATTTATCCATAATTGTTTCCATTTTCTAACCCAATCCCTGTTTTCAGTAAAACTCTTACCTCCCCTAGCTACCTACTCCCCCACCACCCAAATCCTGTGGTCATGTCATTTAAAAAAAAAAAAGATAATAGCAGCCAGCCATCTGGAACAATTTCAAAGATATTTCGAAAGTTAAAATAGATTACATTCACTGTAATCCACAGGACGATGCATTTCAGAAATCTAATATATTTGGAAGCCATGTTGTCTTTGCCCTGTCTCCACCTCCAATAAATACTTTTTATTTTATTCATTTTATCTTTTCATTCAGTCCAGAATAGAGAGCTCTTGTTTCTGTAGCTTCCTTGTTAGGGTAGGGGTCAAAATGATGATTTGACAGTGTTCCAAGGTTGATGACTATTTGTAATACCACATTACACATTTTAACAAAGCGGTCCATAATAATCTTCCCTATCCTAAGTTGCTTTACCCCCCAATAAAACATTCATTAAGACTGCTTCCTCTTTCTACTTATTACCTGGTTTTCCCCTTTGTAACGGGTGTGAATTAGTAGTAAGGCTTGTAGTCTCCATATCCACATGACTTACTCCTTAATTTGTTGTAATAAGGATTCTTTGCTCTCATCATTCAACTCTCTTAGGTCACCAGTGTTTTGTTTATGTTTTTGTTTTAAGCAAATGTACCATTTTATTGTTTCAGTTTGACTATTGCCATTTGCAATTTTTATTCCCTGCCCACCCTCCCCACTCCTCAATTTGGTTTCTAGAATTCTTTTTTTTTTTTTTTTTTCAGTACGCAGGCCTCTCACTGCCGTGGCCTCTCCCGTTGCGGAGCACAGGCTCCGGACGCGCAGGCCCAGCGGCCGTGGCCCACGGGCCTAGCCACTCCGCGGCATGCGGGATCCTCCCTGACCGGGGCACGAACCCATGTCCCCTGTATCTGCAGGCGGACTCTCAACCACTGCGCCACCAGGGAAGCCCTCTAGAATTCTTTTGCTATCTACCTATGGAATAGTAGTTAGAAGTACAGATTGGCATTAGACAGACTTGTTATTCTAGCTAACTGTATTTTTGTCTGACTGAGGGCTAGTTTAGTCTTTTGTTGAAACTTCCAGTATGTGAACATGATATATACATATGTATAGATTCACACACAAACACACAATTAATTTTTATTTGTAGAGAGCCTCAGAGTCATTGATTTGAATTTCAGTACTATGATGTAAAAGTTACAGTTTGGGCTAAATCTGAACTGACACAAGATTATTTCATGAGAGATTTTGTTTTTAATGGTTACCTATTATGAGCTAGCTTGTTCCTTGTTATTTGCTTATTTTCCTTAAAAATTGAAGTTAGAAAACAATTGATATTTACTGATGGTTCCAAACTGAGTTTCTGACTTTAGATGTCCATTGTATTTAGCTTTCCCTGGTATAATCTCCATATAGGTAGAGTACAGAGAGATGGATGAAAGTTTGGCCAACCTCTCAGAAGATGAGTATTATTCAGAAGAAGAGAGAAATGCTAAAGCAGAGAAGGAAAAGAAGCTTCCCCCACCACCCCCTCAAGCCCCACCTGAGGAAGAAAATGAAAGTGAGCCTGAGGAACCATCTGGTGAGTTGTAGTAACTAACCACAGTTTTGTTTTATCTTAGAAATAAGAATAAATGAATTTATTCCTATTCTGCAATGTTGTTTATGTCTTTGGTTTATACTCTTATATTGGCCATGTGTATTTTTGTGTGTATGCACATATACATGTATACACACATAAATATACATGCATATATACATAGTAGTACTGACATTCTTTTTGTGTGTGTCTGTACATATAGGAGGAAAGTAAAGAATGAGGGTAGAAGGATAATGGCTGTGTAAGGCAGCTGAAAAGTTGGAGAAAGTGCACAGAAAGCCAAACCCGAAGAACCAAACCTTTCAGTGATAACTCTGATTCAGAATTTAGAGATAGAATGATTCAGAAATTATTCTGGCTAAATTATGCCATTTACTTCATGGTTAGATACTTTCAGGTGAAACCTTCCTGGTGTGGATCAGTTTTGAAAAGGGTCTTTTCCTGGTGAACAAAGATAAAAATACATTCTGAAGTCAAAAAGAAAAGACTTAAGTGCCTGTTATTGTTTAGTTATTGAGCCCTCCAGTCAAAAGAATGGTATAAGAAAAGGCTGTGAAGAGATTCTAAGGTCACACAATCTTCCCTATGACATTGAAAGATTATTGGGGCCTATAGTACTGTTTTCAGAGGTTCAAACATTTTAAAAGAATTCTCACTAACATCCCCTCAGTGAGTCCTACTGAGGATACCCAGACCAATTAGGAATACCCTTTTGTTTTGGAGAGACCAAACAAAAGTAGAATCTTAATTAATATTTCACATATTCTGCCTTTAATGGCTACTCTTTAACTCTTCTTGACTTTGAATTTTTACTAAGTTCTTCTCATTAAAATACTTTCTGTATTTCCAGTAGCTCCAGGCCCATTCACCTCACCAATTCTTTAGAGAGCATTACAGATCAGGTGTTAATTTAAACTTAGATTTAGAACTTATCAAACAGATTCTAGCTAAAACTCAAAAATAAAAATTTATAATTTACAGTAATTGTAATAAAATGTGATAAAAGAATACAGTTTGAGAGCATTTAGAAAAAGATAGATTCTGGGTTTAAATCTTCTCAGGACTCAGATTTCCTAAGAATGGTTTTCCTAAAACTTTCTTAAAATAACTTATCGGAGAGTTACTTACTGGGAGTGGTATATTACCTTTGGGAGTAATGTCCCTGAGGCAAATGTACCTCAACAACACCTCCTCTCTTTCTGTTGATTTTTTTCCCTCCTTTTCCTAGTCTTTTACATTTAGCTCTCTCCCCTTCTTTCTGTCCTTACTCCCAACTCTTCCCTTGACTCTCTACTCGTTTCTTCTATATTCTTCTTTGATTCTTGCCTTTCTTTTTTTCTACCTTTGCTGTAGATTTGCTAATGAGATACATGGGGATAATCCTTTTGATAGCTGTTATATAGCTCCAGAGGCTGCTGATCTCTTAGTTTAAGGACTCTATTATTCAGTAGATGATCTGCTATCTCAGATACTGCCTCACCCTCTTTTTTGTGTAGTTGTCAGTGTCTCCAGTAAGAAACTGATTTACCATAAGGTATCAAGTTGATATACACTTGGTCCTCTGAGAATTTTAAACCAAGTCTTGGTGTTTTCTTTTTTGTGAAAGAGGTTTTTTATTTTGTTTTCCTTCTTCCATAAATGTCAGATATTGTTCCTACAAAGAGTAAATATCTTTTTAAAAATTATTTATTTGGTTGCGCTCGGTCTTAGTTGCGGCAGGCGGGCTCCTTAGTTGCAGCTCGCGGGCTCCTTAGTTGTGGCATGCATGTGGGATCTAGTTCCCTGACCAGGGATCAAACCCGGGCCTCCTGCATTGGGAGCATGGAGTCTTATCCACTGCGCCACCAGGGAAGTCCCCAAAAGTAAATATCTTAGCAAAGGGATTTAGGATCTGGGGAACTGTCTTTATGCCATTATGTTCTAGTTAATGTTAATCCAGTGGTTTAGTTTAAGTTTTAAACTATTTAATATTTTGGAGAAAGTTAAAGTTTTGTTTCTTAAGTTTAGGATATCTTCAGTGCTCAGAGGTGTGCTGATAACAGCCAAAACTTACCAATTATTTGTGGTTATGAAAATAAAGTTATTTTTCCTCTAAAACAACTCAAAAAAATTTTTTTAAACATTTGTAGGGTGAATTAGGGAATACTTACCCTGGAAAAGTAGTGGTAACTTACTGGCCTGCAGAATTTAGAAATAGTTTGGGTCCTCATGGTGAATAAATATTATCAGGGAAGTTCAAGTATGTAGAAACTGTCCAGGGTTTCCAAAATCTCTTGTCTTATCCGAACTAGTTCTTTCACTTAAGTTTTCATTCAGAAATTGAATGGAAGCCTTGCCATATGCGTATTTAAAATCTTGAGAGAAGATGTGGGTCTGGTTCTTTACCAAATCTTTTCAGTTATTTTAGGTGATAAGTAGACATTAACTTACTCTCTTAAAATATATAAGGTTTGAATACATTTCATTCTTACCAGCTTTTAAACATGTTTAGAAAATTTTGCTTTGCTTTCCACAGTGTTAATCTTAAGAAGAATAAAATATTTTGTTAATTATGAAAGCACGAGGTATCCTGAAGTCAGTGGGTAAAATGATTTGACTGGAGAAGATTCCTCTAGGAGACTTCTAAGAGGAGGCCAAAAAGGAAGGTTGGAGCCTTGGTTACCAGGCTAAGGAATTTGAACTTGATGTCCTTTAAGCACTGGGAGGATCTGGCCATGGGTAACACTGAGGTTTTTTGAGTGAAGGTGCTGTATCAAAATACGTGTTTTGGAAAAATCAATCTATGTGCTCTATAAGGGCAAAGTAAAGGAGTAAAGAGACTGGGATTGGAGAGGTGATTTAGGCTATTTTGGTAATTGAATGTACTAGATTTTGATCAATGGAAAAATGTTCTCAATATCAAAGTTGAATTTTTTGGGAAACAAGGTTTGGGTTTCAGGAATTCCCTGGTGGTCCAGTGGTTAGGACTCGGCGCTTTCACTGCCTGGGCCCAGGTTCGATCCCTGGTCTGGGAACTAAGATCCTGCAAGCCTGCACGGCGTGGCCAAAAAAAAAAGAGGTTTTTTAATTGAGAAAAAGTTCTCTGTTCTGGGTTAAACACTGTTTGTAGATTTGTCAGTTTTTAATTATAACAATGTGGCATTTAGTTCTGTGGTAGTCACATAGGTAAATGTATTTTTCATACTAAATATTACTGCTTATGTTTAAAATTCACCTAATTTGTTTTCTTAAACATTTCCATGTATTTTTATATTTACTATACACTTCTGAATATATTTGTTTTAACAAACGATGGTTTTATTTGGTTTTCCAGTACCTTTTCTATCAAGATAAAAGTGGCAACTGAGCCTGAACAGGTTGTTTTTGGAATTGAGTGTTTGGTTATTAGTGGTGTCACATAATAGTGAGCGTCTACAAAATAGAGTAAAATCTCGGTTGGAGTTTACATACTGGTTTAGAATAATTGCTGCTCTGTTAAAGTAGCTTTCTATTGGAGAAAAGCTTTCTTCCCTTCTTGACTCAGTTGTTACCCTGTATACCTTAGATTATTCCTCAGTGAGGTTTTACTAAGTTAACTAATTTGCTAGCACTTAGCTTTTTTATTTTCATACAAAACATAGTTTTTTTCCCTTCATTGCCTTTCAGCAGTTGAAAATTTCCAGAAAAATCTCACTAAGTAGTTCCTGGATTTAAATTTTGTATTGGATTACTGTTTAGGAACTCTGGTTTGGGATTACCGTTTAGGAACTCTAACATTTGGGATTAGAAGTAGCTTAGTTGTATATAGCTTAAGATTTGTATGGAAACTTACTCTAAAATAAATAAAATGAAATTTGAAATGGGTTTTTAAGATGCCTTCCTTAAGACTTCTTCACGTTAATGGATTTCTCAATAGAGACATCAGAAGTATGTTTAAAATATATGTATGTATGTGCACGTGTCTGTATGTGTACCATTTTTCCAGGCTCAGTGCTGTGCTAATACTCTAATGAAACTCAAAGGCTTCCATTAACCATTGATTAACTCTTCAAATCAGTTTTGTTAGATATTGTTAGCTGGTCGGTGACGACTTTATTATATTCCATTTTATTGAATGACTGTGGGAAGAATCACTTTATCTCCTTGTTTAAAATAAGGATTCTGGTGAGAATATAACAAAGGAAAGTGTTTGCTCTCTTCTCTGTTGTGCATGGTAATTTTGGATGTGTTTGGTGTATGTGTTTGAAAGATATGTAGGCTTTTAAACAAATTACAAAACAATTAGATGTGAGAGGTTGCTATGACAAAAAATTCTGTATGGTTTTAATAATTTGGAGGCCTTGTTCATGTAATAGTCATGCTGTAGATTGAAAGTATTTTTAAAAATCACACAAAAGGAGATGCAACCTGAATTAGTAAAAATACTAAATTTATATAAAATATACAAAAGGTACATGTATGGGTAGAAGAATTTAGCTTAAAATTCAGTGAAATTTGATCACAAATACTGTTGACAAGAGATTGACCGAAAACTTGATGAGTTGCTTTATTTGCTGTAGCAAAAATCTGAAAGGCAGAGTCTTTTGGATTATCCTTTAGAACTCGGTATAATAGAATTTGACCAGAGAAGAGCTGAAGATGGACCTTACTTTAAAAGAAAAAAATCAATAGTCGATCCCAACATTTGTACAGTGGTCCTTATATTTTCATAATTCTTTGTTTATAAAGTACCCTGATCATCTCTCCTATGAGTCAGTCATACTGATTGCAGTCAGTAAAAGTGCTGGATTTGGCAGCGTGGATAGTTATGGTCAGAGTTCAGGTGAATACTTTCGTTTATCAGGCTGTAAGTACTCTCAAGTGGCACATCCCAGCCTTTTCTCTCTCCATGCCTACAAGTGCACAGCCCCCATACCCAGCAGGAGACCCTTCTTTGTAGGTTTAGTAGAAGTTGCTAGGAAATTGATCCCTGAAGAGTTGTTTATGTTGCCATTTTGGCCTGCTAGTGTCAACTAAGTGCCTGAAATCATTTGATTTTCTCATCATATGAAGTATGGTGTATACATTTAGAAAACAGACCTAGGATTAATTTTCTTGCCTTTTTTTTTTAAATAAATTTATTTATTTATTTATTTTTGGCTGTGTTGGGTCTTCGTTGCTGCATGCAGGCTTTCTCTAGTTGCGGCGAACAGGGGCTACTCTTCGTTGCAGTGCGCTTGCTTCTCATCGCAGTGGCTTCTCATTGTGGGGCACGAGCTCTAGGCGTGTGGGCTTCAGTAGTTGTGGCACACGGGCTCAGTAGTTGTGGCTCACAGGCTCTAGAGCACAGGTTCAGTAGTTGTGGCGCACGAGCCTAGTTGCTTCGCAGCATGTGGGATCTTCCCGGACCAGGGCTTGAACCCGTGTCCCCTGCATTGGCAAGCGGATTCTTAACCACTGCACCACCAGGGAAGTCCCAACATTTTTTTTTTTGTTGTTGTTATAGCATCATTTCAGTGTTCTGATTTGGAACTATGCTCCAGAATAACTTACTAGAGAGCTGGGGGGAAATGTCACAGGCTGAAAAGGTAACCTAGATCAATTCAACAAAATTTTTGTATTTTGAGAGATTACTAAAAATGGACCAAGATGTATATTACTCTCCAACACATGGTCCCCACTCTCAGATAATTTATAACCTAGTGTGAGATACAGATGTATACATAAATGTATAATAGAAGGCAAAATACTCTTAGATGTTACATTTCAGGGTAAAAATTTAGAGAGACTTAGAGGCAGAAAGGGTGGAAAGGAAGGAAGTCTTCAGATCCTTCTTTACTTACAGGAAGAGTTAAAAAAACAAAAAAGAAACCCAACAAGGTAGGGGATTGGTGGTGTGGAGGGGAAAATTTTTATAGAGACATTTTCCACACAAAATAAGATTTTCACAAATGTGCAGCTCCTCATTCACTTTATTCTACATACATTAATTGTAAAACTATAGTGCTTTGTTCCGGGCATGGTGCTGGATTCTGAGGGTTCAAGGCTGAAGACTAGGTCCTCCTGCAAAGAATTCACAGTCCAGTTTAGGGTTACAGATATTAATTGACAACAATGAAGAAACAATACGATAAAAGTATATACAAAGTATGGTGAGACTGCAGAAATTGTTTTCAGATGTTTTTCCCAAAATTGGGTTTTGGAAGTTTTACTTTAAACATGAAGGAATGAAGTTAGGCTTTTATGAAGCAGTTTGAGAGCCCTGATTTTTAACTGTTTACTGCTTTTGGCTGATAAGAACCATTGAATCAGATGCTGCCAAGTTATGTTTGGTCTTTAGAGATTGACCTGCTTTTCTTAATGAATGATTTTATTTTATTGATAATTTTGCTTTATTTTTTATTAAGGCAAAATAGTAATTTGTTTAGCTGGGCAACTTTATTTTTGTAATCTCCTCGTATTCTTTTGCTACCATCCTTTATTTGGTGTGATCATGGATAGTAGAAGAACAGGATACTTTGAGGATTTTCTCATCTGAAAAATGGGGCTTGATATGAGGATCATATGAGAAGATATGGGCTCCACTTTTGTGTACAGATGTCTTGTATTTATTAAACACAGTTGAACCAGGAATACGGTGGGTTGGTGGTGGTGGTGTTTTGTTGTTTTTTTTTTGCGGTATGCGGGCCTCTCACTGTTGTGGCCTCTCTCGTTGCGGAGCACAGGCTCCGGATGCACAGGCTCAGCGGCCATGGCTCACGGGCCTAGCCGCTCCGCGGCATGTGGGATCTTCCTGGACCAGGGCACGAACCCGTGTTCCCTGCATCGGCAGGCGGACTCTCAACCACTGCGCCACCAGGGAAGCCCGGTGTTGTTTTCTTTAAATTTATTTATTTTATTGAAGTGTAAGTGATTTACAGTGTTGTGTTAATCACTGCTGCACAGCAAAGTGATTCAGTTATACGTATACACACACACACACACACACACACACACACACACACATTCTTTTTTAAAATATTCTGTTCCATTATGGTTTATCATAGGATTTTGAATATAGTTCTCTGTGCTGTACAGTAGGACCTTGTTTATCCATTCTGTATATAAAAGCTTACATCTGCTAACCCCAACTTCCCACTCCATCCTTCCCTCAACCCCGTTTCCCTTGGCAACCACCAGTCTGTTCTCTATGTCCATGATCCTGTTTCTTAGATAGGTTCATTTGTGTCATATTTTAGATTCCACATATAAGTGATATCATATGGTATTTGTCTTTCTCTTTCTGACTTCACTTAGTATGGTAATCTCTAGTTGCATCAGATCAGTGTTCTCGTCAGGAAAAAATCAGGTTAGGTAATGGACTAGGTTGACATACATACTCTGTCACTTTTGGAAACTGGAAATTGTATGTGGTAGCCCATTTTCAATAATGTGAATAGATCATTTTTTACAAAATAGATAATTCTTTAAGCTTTTATATGTTAAATCATAGGAGGAGTGGCAAATCTTGGTACTTTCTAATAAAGACTTTCTCTCCTCAGAGAATAACAATGTAAATCCATGTATCAACTATCAAGATATAACATTAAATTTTGCCATATTTGCTGATCACAGAGGTTTTAAACATTTGAAAATAGGATTATTTTTTATTTTGCTATTTTTTAGCATCTTCTGATATTTGAAGATAGACGAATACATATGATTAATTAAAGCCTAAGAAGTTGTATGTTTTTCATAGCATTGTAGACTCAAATCATGTTTAAGATGGAAGGAGCCTCTAATCATAGCCCCGGAAGATATAGATAGCCAGAGTTCTGAAAAACTATTACATGAGCAGGAAAGGGGGACTCTCTTGTTTGGAAATACATTCATGGTTATCAGTTGTGAAAAGTTATAATGGTTCTTTTAATAGCAGCTCCAGAATAAAGTTCCATATTGGCCTTTTTAAAAACAGGTAAATAACTAGAAAAATAAGCTTTGTTTTTAAAAAACTACCTGTACTCAAACACAGCTTAAGCTTGGTAGTTGAGCAACATAACATAGCATCTGAATTGTGGGCTTTCTTTGCAATATTTTGAAAAGTGAACTACAAACCAAGATTTTGCAACAAAATAAGTAAGGAAAATCTATGGAATGTGGAGGGAAATAGCATGTGAGAAAGTCAGTTCTTTCAATTGGCTTACAAAACCTTTGCTTTCTTCCCTAGCTTGTAGGGCTTTTACTTTCTTTTATATAGGATCCCTGCTACTGAGCTGCTCAGTTCTGCCCCAGTGTTAAGTTCAGGAGCAAAGCAGTGCTACAGCTCCTCCAGTGGTACAGTGAGAAAATTCCAGGCAGGCTCCTACCTCAGGAAGCATGGTTTTCCTGCTTTCTAGACTTAAAGGCTATCTATTTTAGTTCTTTATTTTATTTTACTTGCTGTGTTAGGTCTTTGTTGCTGCGCGTGGGCTTCTCATTGCGGTGGCTTCTTCTGTTGCGAAGCACGGGCTCTAGGCGTGTGGGCTTCAGTAGTTGTGGCACATGGGCTCAGTAGTTGTGGCTCGTGGGCTCTAGAACGCAGGCTCAGTGGTTATGGCGCACGGGCTTAGTTGCTCTGCGGCATGTAGGGTCTTCCCGGACCAGGACCTCGAACCCATGTGTCCCCTGCATTGGCAGGCGGATTCTTAAACACCATGCCACCAGGGAAGTCCCAGTTCATTATTTTAAACAAGAGTGTAACCCTAGAATTGCTGCTCTAATTGGAGATTTCATTTTGGTTAATTTTGTTGGGGAGTATTGATCAGTGTTAGGTGTTTTAAAATGCCTCTAATGTGCTTCAGAGGAACCCCCAAGGCTCTTCCTTCAGGATAGTTTAGTCTACCTCTCTGAGTCCAGTTTACTTTGCTTTGCGTTTCTTTGAGCTGCTGTAGATGATTTATTCTTCTGCCAAAAATCATAGTCAAAAAGTTAGCAGGAAAGAGATGTATCAAGCAAGAGTGGTATACTTGAAGGTGTTTTTTAAGCCACCTCTCACTACAGCAGGGACAGGAAGGCAGCACAACTTGGTGATGGTCACCAATAATTCATTTTTCTCAATTATTTTCTTTTTTACTTTTTTTATCATTTATGTTGACCAATTCCTCTTTGAAACTGTGACTTTCCTTATGAGATTAATCATACAGCTGCTTCAAAATTTTTTACCTCCATGTTGATTTAAAATTTCTTATACCCATTCTCACTTGTGAGTTCTAGTCTTTAATTTCCAACCATCTTTAGAGTATTTCCATTTAATTTTACTAACCTGTCTCCCAGATTTCCCATTTTTTCCATTGTATTACTATTCTCCTGAACTTTGGAAGCTTGGAGCCTTGAAAGCCCCTTATCTCTTTCATCAAGTCTCTTGTAAAGTCATGTGTCTTCCTGTGCACAGCCTCTTCACCTTGTCCATTTTTACTGTCACCTTTTAAACTTTTTTTTTTGCGGTACGCGGGCCTCTCACTGCTGTGGCCTCTCCTGTTGCGGAGCACAGGCTCCGGACGCGCAGGCTCAGCGGCCATGGCTCACAGGCCCAGCCGCTCTGCGGCATGTGGGATCTTCCCGGACCGGGGCACGAACCTGTGTCCCCTGCATCGGCAGGCAGACTCTCAACCATTGTGCCAGCAGGGAAGCCTTACTGTCACCTTTTTATTCTGATGGATTTCACTTCACATCTAAATTATTTCAGTAGTCTTTCAACTGGATCTCCTTTATCTAGATCACCTTTCTCCTCTAATCCATCTAGTACAAACTGATTAAAGTATCACTTGTTTTGTTGCTTTCCTGGTAAAAATACTGTTCTCCTTCATTACTATTAAGATCAAGTTTAAGTTTTGGCCCTGAAAGTGGCCCATTTTTGCTTATCCTTTGTGTCTCCCACTGCTCTTTGAGATCATCTCCTTCATTAAGCAGGGTGCTGTGTGCGATTCTTCGTACATACCATGTCTGTGGTTTTCTCCTTGCTTTTGTAAATGTTCTGGACCATGCTGTGGTGTCACCGTACCCCACACCCCCCACCCCAGTCTATCCAAATTTCTGGATTTGTTTGGAAAAGCTTCCCTGATTCCCCCAAGTGTGTGTTTCTTGTTTCCTTTAAAAAAAAAAAAGTTTCTTTCTGGATATTTTTCATCTTTCCCCAATGAGCCCTTTGAAAATAGGGACTCAGCCTTTTCTACTTTTGATTTTGTGCTTGGCAGTTTGGATGGGTATTCAGTAAACATTAAATTTGTGAGCTTATTAAGTAAGAAACTCAACTAGTGTGTTTATATAGTGCAAACTTGTGTGTTCAAAGATGGTTTTAACTTTTGAGATGTTTTTTTCCTTTGCTAGTTTCTTAGGTTCAATTGAAGTCAATCCTTGACAGTTATTTTTATTCTGTAAATTTGGTAAAATTTTGATTAAATAAATTTTGATGAATTGATTTTCTGTTTAAAGATCATTGCTTCCTAGAAGATTTAGTAATTCCTCAAAATGTTTACAAAGTTATCAGTTAATGTGATTCCAAGAAACTAAATAGTCAAAATGTGATGAAGGGCTTCCCTGGTGGCGCAGTGGTTGAGAGTCCGCCTGCCGATGCAGGAGACGCGGGTTCGTGCCCCAGTCCGGGAGGATCCCACATGCCGCGGAGCAGCTGGGCCCCTGAGCCATGGCCGCTGAGCCTGCGCGTCCGGAGCCTGTGCTCCGCAACGGGAGAGGCCACAGCAGTGAGAAGCTCGCGTACCGCAAAAAAAAAAATGTGATGAATATGTTGTTCAGTATGTCCCTGGGAACAACACATCAATGATTCTCGCCTCCATGCCTGCCAGATAAAAGTATTTGAATGTAATACTTCCTCTTAAGATGTTGAAAGAGTGGTCTCTTGAGAGTTTGAATCAAGATGAAAAAACAGTTCAGTAGTGTGACTATAACTAAAATACTTAACTGTTCTTCAAGAATAACTTAACAGATCTGTAGATTTATTAGAGGACAACTGAAAGGCTGCTATGTAAGATAAACTGAAAAGATTTTATTTTCAACTTGGAGAAGTTATGCACAAATAAACTGTATTAAGGTCTCTACTTCAAACTTGAGGATTTTGTGTGTGTTGTCGGCGGGGGTGTGTGAAAACAAAAGGAAGCCTGCT
This sequence comes from Delphinapterus leucas, assembly GCF_059928025.1. Taxonomy (NCBI): domain Eukaryota; kingdom Metazoa; phylum Chordata; class Mammalia; order Artiodactyla; family Monodontidae; genus Delphinapterus; species Delphinapterus leucas. The sequence continues at coordinate 172,817,424 of NC_143129.1, read as the reverse complement.
CGCTCAGTAGTGCCAAAATCAAGGTGACTGTGTACACGCTAGGTGACAACCACATTTGCCTGCTGTTCCATGTCTTTGTGCCACTGTCAGAAGCAGAGTTCTAGGCCTGAAAGACCCGAAGAGCAAATGAATATGGCATTTTATATGTTCTAATCAGAGACACTACCTGGATGGAAAGTTAGCTGCAAACATTTGTATGTGTGCTGTTCTTAATAAAATGAATATTCTGTTAAAGAATAAAGGAAATTAATATGTAATTATAAGACTGTTTCTTATGCCAATTGTATTGCATGATTCTGTGCTTTGAACATTATAGCATGCTGGCAAAACAAAGGATGTGAGAGCTGGTAAAGCAAAAAAAAAAAGAGGAAGAATTGGTCTAGAATACCACTAATAAAAATGGTGCTGTTTTCTGCTGTCTTTGGAGAAGTAGGCACCCTCAAAATACTCATGAGTATATTGTGATTAGAGAGAAAATAGCAACTTTACTTTCAAGCAGGTTATAAATATTCATCAATTCAAGAGACAAATATATTGTTCATTTACTTAATTTTAAGCACTTTTTGTTTTCCATCATTTCTTTCATGTTTATATCATCTTCTGCTTGGTTTTCTCCTGTTTCTCTGCTTAAGTAGTATTTTAGAGTTTCATTTCTTTTTTGACTTTCTGTTGCTATGAGAGATACCTTTTAAAAATCTTCCAGAGTATTGAATATTTTCCATGTTTCTCCTACGTATTTTTATCGAAGGACAGTGTCTTTATAAGAATTTTGTTAGTACCTCTTTTCAAAAGCAGACAGCAAAAAAGACTGCCTTACCTTGTTGTAAAAGAGCAGCCTTGTTGACCTTTTGAGCACTTAAGTCAGGGGTAAGAAATCCATATTTCTATTAAGAAAAAACATTGACAGGAAAAAGAAATGAGTACAGTAAATAGCATATTGTATGACATGTAGTGGGAGAAGAAGGAAAATGATAGAAATAGAAAGGGTAAAATAATTCAGTCTTAATGGCAAGCTTGAAAGTGTTTTTTGGTTTTGTTTTTACTTATTAAGAAGTGGTGAGATGCCATCATTAGAAGAGACTGTTGTTTTCATTCTTTCTTAAAGAAGCCAGAAACATAATTTGAGAAAGAAGAGCTACATTATTCCTAATGCCTAAATGTTCTTCTTGGAAACTCTTTCATTGTTTTCAGCCCCTTTCCCCCCTTCTAAAATAATAGCTTAATCTTCTGGTCTAGTTTGGTGCTATTTGGAACCAAAGAAAATAATGACAACAATTTTAACTCTGAAACTTTTTAACTCTGAAAGACTTTTAAATGAATAAATCCATAAGTTCATTAAGAATGAACATTTTTTAATTTAAACTTTAAAAGTAAACTTTTAAATGTACAGCCTGCATTTTTAAGATAAGTTTACAGATTGGATTTCATAATTGGAGTTATCTCTTCATAATTATATGCCCTTTCCAAAGGCTGTAAACAGCAAATCATATACCTTGTACCTTGTCTGAGAAGCATAACCTTCTAGAACCTAAAGTACCGTTTATACAAGAGCAATGTGAAATAATTTTAGGATGGGATTCTATTCTACTTTCAAAGTAGACCATATACCATCTAGCAACACATTATAATATTGTCAGAAATCATTTATATATGAATACCTTCATATACTTAAAGATGAAAATGTCATTTTAAGTCTCACAGACCTGGGATCATTCTTATAGTAAGGGGGCTATGTTAGTTTTACTTTCCTGCTGCCTTTTAACTCAAACGGTAGAATAATCAATCTGCTTTCTAGTTGAGATTCTTTTAGAATAAACTGTTTAATGAAGAGTGTCCAGTTTTAGATCTTTGGGGGATGGTGTTTCATATCTTCCAAAGATCACACTGGTAGTAGTTTTCCCTAGTATATCAGGTGGCGAGAGGCTTAAGAGGATCATTGCATCTGTCTTGGTGATTGATTTTTGGAAGAGTCTGGAAGATGATCTATCCTAACTTCCTCAGATTTAACTTTCAAGCTGTGATACTTAAAGTTATTTCTGTACATTAATCAATGAGGAAAATTTCTTAGAGGGCTTATTTTGAAGCTTGAGGTAGAAGCTCCCCCATCATCTTGCCTGCTCCAGCCTTCCCCCTTGTGTTATGTCTATCTACAGTACTTGGCATATGGCTGTGAGGTGTTTTATGGTGTTGTAATTAAAGTGTTACTGAGGAAGCACTGGCATGTTCCGCTCTGGCACTGTCTAGTATGTATAGTGAATGAAACTTCTTTTGGAACTGAGTCTCTTAGTTATCATCCCTTCTTTGAAGTCAAGGGGAGAATATTTCATTAAAATTATGTCTTGCTTGTTGTCTTATGTATATTCTTTTTAGATAGAAAGGTAAAGTTTAAGAGACATTGAGCGGATGCTGAATTGTTGCAACTCCAGATCCTAGAGCCCATGTCACACCCACTCTCAGTCTAGCAACAAGTAGTAAAAGACATTTGGAATCCCTTTTCCCCCATCCAACCTTGACTATTAAGACTGACAGCAAGGATTTAGCAATTAGAAATACTGCGTACTTTGTTCTCCTACCTTTCAACAAGAATCAGCATGTAAAGTTGAAGTTTCCTGACCAGAATTTGGAAGACTATAATGTGACTCCCTGGGCCTTGATTCCAGAAGAAGGAGCTCTCTGAATATGCGTTTACTAGTTGGTGGTGGATTCGTGAGTCGCCAACTATTAGGCCTTTATGTCCAGATATTATCTCAATTTATGGAGTAAGGTCCCTGAGTTCTCCTCTTTCCTTCCACAGGGCAAGCAGGAGGACTTCAAGACGACAGTTCTGGAGGGTATGGAGACGGCCAAGCATCAGGTGAGGGTGGCATTAGATGCTTGCCACTTAGCAAGAGCCGCCAAGTCAGGGTTTGATGCTTGCAAGTGTTTTTGGCTGTAGTACCCACATTTTAGCCAGAAGCGCAGGGGAACTTTAACCCACAGGACAGAGTAGTATAATAGGAGAAAGTGTAGACAGAACAAAGGCAAGCAAAACCTTTTGAAGTCCTCAGGCCGATCTCAGCCCTCCACTCTTCTTCATGTTTTTGAGGAGATGGCGGGTACTTTTCTCCCCAGCAGTCTTTATAGTAAAAGTAAACATGATATAAAACATAGACTTAGAAATCATGGGACCTTTACAAAGAAAAGTAACTTTATACACAGAGGGGAAGCCATAGGCTGAAAAACAGGATGGAAAGGCCTTCTAGGATTAGTCAGAGGAACTATGTGGGCAAGAGAAATGGTTGTTAAGTGGTATTGGATACAGTTTTTTCAGTTAACATTACATAGTTAATCATTTTGCAGTTTAAACATTTTGCTTCTCACATGAAAATTAATCTTTGTTAAAAAGTCTGCTTGAAGTGCTGTTTCTTTTCAGACCAAACTATGAGATTTTAACTTTTGGAAAAAGTAAAGGGTTAAATGATTTATAGGGGCCTATCTGGAACAGTTAAAGTTTGTTCCAAGAATCCAAAGTAGAATATCTGGATTTCATCCTTTACCTCTTAAAGGATGCAATTGTGTGTGCCAGTGCTCAAAACTAGTTTATATATACATTTTGATAGACTTGGAATAGGTATCACTTATGGAGTTTGTCACTTTTGAACTCTTAAGTCTACTTTAAAATTATTTGTTTATTATAGTTTGTGTACAGCAGGTCCAGGGAATATTTTGTATTTTACTCTCTTAGATCAAAAATAGTTCAATGTTAATACAGAAATTAGTACTTAGGGGATCCAGAATGTTAGAAGTAGACTTCTTTAAATGCTATTTGAAGGATTGGAGGTTGATAATCAGTACATGGTTGTCTTAGAGGAGTTAAAATTCTCTTTCAGAGTCTGTATCTGGCAGATAAATCTTCAAGAATGCTTTTCATCAAATGATGCACAATTGGATCTTCCATGGAACTGTTGAGGGTCAGGGATAGCCTTTAGAGCTTTAATCTTGAAGAAATAAATTGAGTTTTCTTGTTTCTTTTTGTTTTGTTTTTACATGAGTAATAAATAAGTTTACTCTTTTGCTTAAATAAACAACATGTTGTATTGCTGAAAGTAAAAGCAGACTTTCTTATAGAACTGTGGTGCTACTGACTTAATATTAGTAGAACATGAGTTTTAAGTGTTTCCAGGAATGGTGGTGACTATTCTGAACCCTTCAAGGTCTCTTCTTTAGATTTTCACCTTGTTCAGAAGCATGTATTTGTGAGATGATCAGTCAGAGTTAGAAACGTATGCTTATAAGTGATCAATGTTATTCTCTTAACAAAACCAAATGACCGTCATGAGTATCTTGGGACCAGGATCACATCTTGACTTTTAAAAAATCATAGCAAGTTGGTGTTTACATCCTAAATCTTGAAAGTTAGAAGGGAACTTGAGGTCATCTTGCCTAGCTTTCTGCCTTCAAACAGGTGGTATTTGTATCACCCCTGTTTTATCAGGTCCTGAAACACAAAGTTAAATGACTCGACCAGGAATATACCCAACTGTGGAGGAGTGAGAACCCAGAGGTCTCGTTTCTTATGCGTATACTATTCCTTACACCTTCCCTTATAGAATCATTTAAAGTGTGCGTTTACGCTAAAAATAAAAAACCTAAAGCATAAGAAATCATAGGATTCTCCTCTTTTTCCTTTTTCTCTCTTCTCCCCCTATCCTTTATTCTTTTATTTTTAAACTATTATAGGACTGGATATGGTGCATCTAAACTTACTGATTTTAGGAAGTTTATATGTGCATCCTATCAGGCTCTTGTTTTCCCTATTTAGCTAGAAATCTAATTGTAGTTCATTTTATCTACGTTAATAAAGGGGGAAAAAAGGCAAGAAACTCATGGAGGCCTTCTTTTCTGTTGTTATATCTCTCTTACTTCATTCAAGATGCTACCTGTATCATATCAGAATTGGGGGGAAATGATTTCATGGAATAGCAGCCCTATATACTCACTTCCCCCCCTCCTTTTTTCTGCCTAATTGATATATCCGGAAAGATCTAAATTAGTCCCTTAAATATTTAACTACTTTTACTGTGTTTTGAGAGAAAGCGTTAGCCAATCAGACCATTAGAAAAGGCAATTATGCTTTAGCATGACTGCATTTTGAAAGGTGATGCTGGAAATTTCCTGTGTTAAGTGGTGAGAAAGAGGAATTGAACAGAGGGCAAGATTGGTATGTAGACAGCCTTGGGGCTTTTAAAAAATTAAGGTAGCATCTTTGAAATATTCTAAATTTCCAGAATACCAGACTCTGTTAAGTACACACAAACACCAAAGTATAAAACTGTATTCCAGAGCCAAGTGTAAATACTTCTGAATTATATGTACTACTGCTACTTTTAATCAGGATATTATACTGAAGACAATTGTATTCTGTAAGGTTCTTCCCTCTAAAGGAGATACTTGAGTTAGATTACCCAGAGTGGTTTGTTAGTTCATTTTGAAATATTTTATAGAAAGAATGTTTTGATTTAGCTTCTGAGCAGTTTAGGTTCCAACTTAACATTTTTTGTTTCCTTGGAAAAAAGTTAGATTTTTTCATCTTGCACACTTTTCACCTTGATTTTGATAATGGTTTCCTTCTTTGGAATAGTAAGTTTCATCCCTAAAAACCAGAAGGAAGGCAATAATTACTGAGTTCTTAGGGACCATTTTTCATTTTTTAAAAATTTATTTTTACGAATAATTGGGTTTGTTTTTAGATGTTATATAGAAGATAGAGATGGAGAACAGTGTTATTCCACATATACATTAATGTTACAACTTTTGGCTTCTTTAATTCCTTTTGTTAAACTTTTGATGTTTGATTCAAAGATAATTTAAAACTGTCATGACTGATATAAAATTTCTTAATTGTTACATATTTCCCAAATTAGCCAACTATATTGGAGTGATTTCTGTTGATAAGAACACTTGGAATGAGGAACCAAGTATAATGTAAAATTTAGTGCTTTTTCCCCACATGGTTTTTCTGGCTGTCATTGACAATAGTATTTTGCAGTAGGATTGATGTTCATTGACCACTTATTAAATATATATATAGAAGATAATATAGCTAAGAAAGAAAAGTACCCTGTTTTGGGGAGGGAGAAGTAGAGTTTACAGAGTTCATTGGTTGTCTTATTAATAGTATACACTCGTGAAATATACCAAGAAGTAACCTATTAAGAGGTATTTGGTCCAAATACTCAGGATTATTGGGTAGATAATGCTTCTTATAAATGTGACATGTTTTGGGACTTGGCTTTGTTTTTTGTTTATTTATTTTGATTTGGGGGTACAGGACTGGGGACATCAGAGCTGTATAGTTCGGGCTTCCCTGGTGGCGCAGTGGTTAAGAATCTGCCTGCCAACTCAGGGGACATGGGTTTGATCCCTGGTCTGGGAAGATCCCACATGCCGCGGAGCAAGTCCGCGTGCAGCAACAAAGATCCAACACAGCCAAAAAATAAATTAAAAAAAAAAAAGCTGTATAGTTTTAGAAGCTTTCAAATTACTGAAATAACCTATACATCTGATAGTCAGCATTTCTTCTTTTCATGCCTTAATTTCATGCTTCACCCTCCACAATATGGCTGTTACTGATTATTTTTTTCCTTAAGGAGTAATTAATTCTCCTGACAGTCTTTAATTTTAGGTCGAGATTCATTAAATGTGAGGATTATTGATTTGATCTACTGTTGTGAATACAGTATTTGTGCCCTCATAATCTACTGTGAATGGATGAATTTTTCTTCTTGTCTCCAACAACAGTATTTCTTAATGTACAGCCCACAGTAGCATTAGACATTTTTGCTTAACCTCTTGTTAACCATTATTTTTTCCTAGATAGTGTTTGGATGTCTTTGTGAAAACAACACCTCAATAGCTTAGCTATAATTTTCTAAGTTATATCTTTACCTGCTTTGTTCTTCTTCTTTTTTTTTTAAACATCTTTATTGGAGTATAATTGCTTTACAATGGTGTGTTAGTTTCTGCTTTATAACAAATTGAATCAGCCGTACATATACATATATCCCCATATCTCCTCCCTCTTGCGTCTCCCTCCCACCCTCCCTATCCCACCGCCCCATCTCACCCCTCTAGGTGGTCACAAAGCACCGAGCTGATCTCCCTGTGCTATGTGGCTGCTTCCCACTAGCTATCTGTTTTCCTTTTGATATATATAAGTCCGTGCCACTCTCTGACTTCATCCCAACTTAGCCTTCCCCCTCCCCGTGTCCTCAAGTCCATTCTCTACGTCTGTGTCTTTATTCCTGTACTGCCCTTGGGTTCTTCAGAACCTTTTTTTTTTCTTTTTTAGATTCCATATTATATGTGTTAGCATACGGTATTTATTTTTCTCTTTCTGACTTACTTCACTCTGTATGACAATCTCTATGTCCATCAGCCTCACTACAAATAACTCAATTTCGTTTCTTTTATGGCTGAGTAATATTCCATTGTATATATGTGCCACATCTTCTTTATCCATTCATCTGTCGATGAACACCTAGGTTGCTTCCATGTCCTGGCTGTTGTAAATAGAGCTGCAATGAACATTGTGGTACATGACTCTTTTTGAATTATGGTTTTCTCAGGGTATATGCCTAGTAGTGGGATTGCTGGGTCATATGGTAGTTCTATTTTTAGTTTTTTAAGGAACCTCCATACTGTTCTCCATAGTGACTATATCAATTTACATTCCCACCAACAGTGCAAGAGGGTTCCCTTTTCTCCACACCCTCTCCAGCATTTATTGTTTGTAGATTTTTTTGATGATGGCCATTCTGACTGGTGTGAGGTGATACCTCATTGTAGTTTTGATTTGCATTTCTCTAATGATTAGTGATGTTGAGCATCCTTTCATGTGTTTGTGGGCAATCTGTATATCTTCTTTGGAGAAATGTCTATTTAGGTATTCTGCCCGTTTTTAGATTGGGTTGTTTGTTTTTTTGATATTGAGCTGCATGAGCTGCTTGTAAATTTTGGAGATTAATCCTTTGTCAGTTGCTTCATTTGCAAATATTTTCTCCTGTTCTGAGGGTTGTCTTTTCATCTTATGTTTTCCTTTGCTGTGCAAAAGCTTTTAAGTTTCATTAGGTCCCATTTGTTTATTTTTGTTTTTATTTCCATTTCTCTAGGAGGTGGGTCAAAAAGGATCTTGCTGTGATTTATGTCATAGAGTGTTCTACCTAGGTTTTCCTCTAAGCATTTTATAGTGTCTGGCCTTACATTTAGGTCTTTAATGCATTTTGAGCTTATTTTTGTGTATGGTGTTAGGGGGTGTTCTAATTTCATTCTTTTACATGTAGCTGTCCGGTTTTCCCAGCACCACTTATTAAAGTGGCTGTCTTTTCTCCATTGTATATTCTTGCCCCCTTTATCAAAAATAAGGTAACCATATGTGCGTGGGTTTATCTCTGGGCTTTCTATCCTGTTCCATTGATCTATATTTCTGTTTTTGTGCCAGTACCATACTGTCCTGATTACTGTAGCTTTGTAGTATAGTCTGAAGTCAGGGAGCCTGATTCCTCCAGGTCCATTTTTCTTTCTCAAGATTGCTTTGGCTATTTGGGGTCTCTTGTGTTTCCATACAAATTGTGAAATTTTTTGTTCTAGTTCTGTGAAAAATGCCATTGGTAGTTTGATAGGGATTGCATTGAATCTGTAGATTGCTTTGGGTCATTTTCACAATGTTGATTCTTCCAATCCAAGAACATGGTATATCTCTCCACCTGTTTGTATTGTCTTTAATTTCAGTGTCTTATAGTTTTCTGCATACGGGTCTTTTGTCTCCTTAGGTAGGTTTATTCCTAGGTATTTTATTCTTTTAGTTGCAGTGGTAAATGGGAGTGTTTCCTTAATTTCTCTTTCAGATTTTTCATCATTAGTGTATAGGAATGCAAGAGATTTCTGTGCATTAATTTTGTATCCTGATACTTTACCACATTCATTGATTAGCTCTAGTAGTTTTCTGGTAGCATCTTTAGGATTCTCTGTGTGTGGTATCATGTCATCTGCAAACAGTGACAGCTTTACTTCTTTTCTGATTTGGATTCCTTTTATTTCTTTTTCTTCTCTGATTGCTGTGGCTAAAAATTCCGAAACTATGTTGAATAATAGTGGTGAGAGTGGACAACCTTGTCTTATTCCTGATCTTAGAGGAAATGGTTTCAGTTTTTCACCATTGGGAATGACGTTGGCTGTGGGTTTGTCATATATGGCCTTTATTATGTTGAGGTAAGTTCCCTCTATGCCTACTTTCTGGAGGGTTTTTATCATAAATGGGTGTTGAATTTGGTTGAAAGCTTTTTCTGCATCTATTGAGATGATCATACGGTTTTTCTCCTTCAATTTGTTAATATGGTTTTTCACATTGATCAGTTTGCGTATACTGAGGAATCCCTGCATTCCTGAGATAAACCCCACTTGATCATGGTGTATGATTCTTTTAATGTGCTGTTGGATTCTGTTTGCCAGTATTTTGTTGAGGATTTTTGCATCTATGTTCATCAATGATATTGGCCTGTAGTTTTCTTTCTTTGTGACATCTTTGTCTGGTTTTGGTATCAGGGTGATGGTGGCCTTGTAGAATGAGTTTGGGAGTGTTCCTCCCTCTGCTGTACTTTGGAAGAGTTTGAGAAGGATAGATGTTAGCTCTTCTCTAAATGTTTGATAGAATTCACCTGTGAAGCCATCTGGTCCTGGGCTTTTGTTTGTTGGAAGATTTTTTTTTTTTTTTTTTTTTTTTTTTGAGGTACGCAGGCCTCTCACTGTTGTGGCCTCTTCCATTGCGGAGCACAGGGTCCGGAAGCGCAGGCCCAGCGGCCATGGCTCACGGGCCCAGCCGCTCCGCGGCATGTGGGATCCTCCCAGACCGGGGCACGAACCCGCGTCCCCTGAATCGGCAGGCGGACTCCCAACCACTGTGCCACCAGGGAAGCCCGGTTGGAAGATTTTTAATCACAGTTTCAATTTCACTGCTTGTGATTGGCCTGTTTATATTTTCTATTTCTTCCTGGTTCAGTCTCAGAAGGTTGTGCTTTTCTAACAATTTGTCCATTTCTTCCAGGGTGTCCATTTTATTGGCATATAGTTGCTTGTAGTAATCTCTCATGATCCTTTGTATTTCTGCAGTGTCAGTTGTTACTTCTTTTTCATTTCTTATTCTGTTGATTTGAGTCTTCTGCCTTTTTTTCTTGAGTCTGGCTAATGGTTTATCGATTTTGTTTATCTTCTCAAAGAACCAGCTTTTAGTTATATTGATCTTTGCTATTGTTTCCCTCATTTCTTTTTCATTTATTTCTCATCTGATCTTTATAATTTCTTTCCTTCTGCTAATTTTGGGGTTCTTTTGTTCTTCTTTCTCTAATTGCTTTAGGTGTAAGTTTAGGTGGTTTATTTGAGATGTTTCTTGTTTCTTGAGGTAGGATTGTATTGCTATAAACTTCCCTCTTAGAACTGCTTTTGCTGCATCCCATAGGTTTTGGGTCATCATGTTTTTATTGTCATTTGTTTCTAGGTATTTTTTGATTTCCTCTTTGATTTCTTCAGTGATCTCTTGGTTATTAAGTAGTGTATTGTTTAGCCTCCATGTGTTTGTATTTTTTACAGATTTTTCCCTGTAATTGATATCTAGTCTCATAGCACTGTGGTCAGAAAAGATACTTGATATGATTTCAATTTTCTTAAATTTACTAAGGCTTAATTTGTGACCCAGTATATGATCTTTCCTGGAGAATGTTCCATGAGCACTTGAGCAGAAAGTGTATTCTGTTGTTTTTGGATGGAATGTCCTATAAATATCAATTAAGTCCATCTTGTTTAATGTATCATTTAAAGCTTGTGTTTCCTTATTTCATTTTGGATGATCTGTCCATTGGTGAAAATGGGGTGGTAAAGCTTCCTACTATGATTCTGTTACTGTCGATTTCCTCTTTTATGGCTGTTAGCATTTGCCTTATGTATTGAGGTGATACTCTGTTGGGTGCATAAATATTTACAATTGTTATATCTTCTTCTTGGATTGATCCCTTTATCATTATGTGTGTCCTTCTTTGTCTCTTGTAATGGTCTTTGTTTTAAAGTCTATTTTGTCTGATGTGAGAATTGCTACTCCAGCTTTCTTGTGATTTCCATTTGCGTAGAATATCTTTATCCATCCCCTCACTTTCAGTGTATGTGTCCCTAGGCGTGAAGTGGGTCTCTTGTAGACAGCATATATACGGGTCTTGTTTTTGTATCCATTCAGCCAGTCTGTGTCTTTTGGTGGGAGCATTTATTCCATTTACATTTAAGGTAATTATCGATATGTGTGTTCCTGTGACCATTTTCTTAATTGTTTTTGGTTTGTTATTGTAGGTCTTTTCCTTCTCTTGTGTTTCCTGCCTAGAGAAGTTCCTTTACCATTTGTTGTAAAGCTGGTTTGGTGGTGCTGAATTCTCTTAGCTTTTGCTTGTCTGTAAAGGTTTTAATTTCTCCGTCAAATCTGAATGAGATCCTTGCTGGGTAGAGTAATCTTGGTTGTAGGTTTTTCCCTTTCATCACTTTAAATATGTCTTGCCACTCCCATCTGGCTTGCAGAGTTTCTGCTGAAAGATCAGCTGTTAACCTTACGGGGATTCCCTTGTATGTTATTTGTTGTTTTTCCCTTGCTCCTTTTTTTTTTTTTTGCGGTACGTGGGCCTCTCACTGTTGTGGCCTCTCCCATTGCGGAGCATAGGCTATGGACGCGCGGGCTTAGCGGCCATGGCTCACAGGCCTAGCTGCTCCGCGGCATGTGGGATCTTCCCGGACCGGGGCACGAACCCGTGTCCCCTGCATTGGCAGGCGGACTCTCAACCACTGCGCCACCAGGGAAGCCCTCCCTTGCTGCTTTTAATATTTTTTCTTTGTATTTAATTTTTGACAGTTTGATTAATATGTGTCTTGGCGTGTTTCTCCTTGGAATTTATCCTTTATGGGACTCTCTGTGCTTCCTGGACTTGATTGACTATTTCCTTTTCCGTATTAGGGAAGTTTTCAACTATAATCTCTTCAAATATTTTCTCAGTCCCTTTCTTTTTCTCTTCTTCTTCTGGGACCCCTATAATTCGAATGTTGGTGCATTTAATGTTGTCCCAGAGGTCTCTAAGGCTGTCCTCAATTCTTCTCATTCTTTTTTCTTTATTCTGCTCTGCAGTAGTTATTTCCACTGTTTTATCTTCCAGGTCACTTATCTGTTCTTCTACCTCAGTTATTCTGCTACTGATTCCTTGTAGAGAATTTTTTATTGCATTTATTGTGTTCATCATTGTTTGTTTGCTCTTTAGTTCTTCTAGCTCTTTGTGAAACGATCCTTGTATTTTGTCCATTGTATTTCCAAGATTTTGGATCATCTTTACTATCATTACTCTGAATTCTTTTTCAGGTAGACTGCCTATTTCCTCTTCATTTGTTAGGTCTGGTACGTTTTTACCTTGCTCCTTCATCTGCTGTGTGTTTCTCTGTCTTCTCATTTTGCTTAACTTACTGTGTTTGGGGTCTCCTTTTTGCAGGCTGCAGGTTCGTAGTTCTTGTTGTTTTTGGTGTCTGCCTCTAGTGGCTAAGGTTGGTTCAGTGGGTTGTGTAGGCTTCCTGGTGGATGGGAGTAGTGCCTGTCTTCTGGTGGATGAGGCTGGATCTTGTCTTTCTGGTGGGCAGGACCACATCCGGTGGTGTGTTTTGGGGTGTTTGTGACCTTATTATGATTTTTGGTAGCCTCTCTGCTAATGGGTGAGGTTGTGTTCCTGTCTTGCTAGTTGTTTGGCATAAGGTGTGCAGTACTGTAGATTGCTGGTTGTTCAGTGGAGCTGGGTCTTAGTGTTGAGATGGAGATCTCTGGGAGAGCTCTCGCCATTTGATATTATGTGGAGCTGGGAGGTCTCTGGTGGACCAATGTCCTGAACTCGGCTCTCCCACCTCAGAGGCACAGGCCTGACATCCGGCTGGAGCACCAAAACCCTGTCAGCCACATGGCCAGGTACGTGGGGAGTTTCTTGCCTTTTGGGATGTCTGAGGTCTTCTGCCAGCGTTCAGTAGGTGTTCTGTAGGAGTTGTTCCACGTGTAGATGTATTTCTGATGTATTTGTGGGGAGGAAGGTGATCTCCACATCTCACTCCTCCACCATATTGAAGGTCTCTGCCTTGTTCTTTTTGTTCTCCTAATCTTACTAATGCCTTTCCTTTAAAGTTGCTTCCATTATCAGTGCTTCCAACTTCTTGTTTTATGTGCTTTAAAATGATTAAATATGGATATCTGGTGCCTGTCTTGTTACTTATATAATTACTTCAGTGGTATTGAATTTTGAAACTCTTTAAATTGTTTCTTGATATGTTCAGAAGCTGATGGAAGTATATATTTGTAAGATCATCTTAGATAGAGAGCGCCGAATCCGAACCACTAGACCACCAGGGAGAGATCATCTTAGAAATAAAAGTAAAATATATGTGAATGTTTCTGAGGACATCTTATAAAGATGTACTTAACCATCAGCTTATAAAAATATCAATTTAATACCCAATTTTAAGAATTATACTTGTTATATAAGTTATATATATACTATGTATATATATTACTATATAGTACATGCAGTAAAATATTTTACTTGCAATATGTAGTAAAGCATTTCTAATGTTTCTGCCAGAAAAGGCGAATTCCTTGCTTTCTTTTGTCTCTTCATTGTAGTCTGCTTAGTTTCTTTCACTGCTTGCCAGCACTGAATTATGAGAACTGATGGATGGTGCCATTTATGAAATCATGTGTTGGTTATTAAACCTTAGAGTCCTCTTCATGTTCCCTGCTGTAGTCCTAAAAGAAGGCATGTGATTGTGTTTTTCACTCCATAACCTCTTTTGCTTTCGTTAGTGTATTTTCCTTTACTCTGGCTCTTTAGTTTTAAATTTTATTGTATATTATCAGTAATGCTAATTTTAATTAGAGTATCCTCCAATATTTTAAAGTTTTTTTGTGGATGAAGAAAATATTCTAAATGCCTTGTGCTTTGTAAGGTATATTGTTTCACTCATTAGTAAACTGATTTTTGGAATGTTAAGCTGAAAAGAATGACTAAATCCTAAGGATGTTTCAGCTTTTGAGCAAATTGAAAGTTTTTTTAAAAAAGGAAGTGAGATCAGTCTGCAAATAAGGCAAAGCTTTACAGAGGTTCTTCAGGCAAGAAAGGAGTTTGAGGCATAATCATTATCCCTAGTTTTGTGTTCACTTTCACTTTTCCCAGAAGTCCTTTGCTTTTCTTTGTTAGGTGTGGAGGGTGCAGCTTTCCAGAGTAGACTTCCTCATGACCGGATGACTTCTCAAGAAGCAGCCTGTTTTCCAGATATCATCAGTGGACCACAGCAGACCCAGAAGGTTTTTCTGTTCATTAGAAACCGCACAGTAAGTTTCCAGTCAGCTTTTTTCCACCTGAATTGTAAAAGGTACATATTACTTTTATATAGAATATGGGGGGGAAAATAGAGAGGAAAGAATTTTTAAGTTATCTGTAATACTATTCCAAGATAACCACTGTTAAAAATTAGGCGTTTTTTCCTCCAGGTATTTTTTTAAAGGTATATTTAATTTTTGTTTTTACAAAATTGAGATCCTACTTCCATGCATTCTTGGGATCCTTTTCTTTCCTCATAACCTCATAAACACACAATAAGAATCTTTACACACTTTTTTTTTTAATAATACATTAAAAATAATCACTTTGTCTTTCCTTCCCAGGGTAAGAGAAACCCTTATTCTGTTCTACTCATCTGGTTCATCTTCCTCCTCTGGCTAAATGATTGATTTTAATGTCGGCAAAATATTTTTTTGTCTGACAGTTGGGTCATACTTTAACTGTTGGGCATTTAAATGTCCATTTTTGCTTATTATAATGAAGCTCTGAACAGCTTTATACATTCTTGACTCTTATCTCTGGTTATTTCCTTAGGATAGAGTTCTAGAAGGAAAACTACCTGGTCAAAAAGTATGAACGCTTTTAAAGATTTGATACATGTTGTCAGATTGCTTCCCAGAGAGGCTGACCCAGTTGACACCCTCATTACCCTGCCCTGTTTTTGTGATTAAAACGATGATAATCTGTGCTGCTGTAGTAGACCAAAATCATTTCATTTATTTTCCATTTCTTTGATTACTTAGACTGATTGCTTTTTTTTTTTTTTTTTTTTTGCGGTACGCGGGCCTCTTACTGCTGTGGCCTCTCCCATTGCGGAGCACAGGCTCCAGACGCGCAGGCTCAGCGGCCATGGCTCACGGGCCCAGCCGCTCTGCGGCATGTGGGATCCTCCCACACCGGGGCATGAACCCGTGTCGCCTGCATCGGCAGGCAGACTCTCAACCACTGCGCCACCAGGGAAGCCCCAGACTGATTGCTTTTTCACATTTATTAGTCATTTGTATTTCTTCTGTGAATTTTTCTTTAATGTCCTTTATTCATCAGAAATTCTTTATATACTATTCAGAACATATTCATTGTACTCTGGAGTGATACAAAGTAGAAGAAATTCATGTTGTAATTTCAGTTATTTTGGATATAGTTCAGAGATGTCTTTTTAGCCACCACTAACATCTTTATTTTGACCATTACATTGCAAAACTACTGCTAAATTTGGATTGTTAAATGCCATTCATCTAGAGTGATCGGTAGGTTTTTGTAGTACAGAATAAAGGTTCTTTTTTGTGAAGGAAAATAGGGTGATTTTTTTAAAGTGAATGGAAAATTCTTAATGTGCATTTCTGAGGCTGATTTGTCTTATAATTGAATCAGCTTCTTTGTGTAGCATGTCAACATTTGTTCTAAGTGGATTTCAGACAAAATTGTCATTTTTTTGTTTCATCCTGAGGGGAGTTTTTACTTTTTACTTGAATTTGAGTG
This sequence comes from Delphinapterus leucas, assembly GCF_059928025.1. Lineage (NCBI taxonomy): Eukaryota > Metazoa > Chordata > Mammalia > Artiodactyla > Monodontidae > Delphinapterus > Delphinapterus leucas. The sequence goes on along the minus strand of NC_143129.1, from coordinate 172,801,513 downwards.
GTGGATTTATAGTGATCTCTGTTTTCTCTGATTCATTACCTGTGACCAGAAATCCAGATTTGGGGAAGGACTAGCCCAGGTTAGAGTTGTGGTCTCTGGCTATAAAACGGAACTTTCCTGTAAGAAAGTCATTCTTTCCTGTAAGAATTGTGTCAGTTCTCTCGTGTTAAACTGCATCTTTTGCTTCCAGATTTTAAAACCACAACTTTAGGATTATTCAGCTAGAACCTATGACCTGACCTTTATATTATAAGATGGAAGTGGAAGAAGGCTTGTGTTGAGGAGTGATGGACTTGGGCCCACTGTGTGCTTGAGGAATTCCATTTTCCTTTGACAGTGGCCACAGAGAAAAGCAGAGGGTCCATATGGATTTGGTCATATCTCTTTGTAATTGAATTTATTTACACTTTTTTTTTTTTTTTTTTTGCGGTACGCGGGCCTCTCAGTTGCGGAGCGCAGGCTCCAGACGCGCAGGCTCAGTGGCCATGGCTCACGGGCCTAGCCGCTCTGCGGCATGTGGGATCTTCCCAGACCGGGGCACAGACCCATGTCCCCTGCATCGGCAGGCGGACTCTCAACCACTGCGCCACTAGGGAAGCCCTGAATTTATTTACACTTTAGTTCCTTCTTTGAAACTTGTTTATGGAGCAGTCTTTATTAACTTTTAGCTAAGATGTAAATATGATGGTATTCAGCTGGTCTTATATTTTGTAGATATATATTCAGTTTGAAAAGAATTCATGTTAGAGCCCATTGATTGTACCATAATATTTTTTTATTCCTCATCTTACTGCTTTTTCAGCAGTATTCAAAATAATTGACTCCTCCTTTCTTAAATACACAGCTCCCTTAGCTTAACACATTATTCTAGTTTTTCTCCTGCCTCCCTGGTTGTCTTCTCTGAATGCTTTATAGCCTTATCCTTAACAACAGGCCACTATGTGAACTGGTTAGAGTTCCTTAAGGTCCTCTCCTCTCTCCCCTGTTCTTTCCCACTAGGAGCCCTGTTCTACACACTTGGCTTCAGTTATCACCCATAAGCAAGTGGCTTTAAACCTTAACTCTCCTCTGAACCCCAGCTATGTATCTAGGTGCCAGTCTTTCACCTCCTCTTGTTGTCTTGAAACTTAACTCATTATCTCTTATTTCAGTGTCCCTCATTCAGTGAATGGCATACCAACTCATTTAGTTGTGCAAGCCCAAAACTGAGGAGTTATCCTTTGCACACACACCTCCCCACATATCTGATTGATCATTTGATTTTGTATCTACTCAGGGTCTCTGGAGTTATCTAACCCAGGTTTAAATTCTTGTTGCTCCCCAGCTGTATGATCTTGGCAAGTTACTAGGCAGGCTAAATTATCTCCTAGCTTCTTTAATAATTCACTCATTTGACATAGTTTTGTGTTTCATTAGTTTCTTTGTCAGGAATGTAACCCTTACTGTTTCACTGAAAGGAAAACCTATATTTGAGGCCTTAAAGTTAAAAAGATATTTTAAAGTGATCAAATGGTATATGTCTATTTGATTGTAATACAGTTTCTATCATTTAAATACAGTTGCAGTTGTGGTTAGATAATCCAAAGATTCAGCTGACCTTTGAGGCTACTCTCCAACAATTAGAAGCACCTTACAACAGTAAGTAGTGTGTTCAATAGGACTGGTTTTGAACTGGATTTGAAAATGGATACTTCCTTCCAGAAGCTCATGGTTCCTTGATAATGAATTTGATAATGAATTTTCATCTTCTTGTGCTATGCAAAAATGAGCCTTGCAGCAAAACTATTTTGTGTGTTTGTAATTGTTTTTCTGATTTTTTAATTGTGTTGACAGGTGAGTGAGTTCAGAGATTGCTAATAATTTCTCCAGACCTATGTTCCAGCTTTAATCCACATAGTACTTTGCTGGCATTCAGCCTGTCTATCTGGCTTTCTCATTTCCCACTTGCCACCAGCAGTCTTGTAAAGTTTTTGCCAAAGTAAATGAGCATAATACTACTTTTAAAAGGGTTGGTTTTGTCCTTCATTTCATCTGTAATGGGATGTCATTTTTAAAAATTCGAAATTATGTGATATGCATTTTGGACTACCACACAGATTAATAGTTCTAAGAATCACTTTTCTAAAGGAGTCACATGACTTGAAGCTTATAGAAAAGATGAATAGAATGACTTCGTGATGGAGAAATAGAAGAAGAGTTAAGAGTTTTCCATTTAAAGTGCTACAAAGATAAACATGTTTTTAAATTCATTTTTCTGTAGGTGATACTGTGCTTGTCCACCGAGTTCACAGTTATTTAGAGCGTCATGGTCTTATCAACTTCGGCATCTATAAGAGGATAAAGCCCCTCCCAAGTAAGGACCTGGCCAATGAATTTTATGGTTTTAAATTAGGTTCCAGCAGGCTTTTTAGCATTTTATTTTGATTTCTAAATCCATATTTAGAACCAAAATATTCCCAAGTTTATCTTCTTATAAGTAAAATTTAAAGTAAAATCTCTTTGTAAATGTGAATTTCCTATAATTTCTGGTTTGATAAATACTTGGTAAAAGATACTGAATTTCCAATTTAAGAAAAAACAAAGTAAGATTTATTAAAAATGAAAAAAATCAGTTATAAAGTAGGAAGTTTGTTTTCTCTCATTAACCAGTTCTTTAATGCAATGCTAAAGGTTGCATTTTTATTTTTTAAATGCTTTTTACCCCTTTAATGGTGTCTGGATAATGTCTGCCAGGAATCAGAAGATAGGGATATTTTGAGAATTAACACATCTATCTATCTATTTATTTATAATAAATTTATATTTATGCTTTAATAATTTTTCATAAAAGGAAACTAAAGACTGCAGAAGTAGAGCTTAAAGAAAATAGCTTTAAGAATCGATTGGTTGACTGCTCAAATTGTCCTAAGTATAATTGTGAGGTAAATGTGGGAGATTATTCATAATAAATTAACTGAGGGTCACAGACGCTGAAGCACATGGCTGAGGTAATGAAAAAGTAAATCTTAAGATAAAGGATTTCATTTATGAATTTTCAACATTGAATTAAAGTTTATAAGTTTCAGATATTTACTAATTTGTATTCATATAGTTTTCATATTTTGAAAATAACTCTGAATTGTTACTTTGTGAGACGTCATAACATGTTAAGAACCTAGAAATTTTCTTGATAAAAAAATAACAAATAAAAACTCTTAAGCCTACAACAAAGTATTTTAATTTTTGTTCATTTTTTAATTTTAGCTAAAAAGACAGGAAAGGTAATCATTATAGGCTCTGGGGTCTCGGGCTTGGCAGCAGCTCGTCAGTTACAAAGTTTTGGAATGGATGTCACACTTCTGGAAGCCAGGGTAAGAATTTTATTTTGGGTTTAGAAGCCCAGCTTAATGGAAATATGGTAAGGAAATTATCTGTTGCAAATTAAGGAATCTTACAAATTGAACTAAGCCAAACTGATTTAAATAATACTCAAAGTATTTTGACAGTGTTAACTACATTGGATAAAGCATTTTTGACAGTAAGACTTTGCAAAGTGCTCAGTGAGTATTTAGAGTTTATAAATAATCCATATAGCCCTTTGATGCATATTTTCAGGTCATTGTTTCTTGCAGCTAACTTTCAATTTGGGGGCTTTCTCGGGCATACCCTTTACAGGATGCAGTTATTTTTAGTGGTGGGACAGAGTGAATTGTATTCTGTTTGATTGTAAACGGAAAGGAGAGTTGCTTCTCAGACAGCAGCCATCTTTTACAGCCTGGTGAAGCCAAGATATTGGCTCCTTATCATTAGTCCTAGAGAGAGAAATGGAAACTGAAAGAGGGTGGGGATGATGGCAGAGTGGAAAAAAAGACATCCCATTAGGATGTTACTATTCAAATCATTTTCATGAGTAATTTTTGAGATTTAATTATTTTTCAGTGGCTTAAAGACCTCCCTTGACTCCTACCATTTAAAGAAACAAAAACCAAACAAAACACTTCTCACATAACCTAAACAATCTAAAATTTCATAAAAGCTTTCAAAATGTTTTGTGCAGGGCAATCTAAATTGCTTTTTACAAATTCCTAATTTTTTAAAATGTTCTTTTCAAATAGAGTATGGAGAGATCAAAATTAAATAATTCCTGATACAGTCTTACTTTAATATTTTATTCATTAATTCAGAAAACATTTGTGTGCCCTCTGTCTCCTATGTACAAAGAATACAGCAAGGAATAATGGGATCATTATGATTCCTACCCATGTGTGCAGGTTTTTGTTTTGCTTTTTTTCATTTGTTTGGAGTTTACAGAGTACTCTCATGTAATCCATGACTGAAGTATCACTGCAGCTCAGTAAGATTTCCCCATACTTGAAAATCTACAGTCAGCAAAGATAACACTTGGGCCTGTGTAGAAATGAGAGGTATTGTCAACAGTTCATGCTCAGTAGACACTCTGCCCTTGGGCATGGGGCTGCCCTGGAGAGGCATTTGTCAGATAGATATGAAATCATTCACAGCTGACTTTGACACTGTGGGGCAAGAGTCAGAACATGATGGTAGAAAAATGGCCTTTAGTGTTGAAATTTGTGAACAAATATTTTCTATGTGAGTGGCCCTTGCTCAGCCTGTACAACTGGCGTTAGAGACATTAGGGTAGGTGGCTAATAGTACCAGTAACTAAGTATGTCTTCTGGGTGTCAAATTGTTTCCTACCTCACATCACTTAATTCTGTTCCTTTTATATGTCATTCATTACCTACCACTCTCTCAAATAGTTAAAGTTCATTTGCTCTTTGTGCTCACATTGTACTCCATGTAAACTCTAACTACACCTTTCTTTTTAAGTTATCAAAGAGCCCTGAGGTGGTACCTTGCCAGGTTATTATGGTTAAACTAGAATTTATGACTTTAGCCATTTAATTTCTGAAAAACAGGATCGTGTGGGTGGACGAGTTGCTACATTTCGCAAAGGAAACTACGTAGCTGATCTTGGAGCCATGGTAGTAACAGGTCTTGGTAAGTAGTTCTTAGTTTTGTGCTGTAATACAAGGTCTGAGACTCATAAAATTGTTTAATCTTACAAATATATATATGTATGTGTATATATATATATATATGTATGTATGGTTTTTTTTTTTTTTTTTGGCTGCGTTGGGTCTTCGTTGCTGCGCGCGGGCTTTCTCTAGTTGCTGTGAGCAGGGGCTACTCTTTGCTGCGGTGCGCGTGCTTCTCATTGCAGTGGCATCTGTTGCTGTGGAGCACGGGCTCCAGGTGCACCAGCTTCGGTAGTTGTGGCACACGGGCTCTAGAGCGCAGGCTCAGTAGTGTGGCGCATGGGCTTAGTTCCTTCTTGGCATGTGGGATCTTCCCGGACCAGGGGTCAAACCCTTGTTGCCTGCATTGGCCGGCAGATTCTTAACCACTGCGCCACCAGGGAAGTCCCTGTTTAATCTTATATTTTAAAGCCATAGATACAATTTTAAAATATATTGGTTAGGATACTGTTCTCAGTATTAGTGAGAGGTAAATTGACAAATAGTCTTCCTGAAAAGATACATCAATATGAGCATAATTTAAAATGTACATAGATTTTAACCTAGTGGATCCAGTTCTAGGAAATTATCCTAAGAAAATAGACAACTGGACAGTGACGTAGCAGATGTTAGAAACCACAGATTAGAAGATTAAATTATTATACAATGAGAACTATGCAGCCACTAAAAATTATGTAGCTGCATATTAACATGAAATTATGTCCACATTTGTTGCTAAGTTGGAAAAAGATCACAGAACAGTGCATGTGTTATGATCCTTTTGTATGTATATGTCTGTAATTTTATGCACATAAAATCTAGAAGGGTCTGTAATGTTAACTAATTTTTGGTAATAGGTAATGTTTTGCGTTCTTCTTTATGCTTAACTTAAATATTTATTTTACTTTGGGCATTTTGTTGATATATAATTCATGTACCCTAAGCTTTGATATTTTAAATTTTGAGTAAAAATATTTTTGCATTGAGGTTTTTGTTCTCTTTTCATAGGTATGTTGAATTTAATTGTTGGAGTTTTTTCTAGGAGGGAATCCCATGGCTGTGGTTAGCAAGCAAGTAAATATGGAACTGGCCAAGATCAAGCAAAAATGCCCACTTTATGAAGCTAATGGACAAGCTGTAAGTTGACAACAAACTACTTTTCACAATTTCTTTGGTTCAGTCGAAAACAATTTTGGGGAAATATGTGAATGAATATACACACATATAAATATGAACTGAGAGTAGAAATGGTGTGACATTATTGTGATTGTTTCTTAACTCTGAGCTGTATAGGAAGGGGTTACACATGCCTTTTTAGGCATTTATCTTTAAATAGTTAATGAAGATTAGGCTAGCTAGGCTGTTAAGTTTTTTAGTTTTTGATGGGCTAATAGCGAAATGGCGGTACTAACCTGATGCTTAGGTAGGTTAAGGTGTTTGTTGATCAGAGGCCTAGGAGCTTCCTGTGGTTGGTATGATAGCATGGAAGTGATATTCAGTATGGGAGAGTGAGAGTGTTTTAACAGCTGTATTATAGGTTATGTAAGTCAGTCCTAATTTTTAGGGGTCTGTGAAACTCAAAAGTTTGTATTCAGAATTTTTGCCAACTCCCCTGTTAGGAGTGAGGGAGTCTACAATTCTCAGGCTGTAAACACACTATCATCTTTATATTTGAAGGAGGGGAAGCTTGCTATGTATATGGCAGTTTAGCCTACTGTTATTAAAAGTGGTTAGATTCCAACTCCAGAATTTTGTGTGATAGGTCCCATGGGACATCCTCACCTTTTCCTGTCTATCTTTAGGATATGCAGTTCATATCAGAGAAGTACAAACTTTTAGGAAATGTTTTGGTTCCCATCCCCACCATTCTGGATCCATATTTCCTCCCAGGGCTTTTTGGGGGGTGAGGGGAAAGGGCGGGCAGCCTTCTGGCAAAATAAAGTAGAAAGGAAAAGGATGAAGTAGAGGTTAATTCAACAATTCTATAAACTTCTATTTACGCTGCAAAGACCTGTAAAAGATAAAGAGATAAGACAGTCCCTGCCATGTAAGACCCCATAGTCTGGTGGTACTTGTACACAAATAATTATCTTTTCCCACCTTTTTATTATAGAAATTTTCAGACATATACAAAAGTAGAAAGAGTACTATAATGGACTCCCATTTTTCCAGTCTTGTTGAGAGCAGGGGAAGTGACATGACCAGATAGGTGTTTAAGGTAGATAGACAGTAATTTAGAGAATTGAATTGAGGAAGCAGGGTCTCTTAAGTAGATACTACATTAGTCCTCAAGAAGTAATGGAATCCAAACCAAAGATTATCACTGATCTTTGAGACACTATCTTTTTCTTTAGACTTTCCTGAATGTAGAGCAGGTTCATTTAGTCTTTCTAACAGTAAAAAGTGAGGGTGTTTTTCCTAGTAGAGATATCCAAAGAAATTGTCTGCTTTCTTGGTATTAGATAAGCTGTAAAACATTTTTTAAAACACTTGTTTCTAAATAACATACCAATATTTGCTGAAGTGTGGCCTATAGCCAGCTGCCAATCCATGAACTGTTGGTTACTAGTATGGGATGAGATTAATATCTTGTGCCAGAATGTAAATAAACCACATCATTTAACCACGATGTTTGTTCAGATGATGACTTTTTTTTTTTGGTAGCAAGACTTTGTCAACGAAAGAAGTGGTGGTGCATAGTTTATGTTCTGGCATAAGCTCCTTATCTCACCAGGACCAGCCCTTTGAGTAGCATTTTGGTACACAGTTGTTAAGCTGGTTTGTGGTTTTCAGCATTTTGTTGTCATTCAACTCTGATCTTTATAGGATTTTTCTAGGTTTGTTTGTATTTGGTGAAGCAGCCAAATGGTAAGGAGGATTCTTTAAGCATTCTCAAATTTGGGAAAAAATTCTTTGCAGCTTTGAGTTCTGCTTGCCTTAAGTTAGTCAATCAAACATGAGAAGACATATTAATATTTCTTAATCATGCTGTTCCCAGTGGTCTAGCTCAGAGTAGGAATGGACAACCGGTGACCAGTAGACTGGCTTTTGGCTTATATGACAAGCACTAAGAGCTTATAGCCTGGTTAATTTATGCTTATAATCACAGATATGTGTCGTGGCTTTAGAAACCTAAGGAATAGCTCAGTCAGTTGCTTCATTCTCCCATTTTGCAGGGGAAGAATCTAAAGCACATGCATGTTTCCCTGAGATCATTATAGTCAATAAGTTGTAGAGCCAAGGTCCGCTGTCTGGTGTTGCAGCTTTAATGCCCGCACTTGTTCTGTTCTGCCTAGCTGATAGTTCAGGGAAGGTGGGGCAGGGGTGAGTGTGCAGTTCTGACTGCCAGTGTGACTGCATCAGCTGAGTCTCCTTCTCAGAGAGCTTTCTTTTAATAGTTATTCTAAGGAGGCCCACCTAGAGTGATGATATTCACTCAGCCATTGATTTTTCTTCAGTGAACCGTTGAACGAAATGGGATGCGTTCTTCCATTCTCTGTGGATACCCTCAGTGGAAAAGAGGGTGATTGATTTGATGGTTCTGTTGTTAGTACATAGAAATTAATTATTCCATCCTATACAAGGCCAGCAGTTAACTCAGAGTTATTAATATCATTTGTAATATTGTCTTAAGGACATATCACCATACTCAGCCATTTTGCTGCTATAGAAAAAAAACCATGTAGTAAGTGGTTTTTGTTTTGTTACCTTGTTATTGTTTTAATAACAGTCACAAGAATCCCTGAAAGAGTTTGCCTCTCTCTTCTCTCTGGTCCTGGACTGGCAGCTAGTATATTGAGCTTGTATGTTTGTTTTTGACAAAGGAAGCTTATTTTATGGCTTTGGTTTACTAGAACAGGGCTTTCTAATCTGGTTCTACTATAGGATATTCTTATAAATAAAAGTATCTTCCAAGCCTATAAAAACAATCAGAGGGCTTCCCTGGTGGCGCAGTGGTTGAGAGTCCGCCTGCCGATGCAGGGGACACGGGTTCATGCCCTGGTCTGGGAAGATCCCACATGCCGCGGAGCGGCTGGGCCCATGAGCCATGGCCGCTGAGCCTGCACATCCAGAGCCTGTGCTCCGCAACGGGAGAGGCCACAACAGTGAGAGGCCCGCGTACCGCAAAAACAAAACAAAACAAACAAAAATAATCAGAGCTAATAAAGCAGGTGCCCTCGGATTAACTGGATGGAGTTATCCTCTGAATTATGCAGTTTTAAATAGATATGGGTAAGGTTAGGAAATAGGGTAATTCATATTTCAGGAGCATTTTGGGAGTCACCAGTGAGAGGACTGAAAACATGGATTGGTGGGGGAGACTGGAGAAATGACTGTGAGTGTTTTCTGCATCTCCTATATAGCTAGTAACTTGGGGGCTTTAGATTCTAGCTTTGTGTTTGACTTTTTTTGAGTAATGAAAAGGTATCTGAAGTGAGTGAGTGTGTGAGAGAGAGAGACTGTGTGTGTGTGTGTGTGTGTGTGTGTGTGTGTGATTATTAAGTGAGATCAAAAGACTCAGTAACTACTTAGAGAAACAGAACCTGATTATGAGGAAGAAAGATAACACTTGAAAGGTAACGCATGCCAGGCTTCTTAGAAATACCATTGATTGGATACACTCAGTACCTACCATAACTTAGCAAGTTTCCACTTTTATTCATAGAGAGTGGTGCTTAAGTGGTTACACTTTTGACAGAGGTATCTTGGCCGTTTCAGTTTTCATCTTCCTTTTTGGAAACATCTTTGGTATCTTTAAGGAAGTCTTTCTCTACCCTTTAAAATCATGACTGCCAATCCCTGCTTTTTATAAATGTAAAAATCTCATGCCTTCCTTTAATGTTTTTGAAGTTGCAAAATAAGTTTTTTCCCCTCAAATATAGTTATAATATTGACTTTTCTTTTCCAAACTATATTAATTTATTTAACAAGAATTTACTGAGTACCTCTGCTATGTGCTAGAAGTTGCTGGGGTGCACTCCTTAGACATGCCATGTGTGCCTTCTCCACATGGCTTAGTCCCTGCTCTAGGAAAGTCAGTTATTTACATCCCCTAAAAGATTCCTTATGAGGTAAAAGAAGGAGAGGGAGGCAACAGTCTCCATTTATAGAATCACATTGAATTTTATTTGAATTAAGGATATACCTGTTGTCCTTATTCTCCCTTCAGGGTTAATAACAATATCTCATTTCCCTTAGCTATTTGGGAATCTGGGTTAGAAACTCCTCAGATGTAAATTTCTTTTTCCACTAATCTTTCGTTTTACCGTAATTGTAGAAGTGCATGGGGATGGGAGAGGTGGAGGTTGACTGTGGCCTCTGTTGGCCAGATTTTGCCATTACAACTTTCTTCAACGTGTAACTCTTCCTGAGGATTTCTCTGGCTAAATCTCAGAACTTTGAGTACCTGGAACCTAGGTACACTTAACTCCATTTTTGCTCTGCTGCTAGAGAACTTATGCAGACTGGAAGTATGACAGATGGGCAATGTTTTTGAAGACCTACCAAGCTTGTGATGATAGAATGCAACCAGAGGTAGAACTAAGGAGAGCTGTCCTTCCTTTGAGATGATTTCTTACAGAATCAGGGACCGTGTCCAGAAAGTTGTTTGGCTCTCCCAAAATTTATTCTGCATGAGCCAGTCACACAGGCTTCCCCACCCGGACCATGTTCAGGGATGCTCCATATAATCCATCCTCCATATATGGATGCTCCGTATAATAGGATCAAAACAGTCAGGATTATACCCCATTTAGAGGAGTGAGACTCACCCAATTTTTAGTCTTGAAGGAACCATTTATTTGGAGCCTTTCATTGAGAAATAAATGGTTTTGAAAAATCATAAAATCTGTTTCAAGCAATAGCCTTTTTGTTTGATTCTTTGCTAGGAAACTGTATCAAAGGTCCTTTCCCGAAAGACTGCTTCTTCGTTTGTTGTTATGTGTTGTCACTGTGTTGTAATAAAAAATCCAGCTGTGTAAAATGTGGTGCTTAAGCCTTGGTAATCATTTGCTGAGTTCCCTTCTGAGGATGCAATTTAAGAATATACAATAGAACAGTCAGGTTAGGGCTTCCCTGGTGGCGCAGTGGTTGAGGGTCTGCCTGCCGATGCAGGGGACACGGGTTCGTGCCCCGGTCCGGGAGGATCCTGCATGCCGCGGAGCAACTAAGCCCGTGTGTCACAACTACTGAGCCTGTGCTCTAGGGCCTGTGAGCCACAACTACTGAGCCCGTGTGCCGCAACTACTGAAGCCCACACACCTAGAGCCCCTGCTCCACAAGAGAAGCCACCACAATGAGAAGCCTGCACACCACAACAAAGAGTAGCCCCCGCTCGCAGCAACTAGAAAAAGCCCACGCAGCAACAAAGACCCAACGCAGCCAAAAATAAAAATAAATAAATAAATTTATTTTCTAAAAAAAGAATGAATGGTCAGGTTAAACTAAAATTATTGTGACTTGTGTTAGAGATTGCCAGTATTTCAACATCCTTTCATAATTATTTGTGGAACTAACAGAGTCCAAGGGTTCTCACCAAAGGGAAAGAAATGACCTGAAACAGATATGTAGGGGGTGCTTAGGGTAGTCAGTTGCTAAAGTTCTTGTCATTGTCTGAGTGTGTCAAGTAGAATATATCTAATAGATTAACTTTAGAAACAGAGTCAAGGTTTAAATACATCAAAAACACATTTTGGTTTTCTCCCAGTCAGTATTGGTGTCCTAATGGACAAGTATTTTATTTACTATTTTCCAAATATTTCTTTAATTTTAAAGTGTAATTTTAAAATTAATGGGAAAAAATCCAGGTTTCAAAGCTACCCCTGGTGTCACTGACAACATTCCTATAACTGCTTAGCAGAAAATGGATGGGACCTGACTGCTGACGGGAGCCCCGAGTTAGAGGGGGTGTCCTGGAGATGCAGTCATGTCATTCTGGTATCAGATGCAGCAGTGATCTTTTGGTTTGGTGTTTGTTTGGTTTGATTGTTGTTCTTTTTCTCTTGTACTGAATTTTGCTTATTCCTCTCTGCTTTCTGCACTGTCTCCTTTTACCACCCCCACCCCCACCCAAAGTGCCTTTCTTTTGCCCATTTCTGTGCCTTGACTCTCTCATTTTAGTCTCTGTACAGTCTGTTCCTTATCTCTGTGGTAGTTGCAGCTTCTGAGCTCACAATGCTTCTGTCATGCTGTGTGTTTAAAGCCTTGATTTTACTGGCGTCTTACAAAACGAAACTTGGCTTGGCTGTGGGCTCTTATTTACAGTTTATTTCTCTCTCTGCTGCACTGGTTAAAAGGACACTGTCAAGGTATTTTTCTTTCATAATTTTTCAATTCATTTTCCTCACTGTTTACAGTAACCCATTAAAAGCTTGAAACTTAAATCTTTCCCTTCCAAAGATCCCGTCCATCATACATTCCCACTGGTTTGTTGTTGTAGAGTTGCACCTGTATGTTGGGCTGGTGCCATTTGAGTATTTGTCATTGAAAGCGCATGTAAAAAGTCAAGTTTTTTGTCGGGGGTGTGGGTGGGCTAAAGGGGAAAGTGTAACGAATCAAGTGGGCTGCTCAGCAAACAGAGGGAAGAAACAAAAGGTCAAATTTGGTCCCTCTAGCCTTGACAGTGTCCCTTTAAATATTTCTGTACCACACACCCTGGACCCCAGATACTGAGCCTTTGAGTGCTGCGTACTTTTTCAATATGAACTTCCCTATGTGACTGTCACTCTAGCTGTAAAGATTAGAGCTTGTCTAAAGCAAGCCATCCAATTGACACTGGAAGAGCTTTAATCTGTACCATTTGCAGACTTGGCGTATTGGCACTTTCTGTCCTATTGTAGAGGAATATGTGATCTGGTCCCTCTTGCTGCTATAGCATCCTCCTGCTAGGCATTTTAGAAGCTACATGTAGAAATATCACCATTTGTACTACAGGAAAAGCAGTCATTCATATTGCATCTGTGATCAGTGAAGATCTCATAACTATGTAGATTTCATATTGAAAATGTGATTGTTTCCTTTTTAAAGGAGCACCAAATTTAGAACCATCTTTTGTAACATCACTGCGGGAATTAAACACCAAGCAAAATTTCAGCATTGCTTTGAGCTGTTCTTTATGTGACCATCATATATAGAGTATATGTAACTGACGGGAAAGTAAATGAAATTCCTGACAAGAAGGTCACTTCCATCAGCTCTGATAGCTGTGTAATCAAAACAAGTAGCGATGTCACCAAGAGCTCCTTTCTTTGGCCCTGGACTTGAATGGGTAGGTCAGATGTGTTTGATCCACCAAGCCCTAGGTACCACCCTGATACATAAATGGCACCAAGCATCCAAAGCCTGATTCACTGCCTTATTTCTCAACATAAACGAAAAGATTCTCAGGGGTTTCTATTTCTAAGGCTAAGGGGGATTCTCTAATTCATAAAGATTTCCTGATCTCTCCCATGTGTGATCTTTTAGAACTTGATGCTTTAAAATATTATTTTGATTGAATTAGTTATAGTGTCTTGTCATCATTTACAGTTCCAAAGGAGAGTTGCAGTCCTTTTCCCTTTGTTTTGGTGCAGATTATACTTCTCACCATATTCTTTCTGGCTATACCATGGCTCATCTGATAAGAGTTACTGCGTGACTCATCAGTGAAGGGCAGAGGCTAGTGCTTCGAAAGCATCCATTGAACTGGGAAGGGCACAACTGAAGGAGTTGCAGATGAGAAGCAGAGTTTTACTGTGATGATCTTGTCCATAATAGTTACCTCTAATTGTAGATCATTCTTCCTCAGCCTTAGTGATTATTAGGGCTTACTTTCATGTTTTGTTTTCTTGTTACCAATTTTAGGTTGATGGTAAAGTGAAAATCCAAATTTTGAATCTTGTTTCCCAGTTGGTGCCTAGCGCCTTTTTTTTTTTTTTTTTAATGTATTTATTTGGCTGTGCTGGCTCTTAGTTGTGGCACGCGGGATCTTCGTTGCCGCACGTGGGATCTTTCGTTGTGGCATGCGGGATCTAGTTCCCTGACCAGGGACTGAACCCAGGCCCCCTGCATTGGGAGCACGGAGTCTTGACCACTGGACCACCAGGGAAGTCCCGATGCCTAGCTTTTTATGGCAAGAGATGCTTGCCTTAGACATGCTTTTTCCTTCTTGCTATTCCCATGAATTCAGCAATAGGATTGTAGATACAGTTTACTTTGGGGCTGAATTAAGCAGTAGCAGAGGAATTTGTGTCAGCTAACTGATGGTATCACTAGGTAGGGACACAGCAGGGATTAGGAGCATGGTCTTGCAGCTTGATGATCTGCTTTGCAATCTGTTCTCTTACTCCACAGTAGTGAGCCAGACCTGGTACCTCAGTCACTCATAGTCTAAGAGCATTGGATATTCAACTCTGAACTTAATTGGTGCCATAAAACACTATTACTCTGAGAAAGAATTAAGATGCTGTTGTGTTCTTATTAATAGCCATGAATTTCACTTCTCTCTTCCCTACTCATACCTGAAATTGTCGTCTTTGAGGGGAAGCAGATACCTTGGGCTTCTTATTTTTTCATCCTGTCCTTATTCTGGAAGGTGCTCAGGTGTGTTAACATAGTCTTTGTTCTCTGGGACTTCTCCAGTGTGTTGTCTGCATGTCAGCCCAGCTTATCTCAGTGCATGTCAACTCCAGGGCATCTTGTGCTCCACATGACTTCACTCAGCACCAATGTGAATCCTGTGGCTGTTAATAGAGGTAGAGTCCCAGCTCTGAGGGTAAAATCGTGAGAATAGGAAAATATCTGGGCTGAAACATTTCATATCTCATTTAATGGAATTGACCACTTCATAGAAAAGACAGTTTGAATCGTCCTCAAAGGTTTCCCCTTTGAGATACATATTTTGACCTTTTAAACTGTAGAGCATTTGTGTTTTCATGGATGGTTATGTTTAGTCGTGTAAGGACCAACTCTGCCATACTTCAAATTTTCAGGTTCCTAAAGAGAAAGATGAAATGGTAGAGCAAGAGTTTAACCGGTTGCTAGAAGCTACATCTTACCTTAGTCATCAACTAGACTTCAATGTCCTCAATAATAAGCCTGTGTCCCTTGGCCAGGCATTGGAAGTTGTCATTCAGTAAGTACTTTGATACTGCTTGTTGTATTATAGATTCCGTTTATAGATTTGCTATTTAATGTTTAAAGTTTTCATCAAATCTTATTTGAGCTAGTTTTCACTTATTTTCTTGTGAAATAGTTAAATCCAAAAGTAAAGCTATTTAAAATAATTACATGATCCTTAAGGCTCTCTGGATTGTAAAATTCATGTCTTTTATGGTATTGAATTAACTGTATTTAACATAGCCTAGAAAATAATTTGCCACCAGCCAACTTTCTTATTCCAAAGTATTAGAAATTTTAGAGGGCCTTGATGCCATCAAATGTTTCTGATGGGCACCTGTCTTACTCAGCAAGGCTGGCTGTGTGGCCAGAGCATATATATTGTCTCTTCAGGTTACAAGAAAAGCATGTCAAAGATGAGCAGATTGAACATTGGAAGAAGATAGTGAAAACTCAGGAGGAACTGAAAGAACTTCTTAATAAGGTGAAATTTTATATTTTTTCATAGCTGAAGATGCATCAGTGGGGGGAAGGCCTTTAATTTAGAAATTTAAAAGCATTTCTGATTTTTTTTCTCAATGGGAGAGAAAGTCTGCACAGCTCATTATTGTTAAGAAAATAATGACTAGCAAAAGGCACTGTATTATCTGTCAGTCTTTCTGTATGGCATTATTGGTAAATTGATGCTGGGGGAAATAGATCTTTCCTGTGTCAGGTTGCTGTTGCCTGTTGCAAAGCTGGCCTAGTGCCCTCTGCTGAAGTCTAGGATGAGAAGGAGATCAGCTGTGCTGGGGTTAAGTTCCCACTGATGAAGACAACATGTCAGCAGCCAGTACCATAATTCATTGGCATAATTATTTCACTTGAGGTGCCAATATGGGGATATTCCCCAGTGGTACCTATAAGGGGGCCTTTGTTTATGCCACCTTCCAGAGCCCCAGCTCCAGACTGGGAAACCATTTGTTTCTCCTCATCCTGCCAGCTGCAAACTTGGGGGCTTTATGATGCAAAATCTGGGTGCATCTTGTGACTGGACTCTTGCCTCATTCTCTCACTGTACCTCATTTCTTCATCTTGTCAAATGAAGAGGTCTCTGGCACACCTTCTTCATGGATTGTGGTATGGATGAAGTGAGAAGAGTGGCTAGAACATGGCCAGCTGCTGTGAAGCTCCCAGTCTCAAGCTTTAACCTTCACCCTAGTCTTGTGTAGCACCACCAGAAATCTGAAAAAACTAACATTGGGAATGGTTCTTTAAGGTTCTTTGTGCGATGATTTGACCTTTTACATATTTAAAAAAACAAATGATAACAATTTGTTTCCCAAAGCAATAAGTTTAATTGGAGACAGTTTGTTTTTCCTGGTAGTTAATTTTTAATTAATTATATATTTTTATTAATGGGACATTCCTAGTTCTCCCATTTGTTTTGGAAGGCAGAGCCAATCCTCCTTATCTGATAGTGATGTGGTACCTCTGTGTGGAGCCATATAGGATTTTTTCCTGTTTTAAAATGTCATTAAAAAATTTTTTTTTAATATCATGATTTGGAAGAGGTATTTAAGAATTCTATAGACCTTGCAGTATAACCCTGTTTTGGTATAATAGCAGTTTAGGGGAGGAACCAAAGTACATGCTTTGGTGATGAATTACTGTCTGGAATGGTAAATTTGTATTTTTCCCTCTTAGATGGTAAATTTAAAAGAGAAAATTAAAGAACTCCATCAGCAATACAAAGAAGCATCTGAAGTCAAGCCACCCAGAGATATCACTGCTGAGTTCTTAGTGAAAAGCAAACACAGGGATCTAACTGCCTTATGCAAGGTATGGTATACATACATGCCTCATTGATTTTAACTTGGAATCCTAAGAAATAGTATAGATCCGGGAAACTTTGGAAAAGAGAGAGCCACTAGCCAATCACAGGTGCCTGTAGTAAGAAGAAGAGGGTTTGGTACACAGGAGCTGTGGGAACTTAATGGGTTAATTTTGTCTGCTTTTTCTGCAGAATTCCTGCCTTGTTTTCACAGTGTCATCCTTTAGCTTACCCACATTTCAGTTTAGCCCTCTGTCATAGTTTATCTCTGACAATTTAAAATAATGGTAATGAACATGGACTTCAGAGTTATTGAATGGGGTCAAACTGTCTGGCTGAAATTCCTAACTTAGTATCTCCTAGCCATGTGACCTTAGACTCCTTAGTCACCTCATCTGTGACATGGTGTTAGTACTACCTCACTTGTAGGGGGTCTGAAGTGGTTATTCCATGCTCGGGACACAGTAAACGCACCGGAAGTGGTAGTCACTATTCTTTTTCATCCTTAACTGTGTAGCATACTAGTATGTTTCTTTATTTCCTCCTTCTGCATCCTCCCCCACCTCCCCTCCCCCACCCCCCTCAGTCTTAATTCTAGGCTAACATTGTAACTTGTCTCCAAGAACAACCATCCCTGAGCCCTGACCCAACCTCCAGCCTTCAGCTAAGGCACACTTGTAGATTAACCTGAACAGGGATATGGTCCAGGCCTTAAACACCTTGTGGTATAAATAACTAGGTGGGTCTCTGACCCATCAAGATCAACCCAGTTCTCTTAATTTTATCAGGAATATGATGAATTAGCTGAAACACAAGGAAAGCTAGAAGAAAAACTTCAAGAATTGGAAGCCAATCCCCCAAGGTAAGGAAAACACAAACGCTCAGAAAGATAGCTTTTACTGTTCCTTCTGTTAGATTTAAAAGAAAAATTACAAAGCACCCTGGGCTTTTATTTATGTTCAGTGAATGTATTGTAAATTGTTTAATGAATGGAAGGTATCTGTGCACATAGGACTATTTGTCAGGTTCCTTAATCCTCTGCTCTTATATTTTAATGTGTAACGGTGTCCTAGATACTTGAATCTAGGTATCTTTTTTTAAAAGATAGCCTTTTCCCATAAGATTTGATACATGAATGGAAATTGTCTTTGAGTGGTGTAGAAGGTGGTATTGCTTTAAACTCTCACCTCTTACATGGTGACAGTGTGCTGCATGTTGCATCCAGCCTCCACATACATCTACTCTTTTCTGTAGTCAGGGATGCTACCCATTCTTGCTTAAAAAAAAAAAGTCCATGCTTTATTCAAAATATAAAACAAAAAAAATTTTTTAAGTAAGCTTTTATAATGCAAGGTAACAGTATAAAGAAGACTTTTTTTTTCCCGGAATTACAGTCAGGCCTTTGCTTTATGCAGTAAGCTTGGCCTGCTCTAGGCAACAGGAATAAAGGGCTTAATAAAACAGATACGGTCCTGCTTTTTGACTTAGAATTTCTTCACATAAGGCATAGTCCCACTGAGATCATCCACATCAGTCCATTGAGAATCGTAGTAATGTCCTTTAATAACCTTGTGCTCCTTTGTTCTCATTTTGCAGTGATGTGTATCTCTCGTCAAGAGACAGACAAATACTTGACTGGCATTTTGCAAATCTTGAATTTGCTAATGCCACACCTCTCTCTACACTTTCCCTTAAACATTGGGATCAGGTAAAATTCCCTTACCATGTATTTTGTTGCACATGTCTTTGAGAGGGCTCCTAAGATAAACTGTTAATTTGTTTGTATGTGTGTTTTTAAACAGTTTTATTAAGATATAATTTATATTCAATAACACTCACCTATTTTAAGTGAGCAATTTGATGTTTTGCCAGACTTACATAGTCATGAACCACCACACCCACAATTAAGATACAGAACATTTCTGTCACCCTGAAAAGTCCTCTTGTCCCTTTGCAGTCAGTCCCCAGCCCTCCTGCTCCTGGCCCTACGCAACCACTGATTTGCTTTCTGTCACTATAGTTTTGCTTTTTCTAGAATTGCATGTAAATTGGACCATACAGTATATAATTGTATGTAGCCTTTTGTCTGTACCTTTTTTTGATTTTGAGATTCATTGTTGTTGTGTATATCAATAGTTTGTTTCTTTTTGTTGTTTAGTAATGTTCATATCCATTGTATGGATACGGCCACAGAATGTACCCATTCACTGATACTTGGACAGACATTTAGGTTGTTTCGTTTTTGGCTATAAATGACTGACGCTACTGTGAACGTTCATGTCTTTCTCTTGGGTAAATATCTAGAAGTAAAATATTTGGGTCTGCGGGAAGTAGATTTTTAACTTTATAAGAAACTTCCAAACGGTTTTCCACATCTCATTCTCAGCAGCAGTAGTATATGCCCGCCCCAGTTGCTCCATAACCTCACCAACACCTGGTATCGCCAGTTTTTAAAATTTTAACCATTTTAATGGTTGTATAGTAGTTTTTCATTGTGGTTTTAATTTGCATTCCTGTGATGACTAGTAACGGTGAAGCATCTTTTCATGTGCTGATTGGCCATTCATATGTCAGTTATTTGGTGAAAAGTCTGTTCAGAGCTTTTGCCTATTTAAAAAAATCTGTCACAACATTGTTAATCAACTATACTCCAATATAAAATAAAAAGTTAAAAAAATTAAATTTATAAAACAGTTGTTTGTCCTCTTGTAAGAGTTCATTATGGTCTGTAAATTCTGGATACAGTTCCTTTGTCAGATTTATGTTTTGAAAATACTTTCTTCCAGTCTACAACTGGCGTTTTCATTTTCTAAATGGTATCTTTCAAAGAGCAAAAGTTTTTAATTTTATGAAGTCCTGTTTATCAACTCTTTCTTTAGGCTTTGTGCTTTTTGTGTCCTGAAAAATCTTTGTCTAAACTGGGATTGCAAAAATTTTCTCCTGTTTTCTTCCTGAAGTTTTATGAGCTTAGCTCTTATGTTAGGTCTATGACCCATTTTGAGTTAAATTTTTGTGTATAGGGCTTCCCTGGTGGTGCGGTGGTTGAGAGTCCACCTGCCGATGCAGGGGACATGGGTTCGTGCCCCGGTCCGAGAAGATCCGGACCGCGGAGCGGCTGGGCCCGTGAGCCATGGCCGCTGGGCCTGCGCGTCCGGAGCCTGTGCTCTGCAACGGGAGAGGCCACAACAGCGAGATGCCCGCGTACCGCAAAAAAAAAAAAAATTTGTGTATAGTGAGAGGTGAGGTAGGGTTCATATTTTTCCATATGGTTCTCTAATTAACTATTCTAGCACCATCTTTTTTCCTTATTTGTTTTGGAGCCTTTGTTGAAAATCAGTTCTTCCATTCAATATCTGTCTATCCATAGGCCACTGTCACACTGTCTTGATTACTTTTGCTTTATAGTACATCTTGAAATCAGGTAGTGTAAGTTCTTCATCTTTGTTCTTTTTTGAAAGTGTTTTGACTCTTTTAGATCTTCTATAAAGTTTTAGAATCAGCTTATCAGTCTCTTCAAAAAAATACCTTCTGGGATTGTCATCTTAACAATAGTGAGTCTTCTAATCCTTGAACATGGTATATCTCTCCATTTTTTTAGGTTTCCTTTAATTTATCTCAGCAGTACTTTATAGTTCTCAGTGTACCAGTCTTACATATCTTTTGTTAAATTATTTTTAAGTGTTTTCAGTGTGATTTACTCTTGAACTGGTGAGAAATCACCAGGTTTCTTAGATGCTGAATGGACCTCTAAATCTGAGACTTTGGACAGACTTAAGATTGTATAGAAGTAAATATTATATTTTGCTTACATATTTTCATTTTCATTATACATTTTCCTAGTAAAATTATTTTTACTTCTTCATCTTCAGGTTATGTCCTGGTATTCTTTAGAATTTGAATTTGGCAAGGATTGCACTTGCTAGTGGTACAAATCTTGTAGAATTTCCAGTTTCTTTATGGTTTTTCATGTAAATACTACACTACCTCTAGTCACTGATCTATCATTTGATTTTGCAATATGTATTCATTTGTAATCGTATTGAATTTTGAATGTAGGTGATGTGAACTGATCCATATGGGGAACAAATGAGTCAGTCACTAAGTAGTGAGAGTTGTGCTGCCAGCCCAGTATATTTTTATCTAATTCCTAAGAATCGTGGTATGTTTTCCCCAGGAGTTTCATGAAATTAGAAATATCAACTAGCCTTCAGAAGTTTCTCTATTTGGAAAATTTTTCAGTAAATTCAAAGACATGAAATCATTTTGGGAATTCTTCCAGGCCAAATCTTGACTTCTTTATGGATTATCTTGGGCGAATCTTTATAATCCTAGATTACGTCTGGTTTGACCAACTTTAGTTTTGGAAGTCCTCCTCAACTTTAAAACCTGTAAGTTTAAGCCATAAAAACTGATTTTGCTGTTATGTAGAAGAAAATGTAACTAGGATGGTGAATCTGATACCCTACCACATCTATAGAGCATACAAAAGCCAAACAAACTTTTATGGTATCATCTGAATTTACTGAACAAGCTTCCTTCCCTCTCCTGCCCGCCGTGGGTAGTCTGGACTTGGTGGTGTAGGGCTGTGATGATAAAAAGTCTGTCACGGAAAAAAAGAAACTGCCCTAATCTCACTGCCCAGAGACAGCTATTAGTGACATTCTGGCGTTTTTTCTGTTTTCCCTTTAGTTTCCTGGGGCAGCTGTAGTGGAAGACTGAGTGATTATTCTTTAATTTCTGTCTTAGAATATTGACTTTCCACAAGCTGGTGTTTTTTCAGTGTTATTTTATAGGACTCAATATAAATGGTATAAGTTAGATTAAGAAAGTGTGGAAATATATTCTTTTCTGTCTTCTTTAGGATGATGACTTTGAGTTTACTGGCAGCCACCTGACAGTGAGGAATGGCTACTCATGTGTGCCTGTGGCTTTAGCAGAAGGCCTGGACATTAAACTGAATACAGCAGTTCGGCAGGTTCGCTACACAGCTTCAGGTACGTCTTTACTGGTAAGATAAATCTCTTACTTTGAAACATGATACTGATCTTTTGTTGAGTTTGACCTACAGAAAAAATTTTAGGTACATCTCCTGATAGAATGTCTCATAAACTATGATTCCTGAATTTAAAATTTTGCATTTACAAAAGTACTGAGGCTGTAGAGCCTTTAGAGGCTCTGACCCCATCATAGTATAAACCAGAAAATTGGGGCAATTTTTAGAGTCTCCAGTTTGTGCATATTAGTTTGGTATTATAGTAAACAGCCAGGGAGTTTGGATCTAATTTTGCTAAGTATGCTCTTAAACACCAGGATTTGGGCCCCTAGGGCTCCAGTGGGACCCACCCCTTGTATTTCACCATCTGCATCTTGGTTTTTGGCTTTTCCTGTTCAGGCGGGCTAACTGCTTAG
The DNA here is from genome assembly GCF_059928025.1 of Delphinapterus leucas. Lineage (NCBI taxonomy): Eukaryota > Metazoa > Chordata > Mammalia > Artiodactyla > Monodontidae > Delphinapterus > Delphinapterus leucas. The sequence continues at coordinate 172,779,181 of NC_143129.1, read as the reverse complement.
GCTGGTTTCTCATTCTGGGAGCAGTTTTGCTGATAGGTTGACTTCAGAGATGAAATTGCCCTGTGATTCCTTTGGCAGTAGGCTCTGTGCTCATTACTGCTGCTTTCAGGGTGCGTTTCATGTGGAGTGCAGAGAGCCCATCATCCACCCACCTTTGGAATTAATAGTCTTGAACTCCTTAAGAAAGCTAGTCACCCCCGTCTCTAAGGGCTCTCATGACTAGTGGAGATGTGGCCACCAGTCTTGCCTTCCATGGCCCCTTTTCTAGAGTTGCTGAGGTCACCACAGATCATTTTTTTAACAACCAGTGAAACAGTTTGGGTTTTTTGGGGGTTTGGGGTTTTGTTTTTTTTTTTTTTTGCAGTACGCAGGCCTCTCACTGTTGTAGCCTCTCCCGTTGCGGAGCAAGGCTCCGGACGCGCAGGCTCAGCGGCCATGGCTCACCGGCCCAGCCCCCCCGCGGCATGTGGGAGCTTCCCGGACCGGGGCACGAACCTGTGTTTCCTGCATCGGCAGGCGGACTCTCAACCACTGCGCCACCAGGGAAGCCCCTAGTGTAACAGTTTTTGATTTTAGTTTTCCCTTCAGAGGCAGCTTCTGGCTGCTGGTGTTGAGAAGATCTACAGGCTTAAATAGCCATTTGCAGGCAGGTGGAGAACAGTGAGACTAGCTTTTGTGTCATTTTCCCTAATTCTGTGGCCACAGAAAATGGGCATGTATGGAGCTGTCATACTTACTTTGAGCTATCTATGTATTTTTCAGAAATTATGTAAAGAGGCATTTACTGAAGAAAAAATTGAACACAAATGAGGGAGAATTACATTAACTTACTTTCAGTACCTTTTCTGTGGTCAGCTTTGAGTTCATTCACATCCTGGCAAGCTAAGCATCACTGTATATTCTCAAGGATAGCATGCTCTGTGGTTTTAGGCTGCATCCCTTAGATCGGCACCACAAGCTTCTGATATCATTCTTCTTTTGGTCCTTAGTGAGTGCCTAACCACAGTGGAGAGATATTGGTTCTATCAGGATAGGCATTTTACTCTTAATTTTGGTCTAAATTTACTTAACTTTGGTAAATGATAAGGTCCTATTATTAGTCCAAAAGATCCCCAGTGTATCAGTCGGGAAGGTGGGGTAGTATGGTGGTAGAGATCGAGGACTCTGAAGTTGACTCTTGGGTTTAAATCCTGGCACTTGTTACATGTATGGCCTTAGACAAGTTACTTCACCTCTGCCTCAGTTTTCTTTTGTAGAAAATGAGCAGAACTGACTTCACAAACTTGTAGTAAGAATTAACTGAGATAGCATGTAGATTCTACTGTGCACTAAATGTTCAATACCCTTGTCATTATCATCCTTATCACCAATAAAGCCTTTTTCCTCTAACCTGTCAAGGATGTGAAGTGATAGCTGTGAATACCCGCTCCACGAGCCAGACGTTTATTTATAAGTGTGATGCAGTTCTCTGTACCCTTCCCTTGGGTGTGTTGAAGCAGCAGCCACCAGCTGTTCAGTTTGTGCCGCCTCTTCCTGAATGGAAAACATCTGCAGTCCAAAGGATGGGATTTGGCAACCTTAACAAGGTAACTTGCCCTGGGTGCCTCTCTACATACCCAGTGTACAAATATCAGTCTGATTGCCCTCCACTTAGAAAGGAGAGAGGTTTGCATTTTTGAACATTTTGCTGTGCTCTCAGCTCTGTGATATCAGGGTGAGGCCTGTCAGTGCATTCACTTTAGTACCTAATTATATAAAGTATCCATGAGGACTGTCTTCTGGGGTCACTTTTCAAACCCAAGCCTATAAAAAGAGAGTGCTAAATGTCTTCCTAAGTAGTACATTTATAATAGGGATTTCTAGCCTTATACTGAGAGTAGATTAGAAGGAACTTATTTTAGTAAGGTCTGAGGAAGAAGTACTTCCTGTTGAGGCACAGCTGTGCTTAGCTTAAAGCCATGTTCTCTGAGTGCTGTCACCAGCTTATGCGCTTCTTTTTTACAAATAGGTCGTGTTGTGTTTTGACCGGGTATTCTGGGATCCAAGTGTCAATTTGTTTGGACATGTTGGCAGTACGACTGCCAGCAGGGGTGAGCTCTTCCTCTTCTGGAACCTCTATAAAGGTAACGGCTTTCTAGTTTTAATCTTTTTACATCCTTATAGGAATAGAGAATTAGGAATATTATACCTGCCTTCAAGGAGCTCACAACCTAGTGGGGGACACAGTAAAGAGGCTGGCAGCCTCAGAACAGGGCAGGAAGTAGAGGAGTGAGAGTGAAAGCCAAGGCACTGCAAGAGAAAACATAGAAGAAGAAATCAGCTCAGCCAGGGGCTCGGGCTCAGGCCCAGGGAAACTTCCTGGAAAGGGAAACTTGTATTCCTCATTCTCAGACTTTTGTATCTGACTTGCCCCTGAATCTTTGATCACTTTCCCTAGAATGTATTTATCAAACTCCTACCTCCTGTTTTACATTCTTCTGTAATTGGGTTGTTCTTAGTTCTATATAGAGCTTTTTTTTTTTAAAGAAGTATATTTAGATCTTACCTCATTCCAAGAAAAGGATGTAAGACATTCTCCTTTGCAGCAGTATCAGGAGGCCTGGCCTTGACAGTGCAGACACATCAGTTAACCAGTTTGACTGACATGTGGTTCTTTCCATCACTCCTCACTGCCTGGTACTGAACATCCTTCGCATGGCCAGGGCCACTAACTCCGCAGAGGAGCCATTTGCTCCCTGAGCACATTGTTTCCAGCAACAGCTGAGTGCTCTTTCTCTTCCCTGATCTAGGCCATCAAGTCCTGTCAGGGCCTCACTCTCTCTCTCAGACCTGTTTCTTTCCCACTGCCTACCTCCCAGTCCAGGCCACTCTTAACTCATACCTGTTCAATTGCCAATAGCCACTGACTGCTATCCCCACTTCTTTCTTTTGATGGCTTTCATTATCGTGGCCATCATGAAGGCTGAATAATCTGACCCTTCTTTTCTACTCAGCTTCTTCATTGTCCATGCCCTCCCCAGCCTCCAGGCACACTTGTCTGCTCTCCTGGAATCCTAAAATGTACCATGCTGTCTTCTGCTCTGGGGCCTCTGCATTGTACTGTGCCCTGGGCCTGGGGCGCTTTTATTTTTCTCCTTCTCTTCCTTCCCAACGTGGCATACTCTATGCAGCTTCAGGGCTTGGCCCAAATGTCACTATTTCAAAGAGACTTTCCAGGACACATGTATATCCGCTGCCTCAAATGAAATTATGTCCTTGTATTCTTTTCTCTGTATTCTGTGTTTTCATAGCTTTTATCACAGTTCGTAATTGTCTCTATGATTATTTTTGTTGTTGTTGATTTTGGAGTATATAGTCTAGTCTATAGTTTTTATATCCCTAGCATCTAGTGCTGTGGCTGTCACATAAGCCTGTTGCACACAGAGTCACGAAAAGGGTGAGTAAGGGTGATGAGTATGGCAGGGCCTGGGATGACAGCTAAGAGGATGCAGCCCTGGTCATGGAGATGTCTAAGAATTCTGTGCCTAAATATAGGGACGCTTGATAGCAAGATCTGAAGTTACATCTTCAGGACTTCTGTATTCTGCCAGGTTATAAGAAATGAAGTACATGAGTCACACTTCACTGTGGTTTGCCAGCACCCTTCTGGGGATAGGATTCAAGTTGCTGGCTCAGAAACATGTGTCTAGCATGAGTGGTGCATGTCTGTCATCAGATTTCAAACAGCCAAGAATAATGTGAGACCTGATAAGGAGGTACTTGAGAAAAATCTGTAGGAAAACCCTGGAATTGTCCTTTCTGTTTCTCTAGCTCCAATACTATTGGCACTAGTGGCAGGAGAAGCTGCTGGCATCATGGAAAACATAAGTGATGATGTGATTGTTGGCCGATGCCTGGCCATTCTCAAAGGGATTTTTGGTAGCAGTGCAGTGCCCCAGGTAAGTAAGTAAGGGGCGGGGGCAGGTGAGGATCTGGGGTTTAGACTAAAGCAGGGTTTGATGTATCTTGAGTTGCAGCATAGATTCTTGGTCAGGACAGTTTCAGCCAGAATTGTGTGCTGGGTTTACATTAATGCTAATGTTTAGAGTTCATGCCCTAAGTATGGGATTGAGAAAAGCCCCCAGTAAATGGGCCAGGGGATTGAGAAGGCTATTTGCCGCATTGCTTTGCTTGTGTTGTCTGTTGTCTCTGCTTGTGGAATCATCCCCACCCCCAATGCCCCAACCACCTTTCAGACGAAGTGGCCAACTCCCCAAGGGAAGTCTCAAGAGAATCTCTTGGTACTTTTTTCTGTTATTCTTTCTTTAGGCCATTGAACACTTTTAAGTCCCTAATGATTCCTTTGAGAGAAGGCATATTAATGCTTCATGTGAATTTTAAAAGAGAATAGAGATCAGTCCCTGGGTATATCTCTGGATTCATAGCGAGAAGGCAATCTGGAAGCTTCCTTGCAGCCTGAAGGCATTTTTTTTATAGCAGCAGCATTCATCACTTGGCTCTCGTGTCTCTTGCCTTTCTCTCACTTGTAGCCCCCACCCATCACAGCTTTTCCACCTTTCAGAAACGACCGATTTGTCTTTGGTGTCCAGTAATAACTTCCACTCATGGTTTCTCCTTTAGCCCAAGGAAACAGTGGTGTCTCGCTGGCGTGCTGATCCCTGGGCCCGGGGCTCCTACTCCTATGTAGCCGCAGGATCATCTGGAAATGACTATGACTTAATGGCTCAGCCAATCACTCCTGGCCCCTCAATTCCAGGTGCCCCACAGGTGAGAAACTGGCAAACTATACCTGGGCTTATTTGGAAAAAGGCCAGTATCCCAGGATTTCAGGGTAAAAATAGTGCCACTGGTTTTCTTTTTAGATTTTAGTCAGTCTTAGACCCTTGGACCCTTTCAGATAACCAAAAGCAGAGGGAAAGGGAGGAGCAATATTGTTTGTGTCTAATTCGTTACATGTTGGCCTTGTCAGTCTAGACAGTCTGTGTTCAGAATGCAAGAGTCCAGAGTAAAAACCAATTACTTTTTCCTTATTCAGACTTTTGTTCCTAAAAAACAAAACCAAAACCATCTTTAATTGTGCCCCATTTTGTACTGGCTCGTAGGATTGTTGCAGGATCCCAATTACTTAGGGGCCTCCAGGAATGCCCCTGAGAAATAACCTAACGTCTTTATGAGTAGTCAGGGTTTCTCAGGACCCTGTGGTAAGTAAGGCCTGCTCTAAGCTGAGAGGCCGAAGTGTTCCAGAATGAGAACAAGTGCTGTGTTCTCTCTGGTTCAGAGTAGTCGGGAACACCACACCTCTAGTAGGGGATACATTAGGCAAAGGAAGCTCTACAACTGGGTATCCCCCAGAATTAAACCGATAAATAAACACAGATGCAGTTAAGCATCACCCTAGAACTAAGGCTGGGCTGAGTTTTTTGTTTTGTTTCGTTTTTTTGCGGTACGCAGGCCTCTCACTGTTGTGGCCTCTCCCGTTGCGGAGCACAGGCTCTGGACACGCAGGCTCAGCGGCCATGGCTCATGGGCCCAGCCGCTCCGCGGCATGTGGGATCTTCCTGGACCGGGGGCACGAACCTGTGTCCCCTGCATCGGCAGGTGGACTCTCAACCACTGCGCCACCAGGGAAGCCCTGGGCTGTTTTATTGCCCCATTTCTACTTCTGTTTGTTCTAGGAAAATGCCTGCTGATAAGGGAGACCCTTTTTGGGAGAATGATGGGCCAGTAATGGGGTGGGGAGGGCAGGTAGTGAGCCCTCAAAATCCAACAGGAATTTGGCAGTTCAAACACAACAATAAGGCATATTTGCAGCCTGCTGATTTTCTCTAATTTTTTTTCCTGCAATAGCCTATTCCACGACTCTTCTTTGCTGGAGAACATACAATCCGTAACTACCCAGCCACGGTCCATGGTGCTCTGCTGAGTGGGCTGAGAGAAGCAGGAAGGATTGCAGACCAGTTCTTGGGGGCCATGTATACCCTGCCTCGCCAGGCCACACCAGGCGTCCCTGCACAGCAGTCCCCGAGCATGTGAGATGGATGTGTTCTAAGGGAAGAGGCCGATGTGTTTGTGTCTTTTGCTGCATAAGCAAAGCTCTTCTAGCAATATTAGATTCTACTGAGAAACTCACCCTGGCATCTGGGCTCCAGATCAACTGCTAGAGCTCCTGGTGGTCAGGTGGCCAAGGAGGTTGCCGCCTTTAAGTGACTTAGAGAGCTAGGGAGGCACTTGTCCATTAGTGTGGGAGTCTGTGTTCTTCGTTAGGACTGAGGCAAGCAAGTGCTGCGAGAGAACATCTTAGTCTCTTGGTGTGTGGTGGTTTTTTATATTTTGAGAATAAAACTTCATAGAAAATTAGTCTTATCTCTTTGTTTCCCCTTAGGTTTCGAGTTATATATAAGGCAGGGGTGTTACTCCTTTGAAAATGCCAGTTTTTATCCATGTTTAAATAAAGAGGATGTTTATATAAAGGAGAAAATGGTTTGGTCTGGTCAGAAGACAGGATTGAGGGGGGTTCCCATAGAAGCAAAGTGTTTCCTGGTCTGTGGGGCTAGACTTCCCCATTGGGATTGTGGGGTGACCGTCTGCCAGGGGTAGGAAACTGCAGGTCAAGCATATGGATATTAGGAAACTGAATGAATTTTCAAGATAAGACAAGACACAAGCCTTGACACAAAGTTTGGGTGGGCCTCTGGCATACCATCCTGGCTTTATTCCCCTAGATTCCCTCCATGGGTATGTGCTAACTTTCCACTTCTGTCCAAGGTATTGATATAAAAGTTTAAGGAGATCAAGGGTTTAGGTAACATAGTGGAAATTTTCTGTTGCTGCTGTAACAAATTATCATAGCAGACTCTGAAGGAAGATTCCATTTCCTTGCCTCTTTCAGATTCTAGTGACTGTATTCCTTGGCTTGTGGCCCCTTCCTCCATCTTAAAAGCACATTACTCCAATCCCTGCTTCCATCATCACCTTCTCTTGTTCTGTAGTCAGATCTTATCTCCCTCTTATAAGGATACTAGTGATTTCATTTAAGGCCCACCCAGATCTCTCTCCCACCTCAAAATCCTTAATCACATTTGCAAAGTCGTTTCTGCCACGTAAGACTAAAAACATTTTTACAAAAAGGGAACAGTGCCTTTTTCTTCCAAAGGGTTCCTAACAGACTATGTATGTTACTGTAAGTTATGTACATAATCTGCTTCTGGAAGTTGGATTTTACTCCCGTTAGTCAATTCTTCCCTATAATTAGTTTAAATGAGGTTTTATTCTTAGTAAGATTTAAGGGACATTACATTGGTGGTCTGACTGGAAGATGAAGATGGAGAGGGCTTTTTCCCTCGTCCTGGAATGAGTGACAACCATGGGAAAAATTTGCACACCAGGATCAGGGCAAGTGGTGTAACTATGATGTAAAGGTGAGAAGAGCACGTAGTAGAAAGTATACTGACTTTGGACCACAACCTGTATTTGAATCCTAGCTTTCCCATGAATATTGTTACCTCAGGAGGTTAGGGTGTCTGATCCAGTGGTATGTGGTCTTTGAAGAGGTTTTGTTTTTTAAATAAACGACGTAGGCAGCTTGGGAGACGACACAGATGATTGGTGTGTGTGTGTGATGAGAGAAGAGCCTAAAAGTAAAATGTAGCAATGAAATAACTGCTATATGATTCTAAGTCCAGTTACATGAGTCCGAGGAAATGTCCTTTCCCAAGCCTCAGCTATGTTTCCAGTCCTTATGGCATCAGTACTTGGCTGAGTATTTTCAGTAAATGTAAATGAAATATACTAGCTGCACCAGTGCACAGCAACAGCTGTACACAGAGATGACATCAAGAAAAATGGCACCACTGACTCACACTCACACAAAGCACATGGAAACTAGGGAGCTTTATTGGTTACATATTGTGCTGCAGAGCCAACAGAGGCAGCATTAGAGCCAGAGGATACATGCAGACAGGCAGCTTCAACTATACACATGCACCCAAGGAGCCCTGAGTCACTGCTCATGGCTTCGCCCTGGTTTCCAGCGACAGGGTCTGGCCTCCTTGGTCCCATGCTTGGAGCAGGAATGTAGGAGAAGCTGCTGCACCTAGACTCCAAGGGGCAGGGGAGAGACCAGAGCACCTGCCTGAGCAAGTAGGTGTGGACCGACAGATACTGATGTGTCCCCTAGCAAGGGGGCCTATAATGTAATAACAGTTTATTTGAGGGCTACTTCCCTAGCCCTCCCGATCTTTAAAATACAAAAAAAAAAAAAAAAAAAAAATAGACTTTATTCTCTTAAAAATACATTCCATTCAGTACATGTTCTGAGCTGTGAAGCAGCAGGAAAGTAGGGCCCCTTTCCCTATGATCTTGGTTGTGAGGCTTTGAGGAGAACCCTGTTGTTCCCCACCCTGGGGTATTTAAAAGGTAATCCCTAAAAGCAGCTCTTCCAAAGCAGTCTTGTCAGAGTAATGATAAACCCACACCAACAAAGGCAGCTGGGGACCCAGGGGCAGGGTCCCTATTCCTTTACTGGGAAATGATAGCACATGGCACTAACCCACTAAATATAGAGAACTAAAACTGCCCCAGGATGGCAAGTCCAAGACCAACACAGACGCTCCCACACCCCACGAGGGTGATAGCGTCACGTGCAGGCCTGCCTGTGGCCGAGGCTGGAATTCTTGGCCCCACTGCAAATCCCTGTGGCCCACCAGGAACTGTTTCCTTGCTACACAAAAGCAGAAACAGCCGCAACTTCTCTGCCCACCGTCCCTGCAGCTTTCTCTGGTGGTTTCTAGTACCAGAGTGGTGACAGACAGGCGGGGGCAGGTGGAGGAGACCAGCTCCTAGCACTGAGCCAGCTCTACTTTCTCCAAGCAAGCAGCTCTGGAGTGTCAGCTTCCCAGACCTTACTAGGAACCCTCCCATACCCCATACACCTGCCAGTAAAATTCCGAGTTAGAGCCAAGCTGCAGAAGAGGCTGGTCATAAAAGTGGATTTGTTGGCTGGGACAGAGGGAATATTTGGCTTGATTAGACAACTATTCAACTACCAGGTCTCCCATTTGGAAGTTTCCCCCAGGACCCCTGATGGTGAGGCCTGGGTCCAGACGGTCACACCTAGGTTGCTTTTCAGAAACAGGCCTTCCAACTTTGGAATTTGACAGCCAGCCTTGCCAGCCATTTGAAGCCCAGAGGAACTGAGCCTCTAGCGTTCACTTGCTATTACAAATATATTTTCTGCAATGCTGAGGACATTTAAAAATAAAATCTATTTTACAGCGGCTCTAGAAAGTGTGCAGATTAAGGAAACAATATTTATCCTGAAATAACTGTTACAATCAAACCCTATTGCACTCAGATTTTAAGACAGCAGCCCCAGCAAAAGGGCACCATAGCTGCCCCTCTTCCACAGAGCATTCTGGGTGGTGGCAGATGTTGGTGCTGCTAAAATGTGGAAAGATCCAGACTTTGGCACCAGGAGCTACAGCACCAGAATCCAGGGCTCCCAACGCCCAAAAAGACGAATTACTGGCGAGATCTTTATAGGCATCGTTTGGCGCCCTTCTGTTTCCACCAGCAACGAACCACAGACCTAATTTCCTATAGCCTCAGTTGACCGCCACAGGGGTCTGTTTCCTTTGGACTCTCAGGGTTGACAACCAGTTAAGAAGAATGGCAGGAAGGCTACAAGTGAGAGGTTGCAGCTTGAGCCAATGACCCAGGAAAAGCAGCAGGAAGAGATTTTGAAAACAGCATCTTGAGTATCTGAGGCAGCAATGTGAAGAAAAGGCAAAAGCCACGTGACAAATACCCTTAGATTGGCAAACTCCAGAAAATGGAAGTATAAGCAAAACACTCCTGTCCATGAAAGTAGGTGCTCCCCAAGCCTCCTCCAGGATCACCAAATCTGATGCAGACAAGGGAGGGGCAAACGCTGGTTCCCACCCTGAGCGGAGGCAGAGAAGATTCAAGAAGCACTGGAACAGGAGATATACACACCTTGTGCTGTGGAAAGCACATGGCCTGCTGTGTGGCACTGGGCAAGGTTGATATTGAAAAGGGCTGCAGAGACCATCTAACCTCACCCTTTCACTGTATAAACTGGAAAAGTGACGCCAAGGGAACTTCTCTGAGTTCATCCTCATGACATTAAAACATGGGGAACTGGAAAGAATAAGGCCCAGGAAAACAAAGGCGATGGGAAGGACACATGTAAACCATTTGGACAATACCTTCCACGATTAAGAATCACCCCCCACAGGGAGGAAACAAAAATCTTAGAATGCCAGATTTAGGATCCTTAGAGACCATCCATTTCACTCATTTTACAGATAGGGAAACTGAGGCCCCAAGAGGACAATGACTTGCCCAAGGTCACGTAGCAAGGAAGTACAAAGCCATGAAGAAAATTCAGCTTTCCTGACTTCCACTCTAATGCTCTTTCACTATGAAGGAACAGTGTCTGCTTCATAAAGGTAGCCTTTGAAAGGGGATCCCTTCTTTGAACTGAGAATGCTATAGAAAAAGCAGTGCCAAGAATGTATGGTTCTTTCCCCACGTGATTGGTATAAGGAATCTAATCAATTTTTCTTTATGTGGCTTCCTGAAAGGTTTGCTACATTTTGAATTGTATGAATCTAGGGCCCTTGATGGCACGTATTACCTTTCCTCCAATGAAGTCATCATAATGATAGTTGGTTTGCAGAAATCATGGGCCCACTTCTGTAGGAATGCATCAGCTTGGTAAAGTGCGATACCTCCTCCACGGGGGATGAGGAGGAGGAACAAAGTCCATGCCTTTCATAGAGCGATTGCTTTGTGGAGTGACTAAGGGGAAATCGCTTCTTCCTGTCTACTTTCCCCTGTGCTGGCGCTTCCTAGAAGGCAGAGTATGCTGGGTCAGGCCCAGGTTCGTCTGGGAGTATTCCAAAGGAGAAAACAACAAAGTCAGCCTGAAGTCTCCAGCCACAGGAGAGGAGCAGGCAAGGCCAGCAGCATGTTGGTGCCCAGGGAAGGAGATGCATGAGGCTCGTGCACTTCCAGGTGCCTTTGGAAGGTGAACAGAGAGCCGGGGTTGGGGGGGTGGGGGAGGGGGGTGTGATGTCATTCCAGTAGGTGGGTACCTGTGTGCTCTGCCCCCAGGAATCAATGGTCAGCCCGGGGGCCCAGTCAGAGAAACTTCAACCTAAAGGGTAGTTCCATAAACCCCTGTAAAAGTCTGAGGAACTCCACAGGGGAAGAAATGGAACCCCCTAGGCGGAGCTGACGGCTGGTGGGTGCATAGGCCCCTGGGGCAAATGAGGAGTGAACTGGATGCAGTGAAGAGACTAAGAAATCAGAACGTTAACCACAGAAGGGGTTGCCCTATGACACAGAACCCACCAAGGAGCAGAGAAGAGATTTGGCTGCTGTTGTGTGGCGGGGATACAAGGGGTTTCTATGTCTTTCCTCATTTGGGGGCCAGAGTGGCCCATCCTACCTGGGGGACGGGGAGAAGGAGAGAAGACTCATGCATCAGGGAAAGCTGGCCCTGGGTGACCATGTCCAGCTTGTAGTTTCTGATTCCCTCTGGCCAACTGGCAAAAAAGAAGCCACAGCCTGGCTCTCTGCCAGTCTCCCAGCCAAGGCCTGGTTTCTAGCCTGGCTCCTTCACAGGGCAGGAAGGCGCAAGAGCTGAGAAGCAGGAGCAGAGGAGACAGCAGACCTCACCAGCTGGCTCAGTTTTCCTCAGCACAGGGCCTGTTTGGCCGTAACCGTTCCTCAGCCCGGGGTCGCCCAGGCTCGGGCAGCCCCGGCTTTGCAGACAGTTCAGACCTTTCGAGGGAGTTGTGCAGTCGCCTGTAGACACTGAGTGTGCAGTCGTCACCTTCCTCCTGTGCCAACAGATGACAAAAGTCAGCTGCAGAGAACAATACAGTGAATAATAAGACACCCTCACTCCCCATCCAATGGCCCTCTCTAACAGGGAGATGTGGTGCAGACCAACCACAGCAGAACTGCAAAGGACTGGCCAATATCAAAGTTCCACCTATGAACTCCAAGCTGCTGAGAGCTCCTAGGGTAGACTGGGAGGCTCACAGCTGAACAGGAGCCCTAAAAAGCGACAGGACCAGGAACAGGGCCACTGGAGTGGGACCTCCACGTAGGGGCCAGCATTACTGGAGTGTTGCACGTGCAGGCTGCAGGCCTCTCAGGGTCAGAGCCATTTGCTTGCTGGAGAGGCAGGGAAGTATGAAAAGGAAGCTGGACAGCTCTTATCCTACTTCCCACCTACAGACTACCAAAAAGCTCACATATACCTTTCCTACCATATCTCATCTCATATGTGCCCCTCACCCTGTATTTCTCAGACATCCACAGTTTCAGCTTCATCCAACTTTCTCTGCACTCGTCTTCTACCAGAATTCTGCTTTTTAATGTTCTTGTTGCTCCTCCCCAGCTAATGCAGATCAAAGAATGAGTGAGAAAGTGGTTGGCAAGGTAAAAAAGCATTGGATTTAGAGACAAGAATCTTGGATTCAAATCTTAGCTCTTCCAGTAATTCACCTGGGTGGCCTTGGTGAAGAGACCCTTTGTGTCGCTGACCCTCCGTTTCTACATCTAAAAAATAGGGATAATATCCCCCCCACACACACCAGGGCTGTTGGAGAGACTGAATAAGACAGCGGGTGGGGAAGTGCTTTAAGGTACCCTGTAAAGACTCAGGGCTTTTCAACTTCACACACAGTCACCACCTGCCTTTTAAAAGAAAGGAACAGGGACTTCCCTGGTAGTCCAGTGGTTAAGAATCCGCCTTCCAATGCAGGAGGCGCAGGTTCGATCCCTGGTTGGGGAACTAAGATCCCACATGCCATGGGGCAACTAAGCCTGCATGCTCTAGAGCCCGCGCGCCTCAACTAGAGAGAAGCCCACACACCGCAACGAAAGATCCCACGTGCTGCAACTAAGACCCGGCGCAGCCAAAAATAAATATTTAAACAAATAATAAAAGAAGGGAACAATCTCTAGGTCAAAAACATCTTTCTTCATCACAGGACTCACATCTAAAAGACACTCCTGGGGGCTTCCCCTTCATATGTTGTTCTGGCACTCTGACCCTCATATAAGGAGAGATTCTAGATTTGTCTATCTAGTAACAAGCCACACTGAACCAGCCCTGCCCTCAGACTGATGACATAATGGGCTACATAGGTGTCTGGGACAAAAAGTGATGCTCGGGCATAAAGCTTATCCAAGTAGGCCCAGTGTAAGCCCCAGCTCTCCTCCGCCCCTACATGCCAGCAGCTGGCAAAGATCTGCCTAAACTGAGGCAGCCAAAGAACTCATTTCCTTGGCTCCATCTCTGCTCTACAGAAAGCCACTGTGCTTCCTCCTCTAACCCGGAACCTCCCAGCTGCAGATTCTTGTGCTTCTAGGTGCTGCTCTGTGGGGCTGTAAGGGGAGCTCCTTCGGCGACCCTGGCAAACCAAGAGAACAGAGGCCACATCTCTCTCCTTTTCTGTAGCCTTCATATGTGAAGGCAAAATGAAGGAGACAAATTGGGGAAAATTTTGGAAATTCATGCTGCTCTCTGCCAAATACCTTCTTCAAGGTACTTCATTCTTCTTTAAGGCCAAATCCACATTATTTTCAACAGTTCTCTGAACTACCCAGTTCTATTCAGTGTTTCTCAGCCCCAGTCTCCATAATCCTGAGTCACACAGGCCAGGGCAGAGGGGAACAAAAAAGAAAGTAAAGGAGAAAAGGGGAAAGTGGAAGGAGAACAGGAGAGAGGGAAAGAAGTGGGACTTACCATGCCTGCCAAGTGGTTCCAGGCTTCAGCCGTGACAGTATCTCCTACCCGATTCCGACGAGTGAGCACCTCTGACACGGTGAGGCTGCTTTGGGTTCTTCTGGAGGAGAGCTCGGGGGCATCCCCTGAGTTGCCTACCCTTCGAGTGCCCTGCTCAAAAAGGTATGAGCTGGGCTGTTCAAGGTCTGAATAGTCTGTGGAAGATCTCTGGATGTAGGTGTTGGTAGATTCCACATTTTTACCTATTCGAGTTGGGGGGTCTTCTAAAGAGTTCAAGTCTCGCCTACTCTTCCAGGCATTTCTCACAGTAACGTGTCTGGCATCTGACGAGCCCACTTCTAAAGGGCCACTATGGCTTTTCCACCTGATTGTCTCCGCTGTGGGTGCATGGCTATTCCTCTCCACAGGATCTGATGGCTTGATTATAATGCTGCTCCGAGAGACCACCGTTTCTGGCCTGTTCTTCGGGGCCCCATCTCCCATTCTTTCAGCTTCTGTGAACTGCAGGGTGATGTCATGTTTGTGAATGGAGAGCTCAAAGGGGGAGGTGACATGGTTACTAACCGACGTGAGCTCTGGTGGCCCCACCTGGATGTTGCTGGTGGACGTGTGCCTCTCCCGCAGGGCCTCGCCTAGAGCAGCTCTCGGGCTGCTGCTGTCAGAGGGGTAAATAGTTATACTGCTTGTCACTTTGTTTGGCCCTGGTTTGGAAGTAGACTTCTGTTTTTCCAATGTGGCCTCGGTTCCAGATCCTCCCATGACTTTTTTCACATCCTTATCAATGATGACGGGTTTGATGATGGCTCTAGATCGCAAGGCCTCTCTGGGGCTAAAGGGCCGCTGGCTTTTTACCCCGGCACCATTGGTCTCTGGGAGCTCCACGGCATTGGTGGAGGCTCTGACAGGTTTCCCAGATTCATTTTCTGTTCCCACATCTTTACCATTCTCAAAGAGGGAGGTTCTAAGTCCCCCTCGGGATTTGGCCTTTTCTCTAGAGTTGGGCTGTTGCTTGGGCTCTGGAGTAATGGTTGTGTTTACCAATTTGGCAGTAACAAGAGACACCATGTCCATATCGTCATCTGAGTCTGGCTTCTCTCTGCCACTGGATTTGATGACTCGACATCTCAGGGCCTCATGCTGACTACTGTCTTCCATCACAACTGCTATGGGTTGATCAACTCCTTCTTTATTGGGGGTTGAAAAGCCCTGAAAGATGTTCTCTTGGCTTCTGGAGCTATAAGGATACTTTGATAAAGGTGGAGCCTTGGAATTTGGGAAACTGGTATCAGCCTCTGGGCCGTTGGCAGCCTTTTTCCCCTTAGAGAGCCCTTCTGAGGAAGATCTTCTAGATGTTGCCAGAGCTCCCACGGCCTTAGAACTGCCAGAGTCTGCAGCCTGAGTTATTTGACTTCCATTGCCAGGCACCTGCCCCCTCTTGCCAAAGAGGGCCTCGGTGGAGGTGTCAGAAGCCTTGTCACCTCTCCCTGATATGTCATTGGGAACAGATCCATGGGTGGTATCACTAAATGTTCGTGTCGTCTTCTCTACTTTCCCCTTCAGCCCACTCTCAGTACCTAGCTTGGGAGTGCCCTTCCAAACTTTATTGTGCTCCTGGGCAGCTGGCGGGTAGCGGCTAAGCACTGACGGCTGTTCCCTGGACTTCTTCCCTTCACTCTGAGAGGAGACAGATGCGAATCGATCTTCAGTTCTCTTTGTCTCCTGAGTCGCACTGTCTGCACCTGCCCCTGTGTTGGAAGCTTTGGCTGCCCTCCTGTTGGTAAAGCTGGGAGAGGAAACCTGCCTGTTGCTCAGAGGATAGTTTTCATTGTTGAGAACAAATTCCCTGTTTCGGTGCCTTTCCCGCTTATGCTGAGGGGACAGTTCCCGGGTTGTCTGCTTGGACACAGGTGCCTCATTCCCATGCCCTCTAAACTTAGTCCTCTCGTGCCTGCCTTTGCTGGACAGGAAAGCATCTTCCCCTTCTACCTCCCCGTTCTCTAATTCTTTCTGTTTCTTGATTTGTAGCTTTATCTCCTCCAGCTGGCTGGCTAAGAGTTTGTTTTTATTTTGTTCACTTAAGTAATTATCCTGAAGGTCATTATTTTTGGCCCTCATTTTCTTAAGCTCTTCCTCCAAAGATTCAAAATGTTTGATTTGTGTCTTAAGTTTCTCAATCTCTTGGTTAAGGTCTTTTACTTTGTTGTCTTCCTGATTTCGGTTCTTTTCATTTTCTGATTTGTTTCTTGTTTCATTCTCTACCTGCTTTAGATAGTCCAGAGTTCCCTTCCTTCTTGATTCTTTGGATGGCAGTGTGGAAGAGATACCATCCTCAATTCGTAGGTCATTCCTTTCCAGAAGGTTAGAAGCATTCCTTGTATAATCTCGGTTCATTTTTTTGTTCTGCTCCAATTTTTGAGTGAGCTCTTTTATCAGTTTCTCGTTTTCTTTCACCTTTTCATTCAAGTATTTTCTCTCACTTACAAAGGTCAGAGTTAATGATTTCAGCTTTTCTAACTCTGACACTAAACTCTGCTCAGTTTTATCCAGCCGGTCCTCAGAAGATTCTAGTTCTTTCACTTTGACCCTGAGCACTTCCAGCTCAGAGGAGATTTTCTTTGTCAGGTTTCTCTCCTCATTCAGGCTCAAACACAGTTGGGTACAGTCATTCTTACTCCTGCTAAAGGCCTCCTCTAGCTTCTCCAGTTCAGCCATTCGTTTCTGAAGCCGCTCAATCTCAGATTTTAGCTCCCGGGTGAGGTTTTCCTCCTCCTCAAGTTTCTCCTTCATCTGCTGACAGAGATCCTCTGCTCTCTTAATCTCCTCGTCTTTGCCTTCGATTCTCAGCACTCGCTGGCGCAGCACGTCAACCTCAGCCAACATGCTGGAGCTGCCGCCTTCCGCCTGGATCACCTTGTCCTGGAGATCCAGGAGCTCATCCTCTGCTTTCTGGAGGCTTTTTGTGGCTTCCTCCAACTCATCAAGACGGCGGCTTAGACTCTGTAATTTAAACCGCAGGTGGCGGCTGGAAGCAGTATCCTTGTAGCTTGTAAATTCAGCCATGTCTACTGCCAGCCAATGTGGGCTCCTAGAGGCACCCAATTCCACTCGAGGGGATGAGAAACGGTTACCTTTCTCTTGGCATCCACAACCTTCTTTGGCAGCTCGAGACCATTATCAGTCTACAGAAGAAAAGCAGAAAGCATGTCAGGCAGCAAATCTAAAACCTCTACTTCAACTCCCAGTTGTAAAGAGTTCCCATATGTAATTCTTGTGCCTAGAACATGGCAGGTGTTGAAATTTGTTGAATGACTGAATTTGACTAAACCTGCAGGAAAACACTGGTTCTTTACGGCTGATGCCTAGTTTCACCCTAATGAAGAATGCCACCAATGGCAGCATGGCAAAAAGACAGAGAAAAATGCCTCATTTACATGACCAACTGTTCGATATTCAGGAAGCAAAGTCCAACCCAAGAAGGATAAAAATAAAATCTGCACCTAGAAGCATCATAAGGATACAGCAGAATACCACAAGATATTTTAAAAGCAGTAAGGGGTGGGGGGGAGCAAACAGTCTAAGAAGAAATAACAACTGAACTGGATTCTCAGCAGAAACTTTTAAGTGGACATCAAGAAGATAAAAGACATGATAACAAACAAAAAAGATATGATAACATCTTTAAAAGTTCTAAGAGAAAATAACTAACCTAGAAGTAAATCTCCTAGAAGTAAATACCAAGAGAAACTATGAAAGAAAGATATAATTAGTCGAAACACTTTAAGAACAAATAAAAGGAAAATAAAAATTTAAGTGTTTATCACTGAAAAAACTATTGATAGACGTAGATGCAAGAAGGAAAAGAAATTAACCCAGACAAGCACTGATTGATTCAGTTAAACAATAAAAATCAATTAGGGATTGGTTTTATCCTGCTCCTTCTCCCCAAAGTGGAACTGAAACACTAAACAGTAATAACATGTAAATCATAGAGAGAGAAATCAGAATTCAAGTGTTCTTAGGATGTTATATTCTTTGCGAAGAGGATAGTGTTATTATAACTAACTTTAGACCTTGTTAAGAATAGATATTAATCATATATCTGATAAGGCATTAATAAGCAGAATATGTAAAGAACTTCTACAACTTAACAGCGAAAAAGAACCTGATTTAAAAATGGGAAAAGGACTTGAATAGACATTTCTCCAAAGATGATATCCAAGGACGACTACTATCAAAAAACAAAAAGTGTGCAGATGTGGAGAACTGGAACCCTTGTACACTGTTGGTGGGAAAATGCTATAGCTACTATGGAAAAACATGATGGTGGTTCCTCAAAAAATTAAAAACTAATTATCATATGACCCAGCAATTCCACTTCTGGATATATATCCAAAAAATGAAAGAATGATCTCAGAGGGATGTTTGCACACCTGTTTTTTTTAATTTTTCTTTTGGCCACACTGTGCAGCTTGCGGGATCTTACTTCCCCAACCAGGGATCAAACCCAGGCCCCTTGCAGTGGAAGCGCAGGGTCCTAACCACTGGACCGCCAGGGAAGTCCCCATACCTATGTTCATAGCAGCATTTTCACAAGAGCCAAAAGGTGGAAGCAACCTAAATGTCCATCAGTGGATGAATGGATACACAAAATGTGGTTTATACATACAATGAAATGTTATTCAATCTTAAAAAGGAAGGAAATTCTGACGCTTCAACATGTATGCACCTTGAGGACGTTGTACTAAGTGAAATAATCCAGTCACAAAAGACAAATGCTATATGATTTCACTTATATGAGGTACCTGGAGTAGTCAAATTCATAAAAACAAAGTAGAATGGTGATGGCCAGAGGCTGAGGGAAAAAGGAAATAGGGACTTGTTGTTCAATGGGTATAGAACCATTTTTATCTTTCAGTTCTGCAAGATAAAATATGTTCCAGAGATTGGTTGGACAACAGTGTGTATATATACTTAACACTACTAAAAAAGTGTACATTTAAAAATGGTTAAGATGATACATTTTATGTTATGCATTTTTTGCCAAAATAAAAAATAATTTTTAAAAACGTTAAGGCACAAAAGAAGTAAAATACACAGAGATGGTAGGGCATACTTTCAGTTTCTGGTCCAGCATGTAAGGAGCTTCTAAAGTCATCACCTCTTCCTAACAAGTAAAAAGCTGAACAAACAAAATCAACAACTCTTCTTAGATCCATCAGAGAACTGAGGTTACAGAGAAAACTGCTTCCCCCAAAGTTAAACAGACAAGTGGATACAGAGAACACAATTTACCAGAGCAGAAATGCAGGAGTAGAAACCTCCACAGGAACTAATACCAGGGTAGGAAAACCTAAACTGCAACTGACCAACTTCTCGAGGCTCAGGGTGGACAACTTTGGGAGTCAAAAACAACAGAGGGTGTCTCAGTCTTAGTTAGGTGGGGGGTGCACCACATTTTGTGAGCTTTACCTCCAGGAGCTGTACCAGGTTCCCACAGTGAAGATGGGAAAAAATCCCCTCATGCTTCCAGCTGGAGGAGGGTAAATTAACCATTTTGAAACCAGGGTCTAACCTATTAGAGTCTTATCCGAGCCTAACTAACCTGGGGGAAGGAAAATACCCAACTCCAGCTACCTCTAACTTTCTACATGGTGGAAGGAATATGCCCAACTCCAGCCATCCTGTACCACCTAGGGGATGGGGTAGGGAGAGGGGTGGCATGTAGGACCTGACATTGAGAAGCACTTGTGAAATTCATAGCCCGGGGGCCCAGGCTTACTAAAACACTGAGACCTGATCATGGGACAACAGGATACTTCCCCTTCCCCAACACTATACCACAACATCACTAAAGGCCTACTTGCCTAAGTTATTTTTACCCAGGACATCATGTCCAGCTTTCAACAAAAAATTACAAGGCATACTAAAAGACAAAAACACAGTTTAAAGAAACAGAGCAAGCATCAGAACCAGACTCAGATATGGAAGAGCTGTTAGAATTCAGATAGAAATTCAAAATGACTATGATTAATATGCTAAAGACTCTAACGGAAAAATTAGACAACATGCAAGGTCATATGGGTAATGTAAGAAAAGAAACAGAAATTACAGAAAAGAGTCAAAAAGAAACGTTAGAGATCAAAAACACCAACAGAAATGAAAAATGCCTTTGTCTCATTAGTAAACTAGACACAGCTGGTAAAGAATCTCTGAGCTTGAGGATATGTCAGTAGAAACTTCTAAACCTGAAAAGCAGAGAGAAAGAATGACTGCAAAAAAATGGAACAGAATATCCAAGAAGTGTGGGATAACTACAAGAAGTGTGGGATAACTACAAGAAGTGTAACACATGTGTAACGGGAATACCAGAAGAAGAAAGGAAGAGAAGAAAAATTTGAAGCAATAATGACAGAATTTCCCCAAATTAATGCCAGCACCAAACCACAGATTCAGGAAGCTCAGAACACCAAGCAAGATAAATGCTAAAAACAAAAACAAAAACACCAAGGCATATCATATTCACACTACAGAAAATCAAAGATAACGGAAAAATCCTGAAAGAACCCAGAGGAATAAACACCTTACCTACAGAGGAACAAAGATAAGAATTAACATCTGACTTCTCAGAAATCATGCAAGTGACAAGACAGTAGAGTGAAATATTTTAAATGTTGAGAGAGAAACACCACCAATGTAGACTGCTGTACCCTACAAAATTATCCTTCAAAAGTGAAGGAGAGGGACTTCCCTGGTGGTCCAGTGGTAAAGAATCCACCTTCCAACGCAGGAGATGCGGGTTTGATCCCTGGTTGGGAACTAAGATCCCACATGCCACGGGGCAACTAAGCCCACGCGCCACAACTACTGAGCCCATGTGCCTCAACTAGAGGGCCTGCGTGCTGCAAACTACAGAGCCCATGCACTCTGGAGCTCACATGCCACAACTGCAGAGCCCATGCGCTCTGGAGCCTGTGTACCACAACTAGAAAGAGAAAACCCATGCATCACAACTAGAGAGAACCCGTGCACCACAACAAAAGATCCCACATGCCGCATGCTGCAACTAAGACCCAACACAGCCAAAAATAAAAAATAAATTTTAAAAAAGTCAATTCCGAAAGTGAAGGAGAAGTAAAGACTTTCTAGGACAAATAAAAATTGAGGGGATCTGTTGCCAGTTGACCCACCTTACAAAAAATGTTAAAAGAAGTTCTTCAGTAAGAAGGAAAACGATATAGGTCAAAAACTCAGAACACATAAAAAAAAGGACGAGCATTAGAGAAGGAATAAGTCCAAGTAAAATAAAATTTTTAATTGTTCCTATTCTTAATTTATCTAACAGATAATTCTTCAAAATAATAATAGCAATAATGCCACAACTACTGAAGCCCACACGCCTACAGCCCATGCTCCACAATAAGAGAAGCCACCGCAGTGAGAAGCCTGCGCACCACGGTGAAGAGTAGCCCCCACTCACACGACTAGAGAAAGCCCAGGTGCAGCAACGAAGACCCAATGCAGCCAAAAATAAATAAATTAATTTTTTTTAAAAACCCACTTTAAATTTTAATAAAGACATATATAGATTAAAAGTAAAGGGATCAAGAAAGATATACCATCTAACACTAATCAAAAGAAAGCTGGAGTAGCTACATTAATTTCAGATAGCAGATTTTAGAACAAGGAATGTTATCAAGGGGAAAGGGGGATATAACATAATGATAAAGGGGTCAATTCTCCAAGAAGACAATAGTCCTTAATGTGTATGTGCATCAAAATATGTGAGGCAAAAACTGATTGAACTGCAAGGAGAAATAGATAAATCAATTACTATAGTTGGAGAGTTCAACACCTCTCTATGATAAATGGACAGATCCAGCAGGCAGAAAATCAGTAAGGACATAGCTGAACTCAGCAACACCATCAATCAACTGGATATAATGGACATCTATAGACTATTTCATCCAACAAAAAAATAAACATTCTTCTCAAGTTCACATGGAACATTCACCAAGACAGACTACATTCTGGGTCATAAAACACACCCAAACAAGTTTAAAAGAAACTATACAATGTCTACTCCCAGACCACAATGGAATGGAACTAGAAATCAGTACCAGAAAGATAGCTGGAATTCCAAAATATGTGGAGATTAAACAACACACTTCTTTGACATGGGTCAAAGAAGAAATCTCAAGAGAAATGTTTTAAGTATTTTGAACCAAATGAAAACGAAATACAACTTTATCAAAAGTCGTGGGGTGTAGCAAGCGCAATGCTTAGAGGCAAATTTATAGCACTGAATGAATATATTAGTAAAGAATGAAGATCTACAATCAATAAACTCCTATCTTAGGGAACTAGAAAAAAGAAGAGCAAATTAAAACCAGAGTAAGCTGAAGAAAAGAAATAATAAAAATTAGAGTAGAAATCAATAAAACTGAAAACAGAAAATCAATAGAGAAAAAAAAAAAAAAATCAATGAAACCAAAAGCTGGTTCTTTGAAAATATCAATAAAATCAATCAGCCTCTTGCCAGGCTAACTAAGAAAAAAAATAAGAGAGAAAACACAAATTACTAATAACCCAATGCAGGGGGCCCAGGTTTGATCCCTGGTCAGGGAACTAGATCCCACATGCACGCTGCAACTAAGAGTTCGCATGCCACAACTAAGGAGCCCACCTGCCGCAACTAAGGAGCCCACCTGCCACAGCTAAAACCTGGCACAACCAAATAAATAAATATTTTTTTAAAAAAAGAAATGAAAGAGGGACATCACTACAGATCCCATGGACCCTAAAAGGATAATAAAGGAATATTATGCATAACTTGATGCACACAAACTTGAGAGCTTAGATGAAATCAATTTCTTGAAAGACACAATCTACCAAAACTCACACAAGAAGAAAAACGCAATCTTAATAGACCTGTATCTATTAAATAAATTGAATCAATATTTAATAACCTTGCAAAACAGAAAGCACCAGGCCCATCATTTCACTGATGAAATTATACCAAGAAATTATACCAAGTATCTACAACCTCTTCCAAAAAGAGAAGCAAAGGGAATACTTCCTAACTTGTCCTTTGATGCCAGCATTACATTAACAACAAAAGCAAAGACATTACAAGAAAAGAAAACTACAGCCCAATATCTCTCATGAACACAGATACAAAAATCCTTAATGAAATATTAGTAAATGAAATCCAACACTGTATAAAAATAATTATACACCACAACTAAGCGTGATTTGTCCCAGGTATGCAGGGCTGGTTCAGTATTCAAAAATCAATAAATGAAATCCACCACACTGACAGGTTAAAGAAGAAAAATCACATGATCATATTAATAGATGCAAAAAAGCACTTGACAAAATTCAATAACCATTCATAATAAAAACTCTCAGCAAAGTAGGAACAGAGGGGAACTTCCTCACATCTACAAAAAACCCTACAGATAACATCATACCTAATTGTGGGAAGTCCAAAGCTTTCTCGCTAAGATCAAGAACAAGGCAAGGATGTCCCCTCCTATCACAGCTTCTCAAAATTTACTGAAGTCCTAGCTAACACAGTAAGACAGGAAAAGAGAAGAAAAGGTATACTGATTGGGAAAGAAGAAATAAAACTGTCTTTGTTCACAGATGATATGACTGTCTTATGTAGAAAATCTAAATGAATCAACAAAAATACTGGAACTAATAAGCAATTATAACTATAGCAAGGTTGCAGGATATAAGGTTAACATACAAAAGTCAATCAATTTCCTGTATATACCAGCAATGAACACGTGGAATTCAAAATTGAAAACACAATACCCTTTGTATTAGCACCTCCTAAAATGAAATACACAGGTATAAATCTCACAATATGTACAAGATCTATATGAAGAAAACCACAAAACTCTGATGAAGAACTAAATAAATAAAAAGATATTCCATGTTTGTGGATTCTAACACTCAATATTATCCAAATTCAGTTCTTCCCAATTTGACCTCTAGATTCAATGCAATCTCAATCAAAATCCCAGCAAGTTATTTTGTGGATATAGCCAAATGGATTCTAAAATTTGCATGGAGAGGCAAAAGACCCAGTACAGCCAATGCTATATTGAAGGAGAACAACAGAGTTGGAGAACTGATGCTACCCAACTTCAAGACTCACTATAAAAGCTGCAATATTCAAGACTGTGTGATACTGGTGAGAGAAAAGACAAATAGATTAATGGAACAGAACAGAGAGCCCAGAAATAGACCCACAGAAATATGGTCACCTGATCTTTGACAAAGAAGCAAGGGCAATACAACAGAAAGAGTCTTTTCAACAAATGGTGCTAGAACAAACTGGACATTCACGTGCAAAACTATCAATATCGACACAGACCTTACATCCTTCACAAACACTAACTTGAAATGGGTCACAGCCCTAAATGTAATGCATAAAACTATAAAACACCTAGAAGATATCATAAGGAGAATACCTAGTGACCCTGGGTTTGGCTGTGACTTCTTAGATACAACACCAAAGGTACAATTCATGAAAGGAGTAATCGATAAAATGAACTTCATTAAAATTAAAAACTGCTCTGCAAAAGACAATGTCAAGAGAATGAAAAGACAAGCCACAGACTGAAGGAAAAACAACTTGCAAAGGACATGTCTGATAACAATAAGAAAATCTGATTTTAAAATGGGCCGAATACCTTAACAGACACTTCACTAAAGAAGACCTACAGGTGGCAAATAAGCTTATGAAAAGATGCTCCAACATCACCTGTCATCAGGGAAATGCAAATTTAAAGTTACCACTACACCAAATGCTAGTAAGGATGTGAACCACAGCAACTCTCCTTGCTAGTGAAGATGCAAAATGGTACAGCCACTTTTAGAAGACAGTTTGGTGGTTTCTTAAAAAAACTAAACATACTCAGCCATATGATGTAGCAATAGCAGCACAGGTAAGATGCAAAATATTATATACAGAATGGATAAACAACAAGGTCCGACTGTATAGCACAGGGAACTATATTCAATATCCTGTAATAAACCATATATATATGTAACTGAATCACTTTGCTGTACATCAGAAACTAACACAACATTGTAAATCAGCTATACTTCAATAAGACAAATTTTTTAAAATAATATTACAAAAACAACAAAAAAGCACAGATAGTTCATCTATAAGAGGCAGGAAGGCAGAGTATATGGGTACAAGTGTTCGTGGGTAGGTAGGAAGGAAGGTGTGGTGGTAGTAGTCTAATAAAGTTCTCTTCTGTTTTTGCTTTTTCACTGAAGTAGAAAGCAAGATCATCATCTTAAAATGATGACAAGGGCAGGGGGTAGAGTAGTACAGGTTTCAGAAATGGTCATCCAGGTGAATGGAAAATAGAATGATTGCCAGGCAACATTAAGGGCCCACTTGAAATTCATGGTTATGATTTAAAGTGAAACCAATCAGCAAGGTTGTATTTTTATATTCAGTCTTGTTCTGCTGACCAGGTGAAGGCACAGAGAGAATTGGACTGAAAACAGGGTTGGAAGTTTGCAAATGTAACAAAGCAAGAAAAGAGTGAGGAAATTATAGGTGTGCACAAGGGAGCTTCAGTAAAGAGAAACACGAACATCAAGAACATGTGAAGAACAGTGAAAATGTAATAGGACCAATGAATTGAAGGTACCAATGAGGATTGAAGGATTGTTGGAGTCAGGGTACTAGGAGGAATGAGCTTGAAAGATAGGAGACAGTAATCAGAGAGGGATCTCAGGGAATTGAAATTATCAAGGAGTTGCAGTAATTGATAATGTCAAGAACTGAGGTATGAATAGGCAGAGCACAGAGGATTTTCAGGGCAGTAAAACTACTCTGTATGATACTATAATGGTGGATACATGTCATTATACATTTGTCCAAACTCACAGGATGTACAACACCAAGAGTGAACCCGAATGCAAACTATGGACTTTGGGTGAACATGATGTGTGTGGAGGTTCATCAGCTGTAACAAATGTACATGGGAGATGTTGATAATGGGGGGGGAACCTGAGGAGGGAAGTGGACAGGGGGTATATGGGATATTGCTGTACCTTCCCCTCGATTCTGCTGTGAATCGAAAACTGCTCCAAAAAAGTAGTCTTAACTTTTTGAAAGTTAAAAAACTAAAGTATGATTCTGGGAATGCCAGCTACAGAGAGGGGTGAGATCACTGGAAGAGAGAAATACTGAGAGGCAAAGGTGTTGCAAGGATTCCTGAACTGTACATTGAAAGCCCACAAATTAACAGGACTAGTGCTGCAAATTGTGACATTAAACAAGAAACTATAGTCATCGAGAAATGAGAGGCGGTGACCCTGGGGTTCAATATGACAGCAACAATAAGGGCACTGGGTGATGCAGTCTGATATTAGATTTAAACCTAGGAGAAAGGATGGAGGGAACAAGGTCTGAGCCATAAGAGAAAAACAGCCTCCATTTGAGAGAAAAATGGTCTCAACAATGATCCCATGAGAAAGCTCAGGGCAAAAGAGAAACAACCTTAAGCAGGATTTGAGGAGATGCTAAATGCCACTTCTCTCCAACCCCAAGATCTCCTCCATCAATTGCACTTAAAGCCTAGAGCCACCAGGTGGAGCCCATGCTCAGCTTTTAAAAAACACCAAGGCCTCCGCGGCGTTGGAATCGCAGGGCCTGCCTCCCTCCCAGCCTCTCCATCGCCCAGCTCCTCTCCACCACTCGGCTTCCCTGGGTATTGTCTTTCTCTGTCTTCTCACCTGTGCCTCCTTTGGTCTCCCCTTCTCCTTTTTCCAGCTTACAGGCTTCTTCATTCCCAAAAATGGAGAGGAAAAAAAAAACCCTACATCTATATATTTTTTGTAAGAAAGAAACCATTTCCCTTATTCCCATCTACTTTTCCTACATACAAAAAAAACCTTGTTTTTGGCCTTTTGCCTAGTGGTACAGTAAAACAAAAAAAAATTCTTAGCTACCAATTTTTTTTTTTTTTTTTTTTGCGGTACGCGGGCCTCTCACTGTTGTGGCCTCTCCCGTTGCGGAGCACAGGCTCCGGACGCGCAGGCTCAGTGGCTATGGCTCACGGGCCCAGCCGCTCCGCGGCATGTGGGATCTTCCCGGACCGGGGCACAAACCCGTGTCCCCTGCATCGGCAGGCGGACTCTCAACCACTGCGCCACCAGGGAAGCCCCTTAACTACCAATTTTATACACAGGGTGGAGGGGATGGGGGACTGAACTAAAAGTAGGAGCCATAAACCACTTTTAAATGAGTAGATACAAAAGATCTGTACTGGCATAGCAGTTATTGGAGGACAAATGATATATGATGCTTCTATAATACAAAGAGCTTTAAAACAGCTTATCCTCATAAGTATGCTAGACAGTCATTAAATTGTATACTTTAAAGAGAGGAACTTTATGATACATAAATTATATCTTAAGTTGTTTAAAAAAAAAAAACAAAAAACAGCTTACCCCAAACATTCTCCTCAACAAGTCTTATTTATACTACATAAACAAATCTCTTTCTTAGAGAGGAAAATGTTAAACTTAAGTACAGCCCCATCTATAAATGATATTTCTGAATTAGCAGAGTCCAGGAATTACACTGCTTTTTTATTCATTTGGCTTTTAGTGCCAATTTTATATGTTCTGTTCAAGACTCTGATATGAATCAACCAGGGTAGCACAAGGAATGAAAAAGCGAAACTCACTGAATATACAGCAAACACTTACTGAAATATATAGAGAAGAGAGTTATCACACGCCACTGCTCAAAATCCTTTAAAGGGCCTTTATTGCTCAGGACAAAGCCTACACTCCCCACACGGCACGTGAAGTCCTAACGATCCGCCCTGCCTACCCCTTCAGCCTCGTCTTCAAACTCCGCGTAGCTCTTCACTCTCGACGTTCTTCCACAAACCTTGCGCGCTCTCTCACCTCCAGGCCTTCACTAGCTTGATAATACTTCCTTTTCAGTTTTTCAAATCCCACCTTAGGCAGTACATCCTCCTGGAAGCTCCTGGAGCACCTCCTTCCTGAAACCCTAGGCTAGATCAGGGCGCCTCTTTCTTGCGCTTTAGTCTGCTGTATTGGTCCCATCACAGCACTTATCACAATGTATTCAAGTTTTATTTATTCATTTTATCTCTCCAACTTGTTTCTTTTTCACCACTGTATTCTCAGCACCCAGCAGGAAGCCTAGCACATAAATTAATGCTTAAAATTCGATGAATGAATAGGGCTGAATGAGCCCCCTAATTATTAAATGGCTGGTCAGCCCTTTGGCACTAACCACTAACAGAAAATAATAAAAATGATGTCGAGGAGCTTACTTACTCATGGATTACAAATGGAGAAAACAACTAACAATAACAGATACAGCCAGCACAGATATCAGGTCCCGTGGTAATGCTCTGAAAGGTCTCGTCCCAAGCCCCAAGCCACTTGCACAGTGCTTCTCCCGTTGGACAATGACCCATCTGGCTTTCAGGTCTATGCCATGGAAATATGACATAAATACCAGAAAACCACACCACTCATAGAGGTTCTAATTATTGGAGGAAGTGTTGAAGCAGAAAATATTTCTGGATCTTCTTCCACTCCTTAGAATGGGATTTCATAGCCAAAACACAGCTAAAAGATCATTTAGTCCACTGACTTTCAAACCAGACTGAGCAAACCCCTTCCAGAGTCACCTGGGAAAAGAGAGCAGGGGCGAAGGTCTGAGCAGGCCGAGTCAGGCTCCCTCTCTCACTCAGTCAACCAAAGCAACCGATTTCAGCTTCTTAACATATTGGTCTTCCCCCAAATGACTCACGAAAGTGTTCTACCGCTTTTATTTAAAATAAAACTGCCTGTTTGGCCCAATCCCTTTATTTTAAAAATGAAGGAACTGAGACTCAATATTTCTCCAGCAACTTAGCAAAGCCAAGGACTTTAGTCTCCTGACTCTACCCAGGACTCTTCCCATTGTGTAAAAGCACTTCCCTACAAATTCTTGAGCATTTTTACAAAGTGAGGCATTCTGATTATACATAGACCAATAAAAACAGAAAGGTATAAAGGGAACAAATAAAGGACAACCCCAAATTGAGCATGACTATACTACAGACAATATAGTAAGGACTTACTATACATGCTTTCTCTAGGAATCCCAGATCTATCTACTTGAACAAATTACTTCTCTGAGGTTTTCTCATCCATACAAAGACAATATGTAATCCCCCGGCATGTAAAGCACTCAGCAGAATGCCTTGCACATAAGTCACAACAAACAGTAGCTATTACTATTATTCTACTCAGCCTTCACAATAACCTTATGGGATCGGTACCCTCAAACTTGCCCAAGGTCACACAGCTAGTAACGACAGCCAGATGGTGAACCCAAGACTAGTTCCAAAGACCATATTCCTTTAAGAATGCTGTTTGGCCAAGTCATTGATCTTCTTCATGTCTCAGACCCTTCCTCTGAAAAAATAAAAGAATATCAACCCCACCTACCTCACAGCAAAAGTTAAAGTCAGCAAAAGCTCTTTGAAAAGCCCTGTGCATACCTAAGGTAAGTTTCACTAGGCAGAATCCTCCTCAAAAGAGAGACTCACTAAAATCAGCCCTTCTACCCAGGGTAATAAATAAGGAAATGGATCGAAAATGAGGTTAGAGTTTCACTTATCTCTGACCTTTTGGCCCTAAGCACAGCCAGAGAAAGAAATGCTTTGTTACCTCCAGGACCATCCACAAAAGGAAGAGACAGATGCCTCTCTTTCCAGTCTTCCTGCACTCCCCATCAAGTATGTTTATCCAGGTAAAATGCATTCATTTAGTA
Organism: Delphinapterus leucas; assembly: GCF_059928025.1. NCBI lineage: Eukaryota > Metazoa > Chordata > Mammalia > Artiodactyla > Monodontidae > Delphinapterus > Delphinapterus leucas. The sequence goes on along the minus strand of NC_143129.1, from coordinate 172,749,554 downwards.
GACATCTATGGAACATCTGCAATGCACCCAGCATTTTGCCAAGTGCTAGAGAGAGATCATTAAGACCCAACCCTTGCCTTCAAGAATCAGAAAGCTAGAACCAATTATAAAATAAGAATAAAGAGGGGCTTCCCTGGTGGCGCAGTGGTTGAGAGTCCGCCTGCCAATGCAGGGGACACGGGTTTGTGCCCCGGTCCAGGAAGATCCCACATGCCACGGAGCGGCTGGGCCCGTGAACCATGGCCGCTGAGCCTATGTGTCCGGAGCCTGTGCTCCGCAACGGGAGGGGCCACAACAGTGAGAGGCCCACGTACCGCAAAAAAAAAAAAAAAAAAAAAAAAGAATAAAGAGGCCTCCCTGGCTTCCCTGGTGGCGCAGTGGTTAAGAATCTGCCTGCCAATGCAGGGGACATGAGTTCGAGCCCTGGTCCGGGAGGATCCCACATGCCGCAGAGGAAATAGGCCCGTGCGCCACGACTACTGAGCCTGCGCTCTACAGCCCACAAGCCACAACTACTGAGCCCACATGCCACAACTACTGAAGCCCGTGCACCTAGAGCCCATGCTCCACAACGAGAAGCCACCACAATGAGAAGCCCATGCACCGCAACGAAGAGTAACCCCCGCTCACTGCAACTAGAGAAAGCCCACGCGCAGCAACAAAGACCCAATGCAGCCAAAAATAAATAAATAAAAACAAATAAATACATTTATTTTAAAAATAAATATGTGCACCTGAAAACAAAAGCATTAACTATATTAGGTGATATTGCTAAAATCACTTATCATTTCTAGTAACTGTTGCAGATTCCTTTAGATTTTCTACATATATGGTATGTCTTCTGCAAATAATGACTATTTAGCCTTTTCCTTTCCAAACTGTGAGACATTTATTTTCCCCAAATACAATGTTGAAGTAAAATGATGAGAGTGGACATACTGCTTTGCTACTGACCTTGGGTGGGGGAAGGATTCAGTATTTCATGTTACTTATAATGTTTACTAGAGGTTTTCGGGTAACTGTCATTCATCAGCTTGAGGACGTACCTCTTCATTTCTAATTAGCTGATTTTTTTTTCTTTTTAATCATGTAGGGTGTGGAATTTTATCCAATGGTTTTCTTTTGCATCAACTTAAATGATCATGTTGATTTTCTCCTTTATTCAATTAATATTGTGAATTAAAGTGATTCTTTGAAATGTTAAACCAACCTTGCATTCACAGGATAAACCAAACTTGATTATGTGTTATTATGTTTTTATATGTTGCTGGATTTATTTCCTAATATTTTTATTATATGTTTTATAACAGCTTTATTGAGGTATAAGTGAGAAATAAAAATTATATATATATAAAAAAAAAGAGGCCTCCCTGACCATCTCACAAAACATAGCACCCACTCTTCTGCTCCCTGTCCTCTTACCCTGCTTCTTTTCACTTAGTACATTTCACCACCTGATGTATGTGCACTAGAAGCTCAGAAGAAGTGATTAATTATACCCAAGAGTGGGGTGTGGGAAGGAAACTGTTTCTATTAAGCCTCAGAAATCATGGGAAAGTGAAGAAAGGGACGAGTAGTCCATTCTTTAATGCCAACTTCCTCCCCCCGCCCAACACATACCAGTGTCTAACTCAGTTCCAACTCATACTAGAAAGATACATCACTGTCTCTCATTCAGACCTCCTTTCTGCCAAAGGTCTTGAACCCAGTTCCAAGTGGCCCTATCCAGCATTTTGGAGGCTGGTTCTTTTTCCTGTCCTAGTGGGCCAGGAAGGTCTGAAATAGTACAGAATCAAACTTGCCCTGCCCTTTCCCCCAACACAGCTGCCATGATTCACTTCCTGTTCCCAACAGTCATTTAAAGTAGGGGATCAGCAAACTTTTTCTGTAAAGTTTGATAGTATCCATATAAGTATACAACTTAGTTTAATAGCAAATATCTTAGGCTTTGTAAGGCCTAAGGTCTCTGTCCCAACTACTCAACTCTGCCATTGTAGTGTGAAGCAGCCACACACAATACATAAGCAAATGACACGCCTGTGTTTCAACTAAACTTTATTTACAAAAATAGGCAGTGGAGGGCTCCCCTGGTGGCACAGTGGTTGAGAGTCCGCCTGCCGATGCAGGGGACACGGGTTCGTGCCCCGGTCCGGGAAGATCCCACATGCCGCGGAGCGGCTGGGCCCGTGAGCCATGGCCACTGAGCCTGCGCGTCCCGAGCCTGTGCTCCACAACGGGAGAGGCCACGACAGTGAGAGGCCCGCGTACCGCAAAAAAAAAAAAAGGCAGTGGGCCTGTGGACCACAGTTTGCCAGTCCCTGATCTAAAGGAAAACGGGAAAACTATTTTAAAGCAGCTTCCTCCTGACAATTTCTAGTTACCTGTCTTAAAACCTTCAGCTGTCCACATCTCACCAGCACTTCTTGAGTGTTTCTATTTAATTTCTGGACTTAAAAAGATTTTTCCCAGAATCACAAATTCATGTATTTTAGATATGCAAACCTCAGGGCTGGGAGCCCAACTAGTATGTAGAGATTCTCCAGGTTGGAAAGGATTCAGAGATCATCTGATCCAACTTCCCACTCAATGAAGAAATTATCTAGCAAGTAGTCATTCAGCTCCTATTCAATGACAGGAAGGGTACTCATTTCCTCCCAAGGCGGCTCATTTCATCTTCGGACAGCTCTAAGGTAAGATATTCTCTACTTGTTTCTTCTTAGCACATTTTACCACTTAATTGCTTGAGAATTTATTTACCGTGTGACTCTTTTTACTAGATTGTAAGATCTATGAGATCAGAAATGTTTTTTTGTATTTGCAGCTGTTTTTTTACTGCTGTCTCTCCAGCACTTTGAACAGTGGTACATAAAGGGTATAAAGTAATTGTTTACAGGGAGGAAGGAAGGGAGGGCAGGCAAACAAAACAATGCTGCATTTGGGGAACTTTAAGTAACTCAGCAGTACTGACACGACAGGCACAAGGGGAGGAGCAGAGCAGGTAACTGATACGGTTGAGTGCAACAGAGAAGCCCTTGAAATCTCACAGCAAGTGCAGAGGCTGAGGTGGTAATATTTGAGGACCAAGTTTAGAATTCCCCCTTTCTCCCTTTTCCTCTTCCTTCCAAGCCTCCCCTGTACCATTCTGACGGTGATCATCTGTCACTGCAGTTTTCTGAAGCCTTTTCAAACAGGCCCTCCCCCAACAAAAAGTGCACAGCCCTAAAACCTCTAGATAGAGTATCCCCCCTTACCCACGGGGGATATGTTTCAAGACCCCTGGTGGATGCCTGAAACCACACACAGTACAGAACCCTATATGTATTATGTTTTTTCCTATACAGTTAACCCTTGAACAACGTGAGGGTTAGGGGCAACGACCTTCCGAGCGCTCAAAATCCATGTATAACTTACACTTGGCCCTTCATAGAGGCAGTTCCTCCATACATGCAGTTCCTCTGTATCCTGAGCTCTGCATCCGTAGATTCAACCAACTGCAGATCGTGCTGTACTGTAGTACTTACTATAGGAAAACATCCGCATATAAATGGACCCGCACAGTTCAAACCCACGTTGTTCAAGGGTCAACTGGACAAGAGGACGGAGCAAGATTTCATCACGCTACTCAGAAGAGCATGCAATTCAAAACTTATCAATTGTTTATATCTGAAATTTTTCGTTTAATATTTTTGGTTGATTGGTCCATCTTAAGCTTACATTATTTACCTTTTTTTTTTCATTTCAACTTGAAAGTTAGTTTCAATCAATAGTTTCAATTGTCTAAGTATTTTCTACACCTTCCAGTTTATAAGCATTCACTCACTATTTATTAATCTAACAGGCATGTCTCTTCTGTATCTTCATCCAAATTGATTTTCAAATTGTTAAACAAAATATAACCAAGAACAGCCCTCCAGAATGCGACTAAAAACAACCCCTCTAGATAAACATCAATCCATTAATCAGTACTTGTATATCCTTTGCATGCGAGCCAGCCCCAAATTTTCTTTGTCTTGGGATCACATGAGAAAATGTTAAATACCTAATTTTAGCACTTAAGACATATTACCTTTGTAGCATATTCCTGATCCCCCAGCCTAGGAACCTTTTCAAAAACGAATTGCCCTAATATACATCAAAGTGCTATATATATAGTAATTACCCCTGGATGGTATGATTTTTTTCCTTTGTTTTCTAATATTTCAATAACAAACTTGTACTGATTTTACAATTTAAGTAAAATCACAGCAAAACTTAAAGAAAAAAATTATCAGTTAGCTTGAGTTACTCTTAGTGATTTCTACGGTCATCCCTGTGTTCTTATCCTTTGCTCAATCAGGTTTAGAATTTTACCAGAGATCACTGTCAAGTTTCCAATGATACCCTCAAGCCCATGTGACCTAGAGGTTAACTCCAGATAAATCAAACATCTCTACAGAGGGAATTAGAATTTGACTCTGCCTTCAAAAAAAATATGTCCAGAAACCATTCCTTTCTGGCTACACAGCACTGCCACCCTAGTCTAAGCCACCATCATCCCTGCCCTAACGAAGGCAAAAGCTTCCTACCTGGTCTCCCTGCTTCCGCCAATGCCCACTTTACCCCCACCTTCCACAGTCTGTTCCCCAAGAGCAAACAGAGTATAAGCCTTTTAAAACGTAAGTCAAATCATGTCTCTCCTCTGCTGTCCCCTCCCCAGTGGCTCCCATCTCGCTCAGAATAAAATGCACTCCAGGGACTTCCCTGGTGGTCCAGTGGTTAAGAATCCGTCTTGCAATGCAGGGGACGCTGGTTCGATCCCTGGTCAGGGAATTAAGATCCCACATGTCACGGGGCAACTAAGCCCACACACCACAACTACAGAGCCCATGAGCTCTGGAGCCAGCGTGCCACAACTAGAGAGAAGCCCATGCGCCACAACTGGAGAGAAGCCCACGCACTGCGACGAAGAGCCTGCGCACCGCAACAAAAGATCCTGTGTGCTGGAACTGAGACCCAATGCAGCAAACAAACAAACAAACAAACAAATTTTTTTTTAATAAATAAAATCCACTCCAAAGGTCTTACCCCCGCTCTCAGGCCCTAGATGATCTGAGTCCCATTACTTCTCTGCTCTCATCCCCTACTGCTCTTTCCCGACTAACTCCACTCCAGCACACTGGCAGCCCTGTCGGGACTTGGACAGAACAAGTCACACTCATACCTCAGGGCTTTTACATTTGCTGTTCCCTCTGCCTGGGATGCTTTTCTCCCAGGTATTTCCCTGGGTGTGTTCCTCACTTCTTTCAGATCTTGGCTTAAAATATCACCTCATCAGATGCCTTCCCTGATGACCTTACATAAAGTAACAATCTCTCAGCTCCCCATCACTCCCTATTACCACCTTACCCTGCTGTTGGTTCTTCTGAGCAACTATCACCTATGGGTGTTGTTTATTTATCTACTTATTTATTTATACCTAGCTATTCATTTTTTAAAATATTTCTACCCATTAGAATATAATCCTTGAGAACAAGGATTTTTTTCCTGTTTTGTTTAAGGCTGGACACTTAGCTCCAAGAACCATGCTAGCCACGTGGTAAGTGGTACCATCAGAACATAAGTCCCAGTATATAGCAAAACACTCTATGTATAAGAGGTATGTGTAATAAATTTTGTTGATGAAAATGATTACTGCCCTCTCCCAAATTCACCAAGTATATTGAAAAAACATTGGTGCTCCAATAAAGAGAGGCTAAAGTACCCTCAGAAAGATCAATGAACAAATGAATACTGGCTGCCACCCCACCCAACCAAAAATGAATTTCATTATCTACCCAGTTCCCTGGGGTAGGAAAAACGCTCCAGGGAAAGGAACAGAACAAGAATCCTGAACCAACAAACAGGGCAAGAATTTGCCTCAAAGTTTCCCACTCCCTCAAGAAGAGCCTGTCCCAAACTATGCCTGTTTCCAGGAGGGGTTCCCATGAGAGTGAGAGGTCTTGCTAAGATTCCTTTCCTATGTCCAGTCACTCCTACGCCTAGAACCCATTTCCCAGACTCATTCTCTGGTTGCCCCATTGCTCTTCCTTCCCAGAGAACCTTGTTCTAACTATTAAACAGCTACCGCTGGTGACCAAGACCACTAGGTCCTCTGGCCACTCACTGCTCTAGTTTCTTCTATTTCATTAGTACTCTCCACTGCCTCAGTCAACAACACCAATAAGAGACTGGCATACACAATCCGGAAAGGGCTAGGAAAAGCAACTAGCTGTCAGTCACTGCCTCAACCAAAAAGTAACTTTCACAAAAGAGAAGCATTATAGTGCAATGAAAATAACCCAGGTTTAAAATCTAGTCCTACCATCTACTACTTGTATGAACTTGGAGAAGTCATTTAACCTCTCTAAGCTCACTTCCTTGTGGTGAAAATAACAGCACTGACCTCACAGTGCTGGTGTAAATATTAAGGGAGATAATGTCTGTCGAACAGGACTATGCCTAGCATATAGTAAGTGTTCAGTAAATGGTAGCTAGGCCTATTTCTGAAGGTTGGCTGGGTGGATTGAATGAGAAAACATGTGAGGTACTTAACACAGTATTTGGTTCAGAATAGGTCATCAACAAATACTGACTTTCCTCCCTCTCTTGTAATGGTGGTAAAATTGTAGAGACTTCAGAAACCACCCAATCCTGTCAGTGTGGCTCTACAGCACTGTACAACATACTTACCATTTAGGTAATTTAGGCTTTCTGTCAATGCTTCTGGCTGCTCCCCTGATGCTTGTTGTCTTGGCAACAGTCACTCACTATCTTTTAATGGCAGTTGCCTCTTGACCTGGAGAGAATATAAACAGAAGGGAAAAGATAGGTAAAACATGAATTGCACCAAGACTGGGCTGACCCAAAGGCCTCTCCCAAAGACCTTCACATACACTGCAGTGTCAGAAAGAGATAAGGGAGAATCTGCATGTAGATCCTGACTCTGAAGGAAGCTGGCTATCTCTCTCCTCAGGGGAGAGAGGGAGTTTGGCTCTAGAAGACTTCCCCTTTCCTACTGGATGATATGGTCCCAGGATAGACTACATTGTTGTTCCTGAAATTAACAGACCTATACATTCCCCAACAGTCTAAAAATTCCTATGACAGCTTACATTCAGGAAGGATCTCAGAAATCAACTAGTTAAATGCCCTCATTTTAAGGAAGGAAACTAAAGCTTGGAAAGGCTGAGTCACACAATTGCTTAGGGCTAAAGCTGGGATTCTACTAAAAATAAGATGTTCTGGAATATGCGTAAGCAAAAACATAATAAAACCAAACATCTGTGAAGTATCCACCACACCCTGGGCAATATGTTTTATGTTTTACACCAGACAATAACACAATAATGTTACCCCCTTATAGATGAAGAATCTAAATTTCAACAAGTCAAGTGACTTTTCCAAGGTCTCACAGCTTGGGAGTAAGTGACAGTCAGGGTTTAAACCCAAGTCTGTCCAACTACAAAAAGCCAAGTCATCATGCTGATTCTCACTGGGGTGCCTTCTAGACTTGGTCCTCAAAACAGCCCTGAACTACTCAATATCATTTAGAACAAAAACAGAGCCTGTCTGCAAACTTTACCCCTGGTTTTGTAATAAACCTTCTCCAGGAGGGCTGAAAAGCCCCCTAACCCATTGAATCTTACCCCTAACATTGGAGAAGAGTAAATGAAGGTGGAAGATCTGGGTCAAACTTCTGTCCATCCCAGTCCTGAGGAAGAACAGAAAAATGGCTTCTAAGCTAGTGGCAAAACTAAAGCTTTTGTACATCGTCTTACACTCACACTATCCCCCTCCTTTCATCACAACTGCCCATCCCTCTCTTACATATCCCACAGACCACCCTGTGACCTCCTTCCCAGGCTGTTGGTCCCTTTTTTTTTTTTTTTTTGCGGTACGCGGGCCTCTCACTGTTGTGGCCTCTCCCGTTGCGGAGCACAGGCTCCAGACATGCAGGCTCAGCGGCCATGGCTCATGGGCCCAGCCGCTCCGCGGCATGTGGGATCTTCCCGGACCGGGGCACGAACCCGTGTCCCCTGCATCGGCAGGCGGACTCTCAACCACTGCGCCACCAGGGAAGCCCTGTTGGTCCCTTTAATCCAATTTCCACACCTCCACCACCAACCATGTAACATACATACAGATACAGAATCTACCCCTACCTCCATCCTCCTAGGGAGCTAGAAGGCTAGAATTAAAATGAAGAAGTAATAAAATGATAGCTTTTTAAAACTGGCTTTAAAAAAGACGAGGGCTTGAAGTCTCAAGCCAGTTAAGACCTAAGAGAGAAGAATTATTGATAAGCAATGAAAACAACTAGAAAAGAAGTAGAAAAAAGGATCTGTACCAGGGGCAGCGCCCAAGGGATGGCTTGGGTGGGCGTGGCAGAAGCTTTAGCTCTCTCTCCCCCCACCACACACTTCAGAAAGAGAATCAGTCTGCGCAGATTAAGTGTGGTTGCTATTCAAACAGCATCAGGACTGGCCCACAGACCTTCTGTCCTGCCCCTCCACCCACCTTACACACACACACACACACCTTCCTTTGCATAGCCTAGAACCTTTCCTACATAAAAATTCTAAACTCCTAACAGTGACAGCAGCACCTCTACTGAAAGCGCCCCCTCCACCTACTGCCAAATTTGCTGGCATAGTAATAAAGCCCAGGAGCCTATTCTCTTCAAAACAGGATAGAATACATTGCCAAAAATCAAACAAACAGGAACTCCAGATGATCCTGATTTGTTTTCAACTATCACACAGCCTTTCCTTATTTCTAAGGGCAAATGATTTCTTTCCTTTGCTTCTGAATGTCATTTACTTCTTGCATCCTCAGTGTCCTGGTCCTCTGTCCCCAGAGACAAAGGATGACTGTAAACATCCTCAAACTCTGTAGTGCTGCCCCTTCGGAGCCTCTCACCCCAGCGGATCCAGCCACATCACTGCCCCAGGCATCTCCTCTGGTGCTCCTGGCTAGTACTGCTGGCAGCGGCGATAGTGAGGGTTCTGTGTGCATGTGCTCTCTGTCTAGAAGAAGAGCTAACAGGACCCTTACAGATCATGGAAGAGCCCAACTGCCTCATCTTCCAGAGGAGAAAACGAGTCCCAGCAAGGAGAAGAGACTGGCCCAAGGCTGCAAAGCTGGTTGAAGTGAACCCGGTCGAGTCCACCTGAGATAGTTCACAAGCCACATTAAGGAAATGCATCAGTCCATCCTCATTTGATTGAAGATTAAAGCTCTCTTACTCTCTGGGCTCGGACCTAGGTTGCGGCGACATGGCTAAACGCACCAAGAAGGTCAGAATGGTGGGTAAATATGGGACCCATTATGGTGCCTCCTTCAGGAAAAGGGTGAAGAAAATTGAAATCAGCCAGCACGCCAAGTACACTTGCTCCTTCTGTGGCAAACCCAAGATGAAGAGACGAGCTGTGGGCATTTGGCACTGTGGCTCCTGCATGAAAACAGTAGCTGGTGGTGCCTGGACCTACAACACCATTTCTGCCGCCACAGTAAAGTCTGCCATCAGAAGAGTGAAGGAATTGAACGCCCAGCAGAAGCAAGACCATTTGAAACACTGCAGCCTAAATGGGTTAATTTATGTAACCAAAAAAAAAAAAAAACTCTCTTAAATGTATATCACTTTTGTTCCCAAAACACTTTGATAATAGATAAAAATGCTAGTGGGTAGTTCTGCTTCCAGTACACTCCTCCCACAGATAAACAACTAAACACTCTGAATAAAATATAAAAAACAACTATCTGAAGTGAACAATGGCTGGCAGATTTTAGAAAAGCTAAAAACTGGAAGAAGGGACTGGCAGGGGAAGAATTCCCCATTTTTGGAGCTTTGACCTGAGGGTTGTCCAGCTGAAGATCCAATTAAAAATTAAACCCTAGACTTTCTGAACAGAAGGCAGAGAGACCAGAGAAGCCACAGACAATAAGAAGAAAGAAGAGAGCCTGAGATGGAGAGCCTAGGTTCTGTGGGACACTCTGCCCAGTCTCCAGCTGACCCCTGAACCATGTCCACACGGGGCAGAGTCCAAGGACCTCAGTTAAGGACAAAAGAACTGGACTGAGATCTGAACTGCCACCCACCACAGGGGAGACAGAACGTGCCATTCTGAGTCTAACCAGCTTAACTATCTGCTAAGACAAAAACACCAACAGAAGCAGAGTCTCCACAACATAACACTCACATGCATCCATGTCCAGGACACAACCCCAAACGACATAAGGAACTAGAAAAGACAATCAGGAGAGGGCAACTCTAAGATGACCCAGATGTTGGAATTATCAGACAAGGATATTAAAGCAGCTATTATAACATCTATTAAAAGCAGAGAAATTGAAAAAAATTTAAGTGGAAATTTTAGAACAGAAATGCAGGATCTGAAAATTCTCTGAATGGGCAGGCTTAAGAACGGAATGGAGATGACAGAGAAAAGAGTCAATGAAACTTGTAGATCAAACTGAAATAACTGGGTCATCCGCAGTCTCTAGAAAAACCACCCTCAGGCCTTTCACCTAAGTGTACGCAATGATTACTTTCTGTTATCAGAAAAACAGGTATCAGAGAGAACCAGAATGACTAGGAATCACAGAGAAACCATTACCTGCAATTCTTTTGGACCAGGCCACCCCTCATCTACTAATTAACTCTTTCAAATATAAGCAAAGAAGAAAGTATAAAGGTAGAAAATGAGAGGGCAGGATAAAAATGTACACCTGAGATAACCATAATATCCAAAGTCCTAAGAGTCAAATCTAGTGCCCCACTGTGTGTACTGAGAAGCAAGGAGATCGTCCTGTTTTCCCCTATAATTGCTGAGGTAGCATTCTCAGGATTGTTGGCGAAAAAAGCCAGGAGGGATCTTTAGCATTTTTTTCTGCCCTATGTGGTCTCTTCAACAAAAATCCAACCTGGTAAACAGGCTGCTAGCAGGATGGGGTGGGACCAGTCGGTGGTCTGGAGCTGAAGAGTACCAGCAGCTTGGTGAGAGTCAACCTAGTGCCACCTGGATTGGCGAAAGCAGCTAACCTGGCACCACCACTGACCAGCGTCCCACGCTCAGGTTACCATGTTGGAGTTCAGCTGCAAAAGACACGTGCATTTCTGTAAACCCTGCCTTTTTCTCATGCCCTTCCTCCCTACCCACACACCTCCCCACAGGGAAGAGAATCCAGTGCAAGTGCTCTTTTCTCAAGTCCTGTCATTAATTCTTAAATTGTGTTAATAATAGAGGTTTCAACACTTATCTATGATGGAGGGCTACTAAAATAATGTCTTTCTTTTTCTAATTCTCCCAGGATAACTTTTTACCCATGTACCTCTTAAGATGAGAAAAAGATACTCTTATCCCCCATATGACAGATGAGCAAACAGACTGAGAGACTTGTGACCCTTTTAGGAAAGCTAGAAACAGAGGCAGGACTGGCACCCAATAATCCCATCTCTGAGCTTCAGGGTTTCTTCACCTCACTAAAGAAGCCTTACCCAACATAGACCCAAAAATATAAACAAGATTGCAATTGGAAAGAAAGGACTTAAGAACTTAGTATTAATAAACAATTGATAAGACTCATTTTGTGATCAGCATATCTGTGTAAATGCAGGCCCTCAAGGAGGCCACCTGGCTCTGCTGTCTCCTTCCCTAACCAGTAGGTTATAATTGAGACCAGGCATCCTTGCAATTAGCCCATGTTTGTGGGGTTTAGCAACAGAACCACATGCCTGAGATTGTTGGTTATTCACCTGTTTTAACAGAGTTGGCTGAATCAGAAGAACATGCTGGCTGCCTTTAACCTCTAGAAGTCTATAATTAGGATATCAAGGGGGCACAAGGATTACAGCAAGTAATGGCAAATGTAGTTAAACAGCAAGTCACAGAAATCACCCTAAGGAGAAAGGAACCAAAGGGCTTTTATTACCTAATTAAATCTTCATGGTAACCTATCAGGAAAAGACCATCATGTTTAGTTTATAAATGAGGAAAAATTAAAGGTTCGAAGTCACATAGCTGATAAGTGATAACTGATAAGTGGATTCTCACCTACATATTTCTGCCCCAAATTTTGCTTTCTCCTCTCCATTATACCTCCTCTCTAAGGAATCATCTCTCAGATCTCACCCTAAAAAAGTCAGTCCTGACCCACAGTCCAAACATCACAAACCTACATGAGATCGATGGGTAGTTTGTTCATTTTTTCATTCATTCATTCATTCATTCATTCATTCATTCTAATATTGACTGACAGTGCATCAAGCTCTGGGACAAGCACTGGGGATAAAACAGTGAATAGAAACAGACTGTCTTCGAGGCATTTTGTACAGTACAACAGAAAAGCACTGACTGAAGAATCATATTAAATATAAAATCTATGAAGTACAATTAATAGAAAGTGACCCCCTGGGGGAGGTCTAGGAAGGCTCCAATTCGCAGTAAGAACGTTCCAAGTAGAAGAGGGAGTACAGTGAGCTTGAAGAACTAAAGTAAATCTGTATAACCAAAGAAGGGAGAACCAATAGACACAAGAGATGAGACTGGAGAGGGCCATACCATGCAGGCCTTTGGAGCCCAAATTATTATTAAACTACCCAAATAATTTAAGTCATTTTAGTGTTAAAAAGATGTAACATGTGTACATTTCAAAAAGATCACTTTGGCTTTAGTATGGACAACAGATGGAAGGAGGTAAGGATGATGCCAAGAGATCAGTAAGGAGGCTAGTTCCGTGGTCCAGGAGAGATAATAGCTAACAATACTGGGTGCATACAGGGCACTTCCTATGTGCCAGACACTGTTCTAGGTAATTTATATGAATGAATTGAATCCTTGTAACAACTCTGTGAAACAGATACTATTATCAGTACTGAACAGATACTACTATAAAGTTAAGTAATTTAACGAATTCCATGCCCCCGCTTGGTGTCCTCACTTCCCTCATAATCAGTCCCTTGCAAACAACTTTAATTCATTTCTTCTTTTTCAACTAGTAAAACTTCAATCCTTGTTAAACCAAACTAACAACCTCTCCAGGCCTACACCAAAGCAGCAAAGTTATAAAGTTGAAATAAAGTTGTATCTCTAGAGAAAATATAACTACATTGACTGGTATCATTTTAAATTTGCCACCACAAATTTCAAACGGGCCCCCTCAATGCTGCCAGCAATCCCACTGCATTTCCCTTAGTAGGTTCACTTTTCTATTCCCCCAAAATGACTCTTTCACATCTTTTTCCCTTTCAGTAAGCCTCCAGCTCCCATCAGCTCATGACTTTGCCACCAAGAAGCAACAAGAAACCGTCATCTTCCACTCCAAATCTAACAACACACGAGCACTCTGCTTTCCCTACTGCTACAATGAAGACTCTTTGTTAGTATATAAAGTACAAACTCTCATATCTACTATGGATCCAATTCCCTCTTATCTTTTTTTTTTTTGGGGGGGGGGGCGGTACGCGGGCCTCTCACTGTTGTGGCCTCTCCCGTTGGAGCACAGGCTCCGGACGCACAGGCTCAGTGGCCATGGCTCAAGGGCCCAGGCGCTCCGCGGCATGTGGGATCTTCCCGGACCGGGGCACGTACCCGTGTCCCCTGCATTGGCAGGTGGACTCTCAACCACTGCGCCACCAGGGAAGCCCTCCCCTCTTATCTTCATATGCAGTTATCCCCACTCTCTCTTACATCATCATTTTTCTCTTTACAGACTCATACCCATCAGCATACAAATATGCTTGAGAATGGCACTACTCTTAAGTGTGGTCCACAAACCAGCACTGGCTCACAAACTGTTACCGTTATAGGTACAGAAATTGAGAGTAAGCATACAGACATTTGTGTAGCAAGGTGACATTGCTGCAACATCCAAGCATATGATCAGTGGACTTCTCAAATGCTAGACCAGTAAGTTGGTGAACCCAAATAGTGAGTCATGTGTGAAGTAAGCTATGTACAAATCGTACACAGTACTACCACATGTAGATCCCCGACAGATTAGATCCAGAGGCCACATTTGAGAAGCAAGATTCTAGAATTACCCATCTTAAAAAACAAGACAAAAAAAAAAAACTGAAATAAACTCTCTTTTGAGCTCACTTCCTCCAGCTGCTCCAGCCCCAACGTCTCTGCTTCTCTTCAAAGCAATAACTCTGGAAGAGTTGTCTACACTCTTCATTTCCTCCCCTCTCATTCTCTCAGTTCACTCCAACCAGGCTTCTATCCTCAACATTCCACTAGGACTGTTCGTCAGGGTCAAAGGCCTCAATATCGCCAAATTTTAAGGTCACCTCTTTGACCTCTAAACAGCATTAACACAAATAAACACTCTTTCTCCATCAAAACACTTTCTTCCTTGGATGCAGGATAACACGCTTTCCTGATCTTCTTCCTACTCCTCCCCTGGCTCTCCCTTATTCATTTTTGCTGGCTCCTTCTCCTCTGCTTGACAAAGGACAGTCCTGGACCTCTTTTCTTTATCTGTACCCTTCCTTTCTTTGGGTAATCTCATCCAGTACCATGACTTAATATCAATGACTTCCAAAGCTTTTACCTCCAGAACTGACCCCCCTGAACTCCAAAAGGATATCCAACAAGCTACCTAACATCTCTACTTAGACGTCTAATCGACATCACAAATCCATATATTCTCATATGCTTGATGGCCTTCACCTTTTACTCTTCTCTCCCCAAACCCATTCCTCTTCAGATCTTCCCCCATCTCAGTCCACAGCCACACCATTCACCCAACTGTCCAGGCCAAACACCTGGAATCATCCTGGATTCTTCTTTCCCTCACATCCCACATGCAAATCCATCAGCAAGTCCTATCAACTCTACTTCCAAATTTTCTTGAATCTGTCCCTCTGCCCTCTACACTGCTGTTAAGCACCCTAGTCCAAGCTCCTGGACTCTCACCCTACCAATTACAATAGCCTCTCCTTAAGCCTCCCTACTACCAACTGTCCCCATTCTCCAAATAATGGCGAACTAATTTCTAAAAATTTAATCAGAACAAGACTCTATCCTGCTTAAAAACAACAAAATCTCTAATGGCTTTCCCATTCACTTAGAATAATCCAAAGTCCTCACCATAGCCTACAAGGCCCTACATGATCTGACCCCTATCTACTTCTCTGGCCTCATTTCCTACCAGGTCCCCTCCTCACTTCCTGTTCCTTGCACACACACTGTTCATTCTTGCCTTAAGGCCTTTGCACTGTTCCCTTTTCCCTTTGTACAGCTGGCTCCTTTTGTTCATTGGAGAGTCAGCTTAAATTTTATCACCTCTATAAAGACTTGATCAGCCGATATAAAGTAGCTCTCACCCGCTAACATATCACCCTGGCTTATGCTCACCTTAGCACTCAACCTTATCTGACAGTTTGTCTATTTGTTTACTGCTTGTCTCTTCCTCCCCACTCCCTGTCTAGCTCATCACTATATCCCCAGGGCCTAGAACAGTGCCTGACTGACAATAAATAGATGAGTCTACAGCACAGGGGAGTGATTTAGGCTGGAGACATGCATTTATGAGTCATGTGCACAGAGGTGTGGTTACTAAAGCCAATGGGGTGGATGAGATCACCCAGGCAGAGTGTCCACTATGAGGAGAGGGGACAGCCAGGGAGAGAAGAACATTTAATAGCTGAAGAATAGAGGATAAGCCTGCACAAACAACAAAGAACAAGAGAGTGTTATGTCACTGGAGCCAAGAGAAGAGAGTGTTTCCAGAAAAAAAGGGCGGCCAACAGTGTTAACTTCACTGAGAAAATTAAAAACGAAAAATATCTGTTGAATTCAGCTTCATGGAGGACATTAGTTACCTTAGCAAGAGGTGTTGCAGTGAAATGATAAGGGGAGAAGCCAGACTAGAGCAGGCTGAGTGAGCAGAGTGAGGCAGTGAGTATAATAAACAGCTTTTTAGAAAAGTTTGGCTATTTGAAAGTGAAGGTGGTGGATTAAAGAGAATGCAGGGCTGAGGAAGCAGAGTTGTTCTGCCTGTTTCTGTTTAATGGGTGCACTCATCAGAGTACTGCTGCGCTCACAAGCTGCAAGTCACCCAAAGGTCTCCCACCCTCACACCCAACTTAGGATGCCATTTCCCTTGGACTGATTCCTAAATGCCCAGAGTATCTAGAAGTTTTTGTTTACATGTACATCTCACCTCCCTTACTACATACAGTGGAAGATAAAAACACCCTTCTATATTCTTTCACTTGGTGCTGTCAAGACAGAACACTGGGCTTTCTTACTAAAGGGCCTGAGTTTAAAAGGTTTTCTGCCATTTTAACCTCAAGGCATATATGGGGATCACTGTTATTTCTACCCCAACAAGAAGCTTTTTTTCCATTTTATAGCCCCTAGAGCACTTCCCTTTGTCTCCATTCCACACTCCCTGTCCACCCTGCCTGCTTCCCAGGCAACACACTATAATGGCAACGGTCTTGGGAGTGAGAGAATCTGGGTTCCCACTATAATTCAGTCACATATCAGGTTAGGTGACTAAACTTCACAATCTCAGTGTTTTCAAGTGGATATAGAGATTATAATATCTAAACTTCATGGAGGTGTTGTAAGGGCTATATGAAAATATACATTAAGTGCCTAAGCACATAAGGCCTAGCATAAAACACATCCTATAAATGTTAATTCAATTCTCTTCTCATTACCATTCTGATTAAGCCTTACATCCTCTGCACAAGTTTATTTAGTTTCTTTTTTCCCTCTGTCTATGTTGTACCAGGAAAAGGAGAGGAACCTTGAGAAATTAACTTGCCCAGTTCCAACCGAAAGAGTTTTAAAGAAGTACCAAGAGAGGTGGATGGGTGGGGCCAGAGGTGTAACCAAGCAGCATCTGAAAGGGCAGGGAGGAGTCCAGAAACAGTCAGGCTCCCTGCCAGGTTCTCCTGGGTCCCCCTCCAAGTTCCTTCTTTGCAGCTAAGGCTGTGTCTCTGTATCATGCTCTTTTAGTAAGTCATGCTTGCCAACAAGTCTCAAGTCAATGTCTTCAGTATTAAAAAAAGCAAAACAGCACTTATACTCACACACATACTGGGCTGTACAAAGGGCAATGGAGTCCTGAGTTCTAGTCTTGACTCTCCAATTTATTAGTTCTGGACCCTTGTAGGATTATTCTAATTCTCTTACTCAGAGAAACTCTTACTCAAAGTTTCCTCATTTGTAAGACAAAAATAACAATCTGTCTTCACTACAAGACTGAAAGGATCAAATGAAATAATGTATGTGAGAGTACTCTGCACACTATAAAACATGGTTATTGTTATATTATAGGTATACAAAGCAGTTACACAGTCTACGTTTGGCCAGTTTAGGTGTAAGTTTGACTGAAAAAGTCCCCAGCTCTGGAGTACTCTATTCTATGACCCAAGGCTACCTACTTCCAACCCAAGTCCCTCTGTCCCTGGCAGCTGAAAAATTTATATTCTAATTCCACTTGATTCCCTTATCTTAGCAAGGTTTCTTGAACTTCTCTGGCTAAGTGGCTCCATGTCCCCAAAACGGTAAAGACCATGACACCTGATGATCTCTAAGGGCCCTTTTGGCTTGGACATTCTAAGCCTCTCTATCCTATACTCTCAAAGCACTTTGTCTCCCTACTTGAGCAATTTCCACTCTACTTTGCATTATAGCTTTATCTTATATTATCTCCTAAGGAGAGAGCGGAAGGTTGTCTTAAATGAGTTTTATATTCCCCACAGCACTTAACATGGAGCTTTGTACATAGAAAGTACTCAAAAAGTATTGGCTGAATTGATTTATTGCTGATTTCTCATTTTTTGCACTTATTGTCCATACCACACAATAATTATAGACTATCTTCTTATTCTTTTATATTCCTTTTGTAGCTCCATAGGCCTGGCAAAATGTGAAACACATAGTCTATATTTTTTTAAGGACTGGT
Source organism: Delphinapterus leucas (assembly GCF_059928025.1). NCBI lineage: Eukaryota > Metazoa > Chordata > Mammalia > Artiodactyla > Monodontidae > Delphinapterus > Delphinapterus leucas. The sequence continues at coordinate 172,731,611 of NC_143129.1, read as the reverse complement.
GACTGGTTCATTTCTTGATCAAGGTAAAAAAAGCTCAGAGCCAATCAACCTATCCTACCTACGATTTTTAACAACTGCCTCTGGTTACTGACATATATAAACATGACATTTATCAGACTGTCACAGGAAACTGTATAACAGTTATTACACGGATAGAGGCAAATGGAATGCAGGAGTTAAAGGCCCTTTTCTCCCCAGTGACATCAATAATGTGGTAAAAAGGCAAATATGCTGACAGCTAGCCAGACCTGGACTCTAAGCTCATCTCAGGGAGTGTGGTGGGGGGGATCTTCTAAAACGGCTCCCAGGGATGTCCACCTCCTAGTATCCAAGTTCTATGGGGGCTCCTCCCTTTAGTGTGGGCTGGACCTAATGACTTACTTCTAATGAAGAGAATATGGCAAGAGTTATGAGATGTCACTTCTGAGATTAGGTATAAAAGACTGAATTTTTTCTTGTTGCCTCTCTCTTGCTCTCGCCACCTCTTGCTTGCTTTGATGAACCTAGCTGCTATGCTGGAGAGGTCCATGTGGCAAGGAACTGAAGGTGGCCTCCACCCACCAACCGGCAAGGAACTGAGGGCCTCACTCCCATGTCCTGGAGGAACTGAATCTTACCAATGACCACTGAGAGAACTCTGAAGCTGGTCCTTCCCCAGGCACACTGGAAGTGAGCAAGTCCCTCCTGTGAAATTTTTGATGTGATGTTGTGGGTTTTTTTAAATTTAAAAAGCTGTTAACTCTTAAAGATACATACCAAAATGCTTACAGATGATACGTCTGGAATTTGCTTCAAAATAATACAGGAGGGCTTCCCTGGTGGGGCAGTGGTTGAGAATCTGCCTGCCAATGCAGGGGACACGGGTTCGAGCCCTGGTCTGGGAAGATCCCACATGCCGTGGAGCAACTGGGCCCGTGAGCCACAACTGCTGAGCCTGCACGTCTGGAGCCTGTGCTCCGCAACAAGAGAGGCCGCGATAGTGAGAGGCCCATGCATCGTGATGAAGAGTGCCCACCGCTCGCCGCAACTGGAGAAAGCCCTCGCACAGAAACGAAGACCCAACACAGCCAAAAATTAATTAATTAATTTAAAAAAAAAATAATAATACAGATGGGGTTAAGTGAATGAGGGTATAGATGAAACAACATCAGCCATAGTTTATAACTGCTGCAATCGTGTATGGGTACGTGGGAGTTCGTTATGAAGTTTCCTTTCGTTTAAATTTGAAATTCTCTATAACAAAAAGCCTTCTTGCAGGGAGGGATGGGCAAAATCCAAGAACCCAAGGGCCCTTCTAAGTTCCGACGATCTACGATCCCACAACACCTCAAATCCTATGCTCTGACCTTCCCTAGGTTTCCTGAACTGAATATACCATTTCAATCCATGCCAGTGACCTACATTATCACTTTCCCACAAAAACTCTGTTGAGCACCCACATCTGATAAGTTAGTTAAAATAAGATTACTTGGACAATTTGGCCCTAGTAGGTGAAGAGAATCGAGTGATACGATGGCTAATTGCTAGAATGTACTTGGTACAAAGTAGGAGGAACCACCCTAGGGCTTCCTCGTGTAGGAAACCATCACCTGTTGTACTTTATTGTGGCCACCCTTAGGACACACCAGCCTTTGGCCAGTATAGGTATTTTAACATTTCCTCCCTATGCTGTGTACAAACTTAATTTTTTAATCACTTACAGTTTTCTTTCATTATGCCTCAAGTATCTCAATTGGTATGAATGACCTATTTTCTAATTTCCAGTTTTGTTCAGCTAATTAAAAAAGAAAATCTCATGGTCTACAGTTCCACAAGAAAAGAACTTCAACAGGGAAGAAATCATATCTGCTTTTCCTTGTCAGAGTCTCTGATTCTTCGGTTAGAGAATCAATCTTTGACGCTCCTACTAAACAAGAAGATTCACACAATAAAGTGAAATGAGGACAGACAAATGCAAACTCAGTAACTAGTTCCCACACTCTTCCTTGAGGTACATCACCATTGCTACTGCCACATCCCACTTCTATTGTATAAGATGTCCATGCTCTAATCTGTCATGATAACTTCAATCACCCACACAATATTTATATTCTACCCCCTACCCTTCACCCTCTCTTTATGAATAGTCCTGAGATAATACTCTATCTGAGGGGTTTCCAACTCTGGCTAAATATTAGAAAAACCTGGGGACCTTGCAAAACTATCACTACTGTCTGATAACTGACTCAATTTCTATAAGAGGTCAATGATTCGAAAAAGGCAAGGGATGGGGGAGCAGGGAAAGAGGGACCACTCTAGATGTAAAGAAACTTAAGAAACATAACTTAATGTGTGGACTCTGGGTGGATCCTTATTCTAGCAAACTAACTGCAAAGACATTTTTGAGACAATCAAGGGAATTTGATTATGACCTAGGACTTAGATATTAAGGATTTGTTAACATCATTAAATTTCATAATGGCACGGTTATGTGAGAAAATGTCCATATTTAAAGATGCATATTAAAGTATGTGGGGTAAAATTACATGATATCTGGGATTTGCTTTAAAGTTCTTCAACAAATGAAGCAAATGTAGCAAAATCTTGAAAATTATTGAATCTAGATAGATACATACAGGTTCACTGTATTAGCCTCTCCAGCTTTGCGAATGTTTGAAATTTTCATAATAAAAAACTACTTTTTTTAATGCTGACACCTAGGTACAACTATAAAACTCTTTATCAGCTTCTACCAAAGCTGAGCATATGATCCAGCAATCCTATTCCTAGGTATATATCCAACAGAAATGAGTGCCTGTCTACCAAAAAGACATGTACAAGACAGAATGTTCATGGCAGCTTTGTCACATAGCCAAAACTGTCCCAAAAGTCCCATAACAGTAGAATAAATAAATAATTGTGGTACATCCAAACAATGAACTATTACATACTAGATGAATGCATGCAACATGGATGAATACCCAGATATGATACTGAGCAAAAAAATCCAGACCCAAAAAGAGTGCATGCTATCTGATTCTACTTATATGAAACTCAAGAATAGACAAAGCTAATCAATGGAAATAGAAGTCAGAATAAGTGACCACTTGGGCAGCCAGTAACTGATGAGGACGAAGCATGAGGGAGCCTTCTGGAGTTTTGGAAATGTTCTATATTTTGATCCAGAGCATATCTTGATGTGAGTAGCCTTTTGTTTTTTGTTGTTATTTTTTTTTGGCTGCGTTGGGTCTTCATTGCTGCACACAGGCTTCCTCTAGTTGTGGTGAGTGGGGCTACTCTTTGTTGCGGTGCACAGGCTTCTCATTGCAGCGGCTTCTCTTGTTGCAGAACACAGGCTCTAGGTGCAAGGGCTTCAGTAGCTGCGGCACATGAGCTCAGTAGTTGCGGCACACAGGCCCTAGAGCACGCGGGCTTCAGTATGAGGGACGTGGGCTCAGTAGATGAGGCACGTGGGCTCTAGGGCATGCGGGCTTCAGCAGTTGTGGCATGCAGGCTCAGCAGTTGTGGCTCGCAGGCTCTAAAATGCAGGCTCAGTAGTTGCAGCACACAGGCTTAGTTGCTCCACCGCATGTGGGATCTTCCCAGACCAGGGATTGAACCCGTGTCCCCTGCATTGGCAGGTGTATTCTTAACCACTGCACCACCAGGTAAATCCCTGTGACTAGTCTTCACATGACTATTTACACATATAAAAATTCACTGAGTATTTTACTGAAATTTTTGTGTACTTTAGATATATTCAATAACAAACAAACATTAGAGTAAAAATCAGAATCTTACGTACCAGTGTTTTACAAAAGCTCTGTAAGCAATCCTAACGCTAAGAACTTAACGCCAACAGTAAGAACTGTTCTTCTACCTCAACAAACTTCTACCTACCAAGACTCCCAGGTCTTGGACTTCCCTGGTGTTCTAGTGGCTAAGACTCCACACTCCCAATGCAGGGGGCCCACATTCCCAATGCAGGGGGCCCACGTTCCATCCCTGGTCAGGAAACTAGATCCCACATGCCGCAACTAAGGGTTCGCATGCCGCAACTAAAGACCCCACATGCCGCAACTAAAGACCCTGCCTGCCGCAACCAAAAGATACCTCATGTCGCAACTAATGATCCCGCATGCCACAACTAAAGACCCTGCACATGGCAACGAAGATCCCGCGTTGGGCAACTAAGACCCAGTACAGCCAAATAAATAAATAAATATTAAAAAAAAAAAAAAAGACTCGCAGGTCTTCCTACTTCCACTGCAATAGTAACTGTGAAACAAGGTAATAAAAACAGACGCTTGGAAAGATGGTGGTGCGGGGAGTAAGGCGAGAGGCACCTCTTAGAAGAGTAAGAATTCAGGACAAGGGAGGAAAACTGAGGTCAGTGCTGATGGAGCTAAGAACATAGCTGAAAGAGACAGTGAGTATGACAACTCAGATTCTAGTTCTAGCTTATGACTGGCTAGCTATGGGCTTGGCCTTAGGCAAACTGCTTCTTTTCTCCAGACCCCACTAAGATTTATTACAGTTTTTAAACAGTCTGGAGAGGTAAGTGAGAGGAATCAAGTAAAAACAAGCCCTTTTGAAGGACCCTAGGTTTATCTCTAGCATAGCACTTACCATTCTGTACTATAATTATCTACTGGTTTATCTCTTCCCACCAAACCTAGAGCTCTTAAAAGGCCAGGATTATGTATATCATCTCTGAATCCAAGCACATGCATAGAACTTGGCACATAATAATAACTCAGTAAATGTTCAATAGCTAAATAGCTGAAAACTATGAGTGCCTATACTTATGTTCTTATAAGTACAGATACACTTATATAGACTTATAAGAAAGAATGATTCATTTCCCACATATACACCCCTTTCAAATAACACTGAATGATATTATTTTCCTTACTGATACCAACTAAAGGGAGTCCAGATTCTAAAATACCCAGAATCATCAGAAAGGCTCCCTAGTGTTGTCCTACCAGAAGGCCTCAAAAGTCTATGCCTCCTCCTCCCCAAATAACATACCTCCTAATAATATCTAATGCTTATACATTATTACATAGTTCAAAGTACTTGCAGTCCCATAATCTCAATTAATCCTCATAACAAGTCTATAAGGAGGTATTATCAAATCCATTTTATATAATGAGCAAACTGAGGCTCATATTTTAAATAATTTGCTGACCTAAGGTAAACTGAAATTAACTAAAGGAGGGCTTTCAATATGTACCCTCTTTCTTCGGAGCCCAGAGGGAGGAGAAACAGGAACATCACTACCTCTGCTCCCCTGGCCTCCCCAAGTGAGATGGATCAGTCCACTAGCTGCTTTTGCTTTATTGAGCTGACTACCTCTTAAATTTTCCTTGTCTCTGTGAGAATCAGTTATACGATTTTTATGTTAAGCAAAAAATAAGTCCAGCCCAAGTAGAAAAACCCCAAGTCTACAAACAGCCACACTCAAAAGCTTCTAGCTGACATCCTTGTGTATAAAGCTAAAGAAATAAGAGAAAAACTTGCTCCAGCAGGGAGGTATAAACCCTACTAACCAAACGGCCCTACAGTACTCAGGCAGTTATGCACAACTGATTTAGTTTGTACTTGCTTTTATATTTTCTTCAATAATTTGTACTGTCTATTGTTTTCTCCTCACCATTGCAAATTCTTCAAGGGCAAAGGTCACATCTTCCAGTTAAGACGGTCCATCTCCTATATAAACGAGCATACTGTACCCAAACTAAAACTGGACCATGTTTTTCTGACCCTGTAATTTATATAAACTGTCTTTCCCAAAATTAAAAATTTAAATACTTTTTTAATTTAAGTACTTAAGTTATTAAATACTTTAATTAACAAGCTGACATTCTTCAAAAGAATAACATATATAAAATCTAGAGTCTCTAAGAAACAAACACCAAAGAACACAGCATCTACAATAATGGCAGGCACACATTTGAGTGGGAACTCAATAAAGGTGAACTGTGTGAATGATAACTGAGAGCTCAAAATCCATTAAAAATCACTTAAAGCAGAATGAAGTAACCAGGAACCAAGAGAAATGGATAGAGAATGCCAAATTAATTGGAAAAACAGCAAGTCAGACTCTAAGGCAGTACCACCCAAAGTCATGCTTGGGGTCCCACAAGGGAACACTGGATCTAAGCACTGCATTACACCCACAGCAGAGATCTATAGCCCAAGTGCAAGCATTCGGGTAATTACTCCCCACTACCACTGCCCTGAGGTCCAGGCACAGGACTGCAGGAGTTAAACCAGGCAACACTAAAAGTGAGGAGGAAATTAGCATGCCACCTGACACTTTTCAGGCACAGCCTAAGCCGATTGGTTTAGGTTACAAACACAACTGCAAGATTCCACTACACTGATGAAACTACTCTTTTTCTGCAAACTAAAAATAACCTATTTATCAAATCCGGAGCATTCCTCAAGTATTTTTGCCCTGTCAGCTACCCGAAGTTCCATTTCCTCAAATCCTTCATTTAATCTACAGTGTTTTATTGGATCCAAGTCTCCCCATGTCCCTCAGCTTCCCCCTTCATCCTAATCCTGTGACTACTGCAAGAGACAAAAACCCTTTCCTAACTCGAGCGTTTTAAGTTTCTTTTCTAATAATAAGCATGTACAAAGCTTGTGGCTCCTGCCTTGTGTAGAGCCGCAAATGGATGATGGGCTGAGCTGCAGCAAAGAATAATGAAAAGCAAAGAAGAAATGAAGGACAAGACAGGGCATGATCAGGAAGTTGGCTAAATGCTTTTCATTCAGGCAGGAATAGAAGGAACCCCACCCACTTAGAAGAATAAAGCATAAGGGTGAATGGTTTCCAATACAGAGCAGACTGTATTTTACCACCTTACAACATAACAATCAAGCCTGCTCTGGGGACAGATAAATACCCAAAGAGCTCTGAGTATCCCACAAGAATCACTAGTCTGTCCTAGGGTTGAAGTGACATGTTCAGGGGAAACAAGCTTCCATAATTTAAGCCAAACAAGTCAGGCATAAACTGCAGATTTTCTAGTCATAAAGTGCTGAGACAGGTGCTCAAATCATCAGCAGTTCTCCTCCTCTCAGGCCCTAGGGTAAACTAACGCTCCTTCTCCAAAGGTGGAAACTAACATGGACTTTGAACTTCCTTTTGGCCCCTTGTTCCCTGCAGTAGCCTCAGGAGAATGCCACAATACTCTGCCACCCTATATAGATGTAACAAAGCATTTGCTATTGTAAAACAGTTACTTGGGATATACATAATGTACTTCCCACAGATCCAACTTTCAAGTCTTCTCTCACCCCTATTTTTATCCTTTTATCTCTTTAAAACAAAACAAAACAAAAACTGGCTTATCTATAAAATCCACACTCTCAGAAACATTCCTCCTGAAAAAAGAAAACTTTAGCCTGCTACCACCCAAGGTGCACTGTGGTAAAGTTCCAGTGCAGAATCTATGCTGTGTATCAAAGCAAACTGCAAGTTGTGGTCCTTCCAGGATTCATGAAATCAAAGAATATCAAAGCTGGAAAAATCCTTGGGGGTCAATTATCCAGTCCTAATTTTCATTTTATTTTTTATTTTTTTGGCCACACCTCGCAGCTTATGGGATCTTAGTTCCCCAACCAGAAATCGAACCCATGCCCCCTGCAGTAGAAGTGCAGAGTCCTAACCACTGGACCACCAGGGAATTCCCCAATTTTCATTTTAATGATGGGGAAAATATGACCAGAAGAGAGGAAATGGAAGCTTGGAGCAAAACTGAACCTAAGACCTAGGTATCCAGACTCCCAACTCAGGCCTCTTATGCCACACCATACCTCTGCAGAAGACTGAGTTTACGGGAGTCAAGTAGCTAAGGAAAAGGGAGGAAGAAGAAAGGAAAAAAAGGTACCAAGCAAAGAGACCAATTCTTTGTGAATTCCCCTCCTCTGTTACTGGAGGAGGAGAATTCAGGGGACCAGTTACTGCTCCTCCAAATGCCTTAACTTTGAGAGTTTGTCTCTTAGGGACTTCCCTGGTGGCGCAGTGGTTGGGAATCAGCCTGCTAATGTCAGGGACACAGGTTCAAGCCCTGGTCCAGGAAGATCCCACATGCCGCAGAGCAACTGAGCCCGTGTACCACAACTACCGAGCCTGCGCTCTAGAGCCCGTGAGCCACAACTACTGAGCCCACGAGCCACAACTACTGAAGCCCACGTGCCTAGAGCCCATGCTCCACAACAAGGGAAGCCACTGCAATGAAAAGCTTGCACACTGCAACGAAGAGTAGCCCCTACTCGCCGCAACTAGAGAAAGCTTGCACGCAGCTTCTAGCAAGACCCAAAGCAGACAAAAATAAATAAATTAAATAAAATAAAGAGCTTGTCTCTTAAACATTACATAATTTTTACTAAAAACAAGATACAAATTGCCACTCACACCCTAATGGAGCCTCCCAATCACTGGACAGGCAAAATCAAAATCAACCAAATACTAGGATGGAACGACTACAAGAACCCTTAAATAGAAAGATGGCATCCTTTGGGGGAAGAGGGCACATTTTTAAAAGACGACTCAATTGTATGACACCACTGAAAGAAGCCACATTATCAGATCATATTCTGTATCTAGGCCTTAGAGAAAATTTCAGTTCTCTGAATCTTTTTCTTTAACAGTAAAATGAAAAGTATAGACTTTCATTCATTCAAAGACCCTTTCAAGTTCTAAAAGGCTCAACCTCTTTCCAAGAGGCCCCTACTAAAGGAAGACACTAGCCATAACAGTACCCAAAAGGCAAGGTACAAAATTCTTAAGCCTGACCACGGGCCTGGAGATGGGTCCTGGCGGATGGGCTTCCAAGCTACCAGTCTTCCCAGCTACCAGTCTTCCCACAACCTGACAATGAACATCAGTGGTATCACTAAAATTAAACATGGGGGAAACAGTGCACACTTTCTTCTACACTGTGCCCACTAGAATGTTGGCTGTGATGCCTCTTTAGGAACTGGTTTGACCATCTACAGATGGTTAAATTTGCCATTGTTGATTGTTTCCATCCCCTCCCTTGAAATCAAACTGAATATTTACTGAGTGTCTACTATTAAACATATTAAATACTTTCTCAATATCCTCATTCTGTTTGTTTTTTCTTTCATTTAGCATCTTGCATGTTAGAGATTTAAAGAGCTATGAAAGAAATAAAAAACTTTAATCACAAAAAACTAGAATTTTCAATTAACAGAAAATGAAAACACTACTGAGCGTAAGCAAGCTTTGTCCTAAATCATATCAGTCTATATAGCCAGCGCAGTGTTCTTGTTCAGTGGTTGCTCCTTCCCAGGGATGTGGCTGATGGTGAAAATGCAAAATAATGTAAGCAAAGAGGATAAGAGCTTCATTTTCTGCTGTCACATCAACACATCTTAATGAGGAAGCTGTAGTATATCAGAGATTAAAGCCAAGAACTAAATCAAGGCAAAAGGAAACGCAAGCTCCAGCATAGATTATGAAAAGTAATGAATCTTAAAAAAGCAGGAGATTAGCATGCCCACCCACTAAGCCTGAAATGAAGATGATTTCTATCAGCAAGATAACAAACAGTAATTTTCAAACCTCAGTATGGATATGGAATTACTTGTTAAAATCACAAATTCCCAGTTACCATCCACAAATATTCTGGTTAATTGGACCTGTTGTGCACATCAGTTTGCATTTGTATTCTGATACAGATGGCCCAAACACTATACTTTTAAAAATACTATAAGGGGGAAAAAAATTGTTAGGTCTCCTAGACACCTAAATGTACATTTTCTGGAGCGGTGTAATCTACAGTATGTATTCCAAAGATGGCATGCAGAACGATTTTCAACAGAACTAGACCTACTCCTTTCCCTTCAGTAGACACTTGAGAATTAATATGGGCTGATTTCAATCACTTAACAAGGTAATCCTCCCTTTCACCTTCTAAAGCAACTTCTCAAGTCAGAGCTATCTCCACTCCTTATACCAAAGAGCCTTGCTCCTTATCTTAGAGGGTCACTCGCTGGCTTCATTCTGAAACCTCTCAGATAAGTCTTCTGTGTCATCCTACCTAAAGAGAGAGCCTATCTAAAAGTAGGCACCCCTTCTCTAACTTGCTACTTGTTTCTCCTGCTTTATTTCTCTTCATGGTACTTAGCATTACCTGAGATTCATTGTATTTTATATTTAATATTTATTTACCCTCTCCCTCACTGGAATGTAAGTTCTATTAGAAAATGGGGGGGGGGGATGCGTGGGGAAGACTTCCCTGGTGATCCAGTAGTTAAGAGTTCACCTTCCAATGCAGGGGGTGTGGGTTCAATCCCTGGTTGAGGAGCTAAGATCCCACATGCCTGGCGTCCAAAAAACCGAAACGTAACACAGAAGCAATATTGTAACAAATTCAATAAAGACTTTAAAAAAAATGGTCCACATCAAAAAAAACTTTTTTTAAAGAAAACAGGGTCCTGAACCCCGCTACCATTGTATTCCTAGCACCGTAACAGTGCCTAGCATACAGTAGGTACTCGATAAATGTTTATAAATGAATAAAGCACCATTTCAGAAAACAAAGCAAGGGCTTCCCTGGTGGCGCAGGGGCTTCCCTGGTGGCACAGTGGTTAAGGATCCGCCTGCCAATGCAAGGGACATGGGTTCGAACCCTGGTCCGGAAAGATCCCACACGGCGCGGAGCGACTAAGCCCGTGCGCCACAACTACTGATACTGCGCTCTAGAGCCCGCGAGCCACAACTACTGAAGCCTGTGCTCCACAACAAGAGAAGCCACTGCAATGAGAAGCCCGCGCACCGCAACGAAGAGTAGCCCCCGCTCTCTGCAAGTAGGGAAAGCCCGCGCGCAGCAACGAAGACCCAACGTAGCAAAAAATATAAATAGATAAAATTAAAAAAAAAAAAAAAGAAAGAAAACGAAGCAGGCTCTTGGTCTTTCATCCTATTCAGTTTACCAGCTATACTTACTGTCATAGGACTTTACACCCTAGTTGGTAATTCTGCTTCCTTTTGATGGTTACATCATTCAGAAAATTAAATCTAGGCATCAGCCCAGGGAGGCTCCCCGCCACATGACTTTCACTACCCTATGGTAATGTGAGATATTTTTCCAACTAAACTACAACAGAATTTTAAAGGTCTAGCCTACAGATGTTTCCAAATGACTTACACTCCTTGGGAATGACTTGGCTTCTATTATATGAGAAGTCAAATGCAACGTTGGCAAACACCAATGTGAGAGCTGCAAGTTTCAACAAAAGCAGAACATAGTATGTTGGCAGCCAAAATCACCTCACTCTATTCTACATTAGGTCAGCCAAACACTTTCTGTCAAAACTCTGCTCTCGGGGCTTCCCTGGTGGCGCAGTGGTTGAGAGTCCACCTGCCGATGCAAGGGACGCAGGTTCGTGCCCCGGTCTGGGAAGATCCCACATGCCGAGGACCGGCTGGGCCCGTGAGCCATGGCCGCTGAGGCTGCACGTCTGGAGCCTGTGCTCTGCAACGGGAGAGGCCACAACAGTGAGAGGCCCAAGTACCGCAAAAAAGAAAAAAAAAAAACTCAGCTCTCACCACACACACTTGTCTATTCATTCGTTATGGGAAATAATATCCTATAAAGCACGTACTTTACATGCTTTATAAACATCACCGTAATCCTCAAAACAGTCCTACAAAATAGGTATTATTATCCTCATTTTATAGATTAGGAAATTGAAACTCTGAGAAGTTAAGCAATTGCAACTAATAAATAAGTAGCAGGCTGGGATTTGAATGCAGGTCTACTTGACTTTAAATTCTTGCTTTTTTCATGGTAACACTTTCATTCTTAAGTCTTCCCCCTCTGCCCCGCCTCACCCCAAACATCTCCCTCCCCCTGCACTAAGCCTGGCACATAAAAGACATTTGATAAATGTTTGCTGAATCCATGAGAGTTAAATGGGATATTTTAATTCAAACTCAAGAAACCACCTAAGATCAAATTCTTCAGTCCTTCAGTTTTTAAAAACAAAAAAATCAAGTTCATTCAACTCCTTATGAATAATAAAAAGTAATGGAAAATATAGCTTTTTCAGTTTAAAAAATACTGGGTTTATTCCAAAATGGAACTTATCAAAACATAATTCATTACTATGGAGACCTGAATATAAAGCAAGTGAAATCACAGAAGCAGTGTTGTTTAGTACGCTAAGAGGTGGATATGAAGGAAAATCTGAGTTCAAGTTTCAACTACAAAGTAGTGACAAATGCTCTCGTCCCTGCACCTAACAATGGTGCCCTAAAATTCAAACGTGTTAATGCCTATAGAAACACTTCAAAAACTGTAAACTGCTATACAAAGATAATTATTAGTATAATTTGAACCTTGATGACAGAATAAACACCTGATATAAGTAAGACTCTTAACCTCTAAGGCCAGCATTATTAAAAGTCCCACTATATCTCGAGCTTGGAAAGAGGTAAATGTCCTAAACTCTAACTAATTTATCCTTAATAAAGAAAGGTTGTGGCTTACCCATTATCAATCTTCTTATGTCTAAGTCTTATCTCTCCAACTGCAATATTAAGTCTCTTGATGACAGAGAACTAGGATATAAACATCAATATCTTGCTTTGCTTGAGGACCAACAGTGACCTCACCACAGTGCATTGGGATATGGGGAGAGACAGGTTCCTTTATATCCAAATAATACTTCCCTCCTTCAGGCTAAGAAACAGCAGTTGTCAGATCTATAAAATGGGGTGGAAAAAAAAGAGTCCAGACAATTTCTTCCAGTTATAAAAGCTGTAATTCTTAGGGACAGCTGATAAACACTATCAGCGTAAGCCTATATACTGGCTTAGTCCTCCGTAAGCTAAAGAGAAAATAAGCGAGTAAAGACTTTCAATAATCTTAAATAAAAGACTACAGCGGTGATCCTAATTAATGCCATAAAGTACATTTATCTGTGACATTGCTGAGATTGGTCAGGAATGGTAAAAATCTTTTTAAAGCCAGTGGGGCTTGGGTAGGTGATAGGGGGAGAGGGAGAAAAAGAGGGAGAGGGAGGGAGGGAGAAAGAGAGAGGGAATGAATTAGTTAAGGAGCTATTGGGATTGTGTGCATGTGTATGTGGTTGTATCTTTTTTAAAACAATCTTTATTTCCAACAATCCATTTCTTTTTTTTTTAATATTTATTTGGTTGCCCTGGGTCTTAGTTGTGGCATGCAGGATCTTCGTTGTGGCATGTGGGATCTTCGTTGCGGCATGTGGGATCTTTAGCTGTGGCATGTGGGCTCTTAGTTGTGGCATGCAGGATCTACTTCCCTGACCAGGGATCCAACCCGGGCCACCTGCACTGGGAGCGCAGAGTCTTAACCACTGGAGCACCAGGGAAGTCCCCTGTGGTTGCATTTTAAATAATGAACAAGATAGGAAAATCTCATCATTAGGCTCACTATCCTCTTATTTGCAGCCCTCAGACATAAATGACCATTGCTCTATCAGGATCCAGAATATCAAGATGACAATGAGACTTGGAATCTTGCAACACATTATAACATCAGCATAGCCTTCCTACAGTTTCAACATTTCCCCCAACCCGCCTCTCAACAAAATCCTCCAACTATTCACCACCTACTAGTGATACAAATCCCACCCCGTCAAACTTGCCTAAGGAAATAAGATCACTTATAAGAATCTTTTTTTCCCGGTTCATTCATTTTCTGCATGTTTTTGTATCTATGTACAAACCATGTACCAGAATCACAACTCAATTTTACATCTGCAAGTGATCAAGGCTGTTAGAATTTCAAAGAATACAAGTGAACACAGTAGACAATAAATATTAGTTGAATAAACAGTTAGCATACAAGTGACTAATGCACAAATCAGATTTGTGAGGCGCGCCCACTACAACTACAGACTACAGTCTAAATTCCCTAGTCTGTTACTCAAGGCATGCCAGCCATTATCTTTTTCCTTCCCGGACAGACCTACTCATTATTTCCTGAGGACAAAGTCCTTCACGTTTTACCTTTACTCAGGTATTTCCCCTGCCTAGAATGATCTCCATCTCATCAAATCTATTCAAGAAAACAGTTCAGTGCCATCTCCTCTACGGTGCAGGCCTTCCACACCCACTGCAGGTTAACTCCTCCCTTCTGGGGCACCTTCTGCTGTTTAGCATATACTATATGACAGATGTATTGTCGTCTTTTTCTTTTTAATTTATTTATTTTTATTTATTTATTTTTGGCTGGATTGGGTCTTCGTTGCTGCACCTGGGCTTTTCTCTAGTTGCGGTGAGCGGGGGCTACTCTTCGTTGCCGTGCGCATGCTTCTCATTGCGGTGGCTTCTCTTGTTGCGGAGCACAGGCTCTAGGGCACGTGGGCTTCAGTAGTTGTGGCACGTGGGCTCAGTAGTTGTGGCTCGCGGGCTCTAGAGTGCAGGCTCAGTAGTTGTGGCGCACAGGCTTAGTTGCTCCAGAGTGTGGGATCTTCCCGGACCAGGGACTGAACCCGTGTTCCATGCATTGGCAGGTGGATTCTTAACCACTGCGCCACCAGGGAAGTCCCGTATTGTCCTCTTATACAATGCACTCATAGACATATTTTTTGCATTTACACCATATGACTCCAACTACAATGCAAAATTCTTCAAAGACGTAGTGTGGACTTATTGTTTCTTTGTATTTCCACTAGTACAATATTATGAATATAACAGTTTTTCAATAAAAATCTGTTTAAGGAAAACAGCAAAAAAAGGAAAGGGGAGGGCAGTATCCTCAGGATATATCAAGTTAATATTAAAATCAAGTCGTTATCAATGACCTGAATCCTTCAGTTGTTTTACATAGTACAATTTGTATTTCTCAATGGTTTCCCATCACCTGAAATAAAAAGCCTGGGACTTCCCTGGTGGTACAGTGGTTAAGAATCCACCTGCTAATGCAGGGGACACGGGTTCGATCCCTCGTCCAGGAAGATCCCACATGCCGCAGAGCAACGAAGCCCATGCACCACAACTACTGAGCCTGCGCTCTAGAGCCCACGAGCCACAACTACTGAGCCCACACACCGCAACTACTGAAGCCCGCGCACCTAGAGCCCGTGCTCCGCAACAAGAGAAGCCACCGCAATGAGAAGCCTGTGCACCGTAACGAAGAGTAGCCCTCACTCACTGCAACTAGAGAAAGGCCACACGCAGCAACAAAGACCCAACGCAGCCAAAAAATTAAAATTAAAAAAACAAAAACCTTACACAATCTGGTCACTGCCTTCCTCTCTTACTTCATCTCCTATCATATTCTTTTACCACTCTCTCTGATCCCTTTTTTTTTTTTTTGATCCCTCTCTTTGCTCCATACACACTGGCCTCCTTGAGTTCTCACAAAGGCCAGCTCAGTCACAACCTTAGGATCTTTGTACTTGCAGCTTCCTCTGCCTTCTCCCAGATCTTCCCATGGCTGCTGCCTCCTCCTAATTCTAGTCACAGTTCAAATGTCACTTCCTCAGGATGCCTTCCTGACAATCCCAGCTAAAGGTATACTCCTCTCCTCCTATTACTCCCTACTGTATCAAACTGTTTTATTTTCCTTTATATCTATCTGAAATTATTTTGTTGATATAGGTCTACTGTTTATTTCTTCCAACTAGTCTGTAAGCTCCATGAAGGCAAGAATTTTGTTCACCACTGTATCCCAGTGCCTAAAACACTACCTGGCATGTAGGGAACAGTCAATAAATATTTATCAGGACAACAATGGGGACTTCCCTGGTGGTCTAGTGGGTAAGACTCCACACTCCCAATACAAGGGGCCCGGGTTCAATCCCTGGTTGGAGAACTAGATCCTGCATGCATGCTGCAACTAAGAAGTCCGCATGCCACAACTAAAGATCCCACGTGCCACAACTAAGACCCGGTGCAGCCAAATAAAAAATAAATAAATAAATAAATTTTTTAAATGAGTTTGTTTCCTCTCAGCTAATGCTGTAGGTTCTCCTCAAGAGCATAAATACTGTTTTCTACCCCTTTACCTCCTGCAGCACCTAGCAGACTAAATGCACTAAATCACTCAATAAATCATCAAGTATAGTGTTTTCTGGCACACCCTTCCAGTTACATCTTTAATTAAGTCAACAAATATTAAGTACCTATTATGAGCCAGGCACTAGGCTAGGCATCATTCTAATTTCTTACTTTTTTTATTTATCATGTTCATCAATGATATTCTGAAAGGTCCAACACTTGATCACAAGCTAAGGAAGGCCTGAACCCCCTCTGCACAGTCAGGTGACCTCATTTTATTGACCAATGAAATGCAACTAATTGCAGCTACCTGCAGGGCACCATTCAAACTTAGTACAGTCATTCCAAGACCATCACCCACCCTCTGGATACCAAAATCTGCCAGTGCTCAAGTCTCTTATATAAAAGGCATAGTATTTGCATATCATCTACACACATCCTCCCATATACTTTTTTTTTTTGGCTGCGCCAGGTCTTAGTTGCGGCATGCAGGATCTTTCATTGCAGGGCACGGGCTTCTCTCTAGCTGTGGTGCTCAGGCCCCAAGAGCGCGTGGGCTCAGTAGTTGTGGCCTGTGAGCTTAGTTGCCCCGAGGCATGTGGGATCTTAGTTCCCCGACCTGGAATCAAACCCATGTCCCCTGCATTGGAAGATGGATTCTTAACCACTGGACCACCAGGGAAGTCTCCCATATACTTTAAATCATCTCTAGATCACTTATAATCCCTAATACAGTGTAAATGCTATGTAAACACAGTGTCTAGATCACTTATAATCCCTAAAACAGTGTAAATGCTATGTAAACACAATGTAAATGCTATGTAGATAGTTGCCTCATGCATGGCAAATTCACGTTTTGCTTCCTGGAACTTTCTGGAAGTTTTTTCCCCAAATATTTTCCACTTGTGGTTGATTGAAGTTGCAGATGCAGAAGGCCAATTGTAGTTATTTTTTATGTCAGAGATCACATATTATTCAATTATATATCAATCTCTCATCTATTACTGTTCTTCAAGAGAATATCTCTCAAAAAACAACTGTACTGGGACTTCCCTGGTGATCCAGGGATTAAGACTCCATGCTTCCAAGGCAGGGAGCGTGGGTTAGATCTCTGGCTGGAGAACTAAGATCCCACATGCCGCATGGCACAGCCAAAACAACAAACAAACAAACAAACAAAACAAACAAAAAAAACTATACTGTTGGAGAGGATGTAGAGAAAAGGGAACCCTTGTACACTGTTGATGGGAATGTAAATTGGTGCAACCACTATGGAAAACAGTATGGAGGTTCCTTTAAAAATAAAAATAGGGCTTCTCTGGTGGCGCAGCGGTTGAGAGTCCGCCTGCCGATGCAAGGAACACAGGTTCATGCCCCAGTCCGGGAAGATCCCACATGCCGCGGAGCGGCTGGGCCCGTGAGCCATGGCCGCTGAGCCTGCGCGTCCGGAGCCCGTGCTCCACAACAGGAGAGGCAACAACAGTGAGAGGCCCACGTACCACAAAAAATAAAATAAAATAAAATAAAAATAAAAATAGAATTACCACATGATCCAGCAATTCCACTTCTGGGTATGTATCTGGAAAAAACAAAAATACTGAAAGGATACATGCACCCCAATGTTTTTGTTTGTTTGTTTTGTAATTAGTGGTTTAGTATTTTTTTTAAAAGTAAATTTATTTATTTATTTTTGGCTGTGTTGGGTCTTCGTTGCTGCGCACGGGCTTTCTCTAGTTGCGACGAATGGGGGCTACTCTTCGTTGCAGTGCGTGGGCTTCTCATTGCGGTGGCTTCTCTTATTGCAAAGCACAGGCTCTAGGCGTGCAGGCTTCAGTAGCTGTGGCACACTGGCTCAGTAGTTGTGGCTCGTGGGCTCTAGAGCGCAGGCTCAGCAGGTGTGGCGCACGGGCTCAGTTGCTCCGCGGCATGTGGTATCTTCCTGGAGCAGAGCTCAAACCTGTGTCTCCTGCATTGGCAGGCAGATTCTTAACCTCTGTGCCACCAGGGAAGCCCCCTATCTTGCACTTTGAATGGATCTTTTACCCAAGCATGGTCTTATAAAATCATGCATTGGTCATTTGGAAAATACTGGTTCACTAAGTTGACAGATATGCAGATCTTCTAAATGTTGACACATTTCATTGTACAATATCAAAAAATCACTTTTATTAATATCATCAATCTCATCAAAAAAGACTAAGTACTGGGAAGCTGCCAAGCTCACAGTGGCAAATAAAGTTATGCAAATTCTAATTTTTGCTTGAAAGTTCTAATCCTATCATTGGCAACAGATACTGTCAGTTGTTTTCCCTGAAGTAACAAGCTTCATTTCATTCATTTCCGAAAAAATGTCTGCCAAATACCCAAATCCGCATAACCAGTTTATCTGTCGATCATTATTTCAAGTAAAAAATGATGATTCATGAAAAAAGAGGTTAGCTCAGCTTGCAACTCAAACACTCATACTAGTGTTTTTCCTCAAATAACCACTCTACCTTGATATGCAAAGAAGTACTTCATAGAACTTGCCATTTCATCACACAGAATATTGAAAGATGTGTACTCAAGATTCAAGATTTAATAAAACTAATAATTTTTACTGCTTTATCAAGGACATTCTTAAGTAAAACTGGCATTTCTGTTTTACTGCAAGTGTGTTGCAAACACAATTATTACTAATGCAATTTGATACCGTTATGTTGATTTGTGCTAATACACCAGCAGCTTAATCCCCATTGATTGCTTTTATATCATCAGCACAAATGTCACCACAGTGAAAAAGGCAAATGATGTCTTAGTATTATTATGAAAATAGTTTCACTTTGCAAATCCCCTTAAAGGGTCTTGGGTACCCCTGGCAATCTGTGAATAACCCTTTGAGAACCACTGATGTAGGTGAAAGATATATGAGTACTCATAATACTACTTACTCAACTCTTCAGTAGGTTTAGAATTTCAAAAAAAATAATAACTGAAGAAGAAAAAAAGAAACCATAAAAATTCTCAACTGTTTTGAAGAGCAAAAGAAAATACCTACCCCAATATTAATGAATACATGGCACTGCAGTGTTCCTTTGAAAAACAAAGAACGGTAGTGGAATTAGCTGTCAGGCTTTATTAACCAATGAAGGCTCAATATAAAATTTCAACTCCCTGGGTTTATTTCAAAAGAATCCATGTAGCAAGGAACTATCACTGACAAAACAAATACAGATCCATGTTTTGGGCTAAATATATTTTGGAATTCAGAATTTTTTAGATTTTGGAAAGATAATACAATAGGGACCAGGGCAGCACCCAGTAGATAGACACACTAATATTTTTACAGTTAAATAATCATACTAAGTAGGATAAATAAAATTATAAATAGCTTCAATTTAGTTCAGGTCAGGTTTTGCCATGAAGTGGATTATGTTTTTCATTTTTAATTATTTTTTGGTTTTTGAAATTGCATATTTCAAAAGAACTGTGGGCTCCTTGGGAATATGCTACACTTCTATTCAAATAATTTCATCAGCCTATCCTCATACCCATTTATTGGAGAGGGGGGTTAGGTAGAGGCTTTTGAGATTTTCAAGAAAGTTTTATTTGTGATTCTAATGTAGTTGCATATTCCATTGAAGATTTGGAAAAATCACAGTAACAGGAACAGGTGGTTAGGAAGAGGCACAGTGCCAATATAAAATCATTTTCATCAGGAGTCAAAGTAACCAGAAAGAACATAGCTTGAGAAACTGTAACCAGTGGTCTTGGATTGGAATTGTTATAATAAATCACAGGTAGCCACTTTAAGACCTTAGAGCCATAAGTAACTCTCTAAGGCTGAAAACAGGCCCTTGAAGGAAGGAAAGATGATTAAAAATTAAAACTATGCATCCATTTACACCTAAAGTATGTAACAAATATGCTAGTTCTACTTGAGGCTACAAATTAGTTAGGAATCAGAATTCGGAGACAAATTATTGTTGCCCTTAGTTGAAACACTAGCAAATTCCTGATACTACACCTCAATTCTCTTCTCAATTCTGCCACTAACTAGTTACACAGCCTGAGCCAGGATCATAGTAAATACCCAGCAAATGGGACGTTAAATCCATGAACCTAACTTTTTTGAACCTCTAATTCATCTGTTATAGAGAACACTGGATTAAAAGATCTCTGAAGGTCTTTTTTAAGCTATAAATTCTTTAACAAAACCCAGGTTTATTAATATGACTGGAGGTGGTCAGAATTAATTATGACTAGTTTAAAAAAAAAAAAAGAGGGTCCTTGATCAAAGAGAAAAAAAAAACCCACAAAGTTTTCCCCCAAAGGTAAGAGCATGCAGAAGGGTTCTGTGTTAACAAATAAGATAGAGGGGAGATCAACTTGATGGAATAGGAGGCTCACCTCCCCCAATGAAAACATCAAAAATATACCCACATGTGGAGCAAGTCTCACTGAAAACAAACTGGAAACTGGCAGGAAGCAACTATTACCACAATAAACAGTGAAGGGATAAACATGAAGATATAAAATATGACAGTAAAAACACAAAATATGGGGACTTCCCTGGCGGTCCAGTGGTTAAGACCCGCACTTCCAACACAGAGGGCGCGAGTTCGATCCCTGGTTGGGGAACTAAGATCCCACATGCCGTGCAGTGAAGCCAAAAAACAAATTAAAAAATAAAATAAAATAAAATAAAAAAAAAACCATGGGAGAAGGGAGTAAAAAAATGTAGATCTTTTTAGGAACAAGTGAGATGGAGTATAATCTGACTTATAATGCATGTGCCCCCAACAAGGTCCTAATGTAGAGCACAGGGAACTACACTCAATATCTTGTGATAAACCATAATGGAAAAGAATGTAAAAAAAGAATGTCTATCTGTGTATAACTGAGTCACTTCGCTGTACAGCAGAGATTGGCACAGCACTGTAAATCAACTATATTTCAATAAAAATAAAAATAGATAACCAACAAGGACCTACTGTACAGCACAGGGAACTCTACTCAGTATTATGTAACAACCTAAATAGGGAAAGAATTTGAAAAACAATAGATACATGTATATGTATAACTGAATCACTTTGCTGTACACCTGAAACTACATAACACTGCTAATCAACTATTCTCCAAAATAAAATAAAAAATTTTTTACAAAAAGGATACGTGTTGCCCACAAGGAACTTGCCAACTCAAACAACTTTAGTGGTGACCTTAAAGACTGTCTAGTCCAAATCACTTTACAGAAGAGAAAACTGAGACCCTGAAAAATGACACGATATGCTCAAGCTCATACTACCTGGGTGTGGCAATGCTAGGATGAAAACCCAAAATTCCCCAGTTCCCAGTCAAATGTTCGCTACCTTTCCTGTAACCCAAGGCTTCTAGAACTGCCTAACTGCAGTGCTACCTGTAGTAAAGTATAGCAATCACTTCAATCAATATATGCTCTTTCAGGACCTCTAGTTCTACTATATCATATATATGTATTGAGGTGGGCAACGAATTCTAGGCAAATAGGTCCAAAAACTCACAGAAAATATTTGCAAATCATATGTCTGATAAGAGACTAGTATCCAAAATATAGAAAGAACTCTTATAATTCAACAATTGAAAGACAACCTATTGGAATTCCCTGGCAGTCCAGTGGTTAGGACTCGGCGCTCTCACTGCCAAGGGCCTGGGTTCAGTCCCTGGTTGGGGAACTAAAATCCCACAAGCCGTGCGGGGTGGCCAAAAAAAAAAAGAAAAAAGAAAAAAAAGACAACCTATTAAAAAATTGGCAAAGGGGCTTCCCTGGTGGCGCAGTGGTTGAGAGTCCGCCTGCCGATGCAGGGGACGCGGGTTCGTGCCCTGGTCCGGGAGGATCTCACATGCCGCGGAGCGGCTGGGCCCGTGAGCCATGGCCGCTAAGCCTGCGCATCCGGAGCCTGTGCTCCGCAACAGAAGAGGTCACAAAGGTGAGAGGCCTGGGTACCGCGGGGAAAAAAAAAAAAAAAATTGGCAAAGGATTTGCACAAGCATTGCTCCAAAGAAGATGTACAAAATGGCCAATAAGCACATGAAACGATGCTGCAACATCATTAGTCATTAGGGAAATGCAAATCAAAACCATGAGACACCACTTCACACCCACCATTATAGCTATAATCAAAAAGAAGCACAATAACAAGTCTTGCGAGAATGTGGAGAAACTGGAGCCCTTGTACATTTTGCATTCCCCTTGTTTGTGGGAATGCAAAATGGTGCAGGTGCTGTGAACAAAAATTTGGTAGCTCTGCAAAAAGTTAACCACATTTATCATATGATCCAGCAATTCTACTCTAGGTATATACTGAAGAGAAAACTTACATCCATACAAAAACTTGTACAGCAATCTTTATTCATAATAGCCAAAAATTAAAACAACCCAAATGTCTATTAACTGATGAACAGATAAACAAAATATGGTATATTCATACAATGGGATACTATTCAGCTCTAAAAATGAATGAAGCACTGATACATGCCATAATACGGATGAATCTTGAAAACACTGTGGTAAGTGAGAAGCCAGACAAAAAAGTCTACATATGGTGTGATTTTATTTGTATGAAATGTCCAGAAGAGACAAATCCATAGAGATATAAAGTAGATTATGGGTGCCAGAGACTGGAGGTAGGAGAGAATGGACAGTGACTGCTAATGGGCATGGGGTTTCTTTGTGGGGTGACGAAAATGTTCTGAAATTAGTGATGATGACTGCACAAACCCTGTAAATATACTTTTTAAAAAAGTGAATTGCACAACTTCAAATTGTGAATCTTATAGTATGTGAATTACATAATACATATTTTTGTTTGTGTTGTTTTAAAACACACAGAGAGACACCAAAGTGAACTTCCCACTCCCTCCTTCCCTCTCGGGTTGGAAAAAGAAAAATACCAACACAAGGTTAATGCATCAGTCTCAATATTTATTGAGCAAGGCATATGCTACAAAGTGGGAATTCAGAGATACTCTGTTCTTATGATATTCGTAAGATTATAAGTATACAAAGGTAAACAAACAATTATAACACAATGTGATACATCCATAACAAAAGGTGTACAAAGTACAGAAGATGATTTATTATGGAGTCAGGAAAGGTTTCATAGAAGATGTCTAAACTAGATTATCTCCAGGCAGATAGTGGGAGCAAAAATGCTATACATATCGGTCCAAGCTGTGTCATAATGGCATTTAGAAGTGGGACAAATAATTTCTCTGGAGTGATCTAAAAGAGCTTCATGGTGAAACTTAAGCTTATCTTTGAGAATGAGTAGAATATGAGTATGTATAAAAATGAAGGGACTGGACTCTGAGATAAACTGAGAAAACAATGAATCAAAGGCAAAATACAATTAGAAATGCACATATTTAGCTCAGGACAGCAAGAGTAACCTAGATAGACCGCTAAAGTAGCACTGTCTAGGTGCTGGTGTTGGTATGACCTGGGCAGCATTTTAATTTGTTTCTTCCAAAGAAATACTGCCTGTAGTATTTCAGTTGCCTCAGATGTTTCTTGCACATGTAAAATTTATGTGCCAGATATCTATCTTTCTATCCTCATTTAATCTTTACAACATACCTGAGCTAAGTACTAATACCAATTTTAACAAGGAACTCAACTTCAGAAAGGTTACTAACAGCTCACAGGACTATACGTATGCATTCTGTTCAGTGTCATAAATTCATTCTCTCAATTAATCCTTAAAACAACCCTAAGAACCAGGTATTATTAGTACGTCTATTCTGTAGATGGGAAAACTGAGATTCGGGGAATTTAAGCAATTTGCCCAGGATCACACTGGCAATAAAAGGCAGAACTGGGAATTAAGCCCAGGCCTGCCTGATCCTAAAGTTTTCTACTACTAGACATATTGCTTCATCTATCCCTAATCATTATTCAGTCTAATTCAATATCCTTCAATGTCTATACTCTGCATTTCCTGTGACTAGGAATAGTAGTCTCTTACATGAACAGGCACAATATACATCTGCTGAAGACACTTTTCTATGTATTAGACCTAAGGGAAGGCTAACAGGAGAAATCCTAGCCAAGAGACACCCCCAAACAAGATGACTTCTCAAAAATTCTTTTGTCTTCAGATTTTTCCAAGGGGTAGGGAAGAGCCTCCAAAGCTACAGCCCACTACAGCAGACCCCTGAGGGAGAGAGATGCAAAGAAATCTATTCATCAAAAAGATGGAAAGGACAAGTCTGACCACGATCTGGTTACAGCAATGGAGAGATCATGCAGTACATACTGCAGCAAAATCAGGTGCTGACAGCTGAGAGATAACAAGCTGCGCAAGGAAAGAAAACACACACACACACACACACACACACACAGAGAAGCACTTAGATCTAAACAAGTGCAGGAAACTGACACAGGACAAAAGAGTGGGATGTGGTATTAAGTTGAAGCAGTTCAAGAGTTAAATCCGTGAAAACTACTCACACGACAGCAACAGCTCACGCTGGTAACTCCCGTCTCCCACTCATTTTACCTTGTTTTCCAACATAGAAAAGGTAAGCTCTTTTCTCAGTTCGCAGCAAATCCAATACCCTTCAAATGCTGTTTCTCAGCTTGCTAGATGGCTAGACTAGGACACAGGAATGACGCAGCAACATCCTCCCCAGCTCCCTTCTAACAGCAGGAAGAGAATCAAGGACCAGAAGAAAAGAGTAGCGGGGTATGATTTTCCTTCTCATTCCAAACACCTCAGGTTTGTCCTCCTTCTGTAAGAGAGGTGACTATTATGACACTCATCCCAAATCATTTTTTTTCTCTTTCAGATTGGGGTTTGATAATCTTTTAAATTTTATTCCATTTAATTTTGTTCTAGTATCCTTACACAAGTTTCTTCATGGATTTCTTCTTTGTAAAATGGGACTAAATATGCTAACTCCAGACCTTATTTTCCTCATAGGAATGTTACTTGAAGGAAATGTTATTTAAAGTACTTGGAAAAGTTAAAAGCATAATATAATAACAATAGCTAGCACTGATTATATGTTTACTTCGTGTCAGTCTAAATCCTTCGTGTGAACTCCTTTATTTCTCACAACGCCATGAGGCAGATACAATTAACCTCATTTTTCAGATAAGTAAACTGAGGCACAAAGAGGTAGAGTTTCTTTCCAAGTTTACACAAATATATGGTAGAGCTGAAATTCAAGCCCAGGCATATTGGTTAATAATTGTGAGTATATATTTCTATACTAATAGAATGTGTAATGAAAATTATGTTAGGATATTAATAGCACATGGCTTAAGGAAACAACACAATAAATAACTTAGTCAAACATTCAACAAATGTTTGAATTCTACTTTGTTCCCACCACCATATGCCATCATTTGTACGCCTTCTGAGATTAACATGTAACAGATACACTTATGTGGGACAGAAGAGCTGGAGTCACAGACAATATGTCACTTTTAATAGGAGCACAAATAACTTAACTGTGCCTCAGTGTCCTCGTGTAAAACAGCGACAATACCTACCACAAAGAATACAAGCTACATTGTATTTCTTACATGTCAAATGACACATTGCAAAACCCCTCAAATTAAAATGGTAGTGTCTTCTTAGAAATGAATTACTCCACCTTCTCACTTGACAAATCTGAAGTCCAAACTGTAAAGTAACTTGCTCAAGTTTGTATAGCTAGGTAATGACAGAGACTCAACCAGAACCTCCAGACCCAGTCCAAAGCTCTTTGTCATCTCTCTAGGCTGAATAATTCCATTTCCTGACAGGACAATGTGACAAATATCAGAGGACAGAGAATGACTCAAAACTTCTAAGGATTATAAAAAAAAATTCAGGATGCAAGGCTTCAACGTTCATTTAACACAGCACAACAAGACAAAACAACAAAAAAAGTGGCATTACTCAGTACTGCTTCCTTCTCAAAAAATCATGTCATTTCAAAAATTTGCTCTACTGCATTTGTATTCGGCTAACCCACATTTGCTCATGCTATGCCTTCCGAGCCATCTCTGTAACTTTCTGAAACTGTCTTGGCAAACTCAGGTCAAAATCCTAATAAACTCCAGGCAACTGTCACAGCGCAGTGTTATTATAGCAAATACTCCTGAAAATAAGCAGGGCTTAGAAATTCTATTATATTGAGATTCTCAGTCTAGTTATTTTTGCTGTGATAGAAGCCGATCTGTTTTTTCAGAAATAACTTTCCATTCAAATCATACCGAAATAAGAGAGAAGACATAAAATTTTTCTCATTAAGGTCACTTATTGATATTCATTGAAGTTTCCCAAATTTTTTGGAGCATTTCAAATCTCACATGAGTTTACCAAAGAACTCAACTCATATCACTCTTTCCACAAGTCTGCTCTAAAAAGGACATGTTTGGTTTTAGGTATTGTAAGTATTTAACCAGAGTCAAGACTAGAATCCATTTTACACACAAGCCACAGAAGGATCAGGGAGAGAGAAAAGAGAAAGAAAAGGAAGACTGGCAAGTCAAATCAATTATTTTCTTAGAAGTCCACAGGGGTACAGAGCCCTATAAAACGCACAGTGCCAATCTGCTCCACCCCTTCCCTGCTAGTCAGTACAGGCTACAAGATGAACACCAGAGTCCAACAACAAGCCAAGTTCCAGGCAAAATGGCCTTACTAGGCTAGATGGAGCCAAACACACACATTTTTAACTCCTAATCAAAGAACAGAGCTTCAAGGAGGAAGATGATCAATAGCTTAAATACTGCAGAGAGATTAGGGATTAAGAGATTAAGGCATGGGCTTCCCTGGTGGCGCAGTGGTTGAGAGTCCGCCTGCCGATGCAGGGGACACGGGTTCGTGCCCCGGTCCGGGAGGATCCCACACACCGCGGAGCGGCTGGACCCGTGAGCCATGGCCGCTGAGCCTGCGCGTCCAGAGCCTGTGCTCCTCAACGGGAGAGGCCACAACAGTGAGAGCCCCACGTACCGCAAAAAAAAAAAAAAAGAATCAGAAAAACGTACACTGATTGATTCCCGCTGTCCAAGGAGTCAAAGAGTATTCAACCAGCAAAAACACGAATAACAGTATTCATTAGAGAGAAGAGTTGTTTTCATTTATAGGTTAAGAGATGGAGGAAATATTGGGAGAAAAGATTAAAAACCTAGGACTCGACTCACATTTGTGCACAGGTTCTATCAGACCCAGTAGAAGCAGCTGGTACAGGAATGAGGCGGAAAGGGATGGGGCTTAGATTTATAATGTTGAGGAGATAGTAAAATTAGAACTTTGAAGTAATTATCAATGGCAAACATGAAGAGTAAGCTAAAGAATTTTATGGCTGCAGATGATAGACGAATAAAGAGAGAGGAACAGACCAAAAAACTGCTAAGTATCACTGACAGTGAGTCTCCAGTACTAACTACAGTTTCAAGTAGAATGATCTTCAGTCCCACTTTCCCAGAAGCTGGACCCTGAAACTGCCTTTAATTTCATTTGCCAAGATTAGCAATTAGCTGAACTGTGTCAAAATTGGGGATTTTTTTGTTTTCTGAATCAAACATTTGTTTTTAATAAGGATTTGTTGAGAGCTCTACAAAAGGATAAGAGAGACATTATCCAAAACATAAGTGAATGTAATTGACTAGAACTAGGGCTACAGATCCTATTTGGTCTTTTAAGCTGACTCCACCCCACCCCCACCTACCCAGACAGGATGGAAAAGGATAGATATAACACCAGTTAAATTTGGGTAGCACTTCACTGATTTGAATTACTGCCTAATCAATTATCTCAACTGACCCACACTTCACTCCTATTCTTATGAGGTCTAACCCAAAAACAGAGTAGTATAAAGAACACAAGTTTTGTGTCACGGTACTCTAGAGTCCTAACTCTACCAGTCCCCCAGGGATATTTCTTAAGCCCCTATGAGCTTCAGTTTCCTCATCTATAAAGTAGGAATAATAGTACCTATTTCATGAAGTAGTTGTCAAGATTAAAGAGTTAACAGACATCAGGTATCTGATACAGAGCAGATGCTAAAGAAATGTCAGGTAATATATTCTACTAAAACATGCTGCAATAACAGAAATTCAAAGACTATTTTAACTAATATTATAAACTAAGCCATCCAAGGTGAACCAGTTTATTGCTACACTGCTGTTAATTTACACAGGACAAATTCTGTTTTAAAAAACCTAAAGTAAAAAAAGCATTCCAAAAATTCTGTTGCACTTGATAATCTAACTAATGATGATGTTTTTTATTGGGGTATAATTTCCATAACTAAGAACTTAGTGGTTTGAAACATACTTTTTTTTTTTTTTTCCAAATAAGCACTACTTCCAAAATAGAGGAGATCTTTTAACTTCCAATTCAATCCCCGGGCAACATTAGAGACTCTCAACATATCTCAAATAAATGGAATTGTAAAATCACATGGATGTAAAGTAGTTAGCAGAGAATTCAAGGCAAAAGCCTATGTCTTTCTCCTTTTCCCAACTTGAGTTAACTAATATCACAAATGCTCCTCAGTTTTACCAATCCTATAATCTTAGAGTTATCATTTCTTTCTTTCTCTACATCATCATTAAGTCCTATCTCTTCCTTCTTCAAATCTTCTCTCCAACATATCCCTCTTTTTTTTACTCCCTAAATTCAGGTCTCAATAGTGTTCACAGCTGAATTTCTACAATTCTTTTTTTTTTTGGCTGCATTGGGTCTTTGCTCCACGTGGGCTTTCTCTAGTTGCAGCGAGCGGGGTCTATGCTTCGTCATGGTGCGCAGGCTTCTCACTGTGGTGGCTTCTCTTGTTGCGGAGCACAGGCTCTAGGCGCGCAGGCTTCAGTAGTTGCAGCACGCGGACCCAGTAGTTGTGGCTCACAGGCTCTAGAGCACAGGCTCTGTAGTTGTGGCGCACGGGCT